>NC_063171.1:34773377-35121113 GCF_023159225.1 Perognathus longimembris pacificus | reverse complement strand
AAACTTAGGGAAGTTGAAGTGATATTCTCAGTGAAAATGTATTCACACTTTCATTCATCTCACACTTGGGCAAATTGCACTAAGTCATAGATATACTTCCCATCAACTCCTTGTCCAGAAATCACTTGCTATCCTGGCTAAGCCCAAACACCTCTGTCTTTCCACCTACAAGGGCTAGAAGACACCATTTTTCAAGGAAAGGGAAATTGCTCTTGTAGGACAAAGTGTAGGACAGAGGTGATGTCACAGCAGAGGACATTTCTTTCTTTGCACTGACTCTCCAGAGCAGAGCATTGGTGAAGACAGAATCAGGGGCCTTTTGTGAAGACCTTTACCATAAATACCGTTTAACTGTGTTCTCCTCCTCCTCAGGCTGAGACTGGTTCTGTTTACTGGGTGTAAGAGGTGAATCACCAGCCCTTGGTTTGGTTTTTCATATTTGGAGATTAGTTCCTTTAAGTTTGGAAAGATTTGTTCTGGAGTTCCTTCTACAGTCTGCAAAAACAGAATAAAGGTCGCTCATCATTGTGCAGTTGTGTGGGAATTGTGTCACATTTTGAAACAAGTTTGCAAAGCTGTCTCTGAGAACTGACTGAACTGAAAATGCTAGGGCCAGCAGCTCACATGTGAGCTTTCCAGTCCAAAGGCATTTCACAGAGACTTGTTTCTTAAGACCAGCATCTGACTTAAGAAGACTTCCAACCTAGGGATCCCCAACTCTGTGGTATTTTTATGGGGGGGGTGGTAGTCATGGAACATGAACTCAGGGCCTGGGCACTGCCCCTGAACTCTTTTTGCTCAAGGCTAGCACTCTACCACTTTGAACCATAGCACCACTTCCAGTTTGGGATTGGTTAATTGGAGGTAAGAGTTCGACAGAGACTTTTCTGCCCAGGCTGGCTTCAAATGGTGATCTTCAGGTCTCAGCTTCCTGAGTTGCCAGGATTACAGGCATGAGCCACCAGTGCCCAGCTATACTTTAGTATTTTCTAAAAAGTAAAGGTATCATATAACCACATTACAGTGACTAAAATCAGTAAGTTAATCTTGCAGTGTTGTTGGTTAAACTTATTCAAATGTTGTCTGTGACCTGAAGATATGCTCTATAGCAAAAGGAAAAATTATATACTAGTTGGAAAGCATTGTATATTCCAGTCTCTTTCAGATAGTTATAGTAAACATATTGAAGAATCTGAAAAGTTTTGTTGTATGCAACTTTTCTGGAAAGATTACTTCAGAGCTTTGTTAGTGACTAAAAATAAAAATCAACTACATTTATGATTTATTTCTTAAGCTGGATAACTAAATTCAAAAGAAGCAAAAAGATTTTCTTGCTTTACTCTCATCTCAGTAAACCAGAAACCTTAAAACAACGTCCTTATAGTTAACTTAAGAGTTACCTGGGGCTTGCTTGTATGTTTTCAGACAATTATGGAACACAAATGACTTCCTGAACATTCAGACCTCTTCCCCCTCCTTCCTTTCTCAGTCCCATCCTGCACCATTCTTTGTTTCATTTTACAACACTTTTAAGTGGAGCACAGGTTGGTGCACTTGACTACTAGAAGAGAAGCATTGTGTGACTCTGCCTTCTTGAATAAGTGTGGAAGCCAACACGAAGACCTTTCTTTGCTCAGAGAAAGACAAAGCTAACTATGGATCTGATTCCTAACCCCTCGTGGGCCCTCCCTTTCAGAATGCCTTTGTATGGCCACATCCCAGGGTTAGAAGATGATCTCAGGGTTCTCTAATAACTTCAACCTTCTTACCTCTATCTTGTAGTATCCATGTTTCTCCCTGAAGATTCGGTATGTATAGACAAGCTGTTTAAACCTATGGAAAGAGGACTCTGTGAATAATGTTGTTCTATGAAAATCTATGTCATAGCTTTCTATGCAATGCTTTTTTTTCTGTCTCAGATCTCCACGAGAAACTGAGGGATCTCTGGCCCTCTCATCTGTGGGAATTTGTAAGACATGGGGTTTCAGAATGAGTAGCTCTGTTGTGATGATGGAAGTCGACACCCTAGCAAAGAGGAGAGGAAATTTACAGCTTCTTGGTCTTAGTCCTTCACTCAGTTCTTTCACTTAAGTCTCAGTGTCCCATGACCTTCTAGTTTATTGACTTCTCCAATGTTCACAGTTCCTCACACACATCTTCACTTCCTCCATCTCCAGCCTCAATTGGGATGCTGTATATAAAAGATAAATGTGACCCAGGTTAAATGGGCAATAAATCAAAAGGATTAAGGAAAAAAAAAAGATAAATGTGAGTGTGGCATAGTTTGATTTAGTATTCTCAACTTTGATTCTTTCGACTTTAGGATGGTGTAAAAGCAACATACATTCAATACAAATCATGCTTCAAGCTGGGCATGGTATTCACATTGTAATGCCAGCAGTCAGGAGGCAGAAGTAGGAGGATGAGTTGAGGCCAGTCTGAGAAACATGAGATCCTATTTCAAAGATACACACACACACACACACACACACACACACACACACACACACACACACATACATATTGTGCTTCAAATTTTGAGTTAATTATCAATATGATATACTACTCTACCTGTCCAATACTAGGCAGTGGTAGTGAGCCCCAGCTCCCAGTCAATAGTATAATTATAAGAGCAAACAACAGCACTCTGTGGTGTACTGTGCTAAGCCTTGATGTCCAACAGGTTAGATGTATTAAGGGCATTTCAATATCACACCTTCTGTTTATAATGGCTTTGTTTCTATAACCCCATTGTAAGGCTATACCTTCAGTTTCTTTACTGCTCATTATTCAGTTAGCCAAGCCAGAACCCTGATTAAATCCAGCTCACTGCAGTTCTGCTTGACCAGGGACAAACAGCCATGTAGACTGGTTTTTTTTTTTTTCTTTTCTTTTTTTGGCCAGTCCTGGGCCTTGGACTCAGGGCCTGAGCACTGTCCCTGGCTTCTTCCCGCTCAAGGCTAGCACTCTGCCACTTGAGCCACAGCGCCGCTTCTGGCCGTTTTCTGTATATGTGGTGCTGGGGAATCGAACCTAGGGCCTCGTGTATCCGAGGCAGGCACTCTTGCCACTAGGCTATATCCCCAGCCCCTGGTTTTAGTTTTATTTTTATTTTTTGTATTTTGACTGGTCTTAATTTAATGAAGACCTTCAGCCAGGCTTTTAATGCTTTCAGGAAATCATTCACTTTCCTAGTCTTCTAAAAAAAGATCCTATGCCCTGTCCTTTCTCCTTATACCCCACCATCTGTTTTCTCATCCACATTCTTAATGATGTCACTGAGAAGATGAAAGAAATTGGTAGACAATTCCCACGCAGTCAACATCACACCTACAGCATCTGCATTCATCCTACCATTATTACCATAGGAGAGCTGTGTGCACTGCTCTATAGAGCTGATCCCTCCAGCCTCCACTGGAAGCCTGTTCCTTTCATCTCTTCAAGGGCATAGTTCCAGCAATCCTTCCCTCTATCTCACCATTAATTGTTACTCAACACAATAGCCTGCATAGTCCTTTTTAAAACTGTGAATCAGATCATGTCAGCTCTGCACCAAAGCCTAGGCTTTGAATATCATGTCAATTTTGGAGAGAAAAAAAAATCACATGGGAGTATATTCATATGGTGGTGGTCCTGTCTTAAGAGATCTTAGGAGTTTTCTTAAATAAAGCTGTAACTGAGATAATGAGATATTGGTTCCAAGGCAGAACAAGACATGAGTGGCATACATTAGCTCAGTCACACACCCAGGTGTGTGTGAATGCTTGACATATGAGGGAACCATCACAGCAGATTGTGGGGGAGGGGAGGGAATGTTTATTAAACATTAATGTTTTCATGAGGAAATAGATAAAACTGGGTCTCTATTTCATATCACTGAAGACTTAATTATAGAAAAAACAAAATATGAAACTCAGAGAAATAAATGTGAGTAAACAATTACCTCAAGGAAAGACACAAGTTTTTTTTTTTATATCACAAAACCACAAGCCAAAGGAAAGATGAATCAATTCAATTCCTTAAAAATCAAAACTTCTATTTATTCAAATGTATTATTAATAAAGTGGAAAACTCCACAGATTGGGAGAAGATAATTACAACACTAGTACTAAAGTACAATAAGAAATAGCCAAAGAGAATGGCAGTAAACATGAAAAGATGCCACCCTTCACCATAAATCAGGCAAATACAGATTAAACAACCATTGGATCTCACTTTCTACCAGACTGGAGAAGATGAAAGAATTTACTAATGCAAAATACTGGGGTGTCAGCAAATATAATAAACTACTGACTGTAGTGCAATGTCTTTAAGAACAATTTCACCACATTTTAGTAAAATTGAGATGTCTGTAATTCATGAGTCCAAATGTCTGTTCACTGAGATGATGACACTAGAAAATGCCAATATTTTACTATGTATTGAAAAGCAAACATTTTGTGAAGCTAAATATTGAATACATTTAAAATATTTTTTAAAATCTCTTAAGTCTAAAAATGGAGTAAAAGTATAAATGGAAAAAACTATATACATCATTTAATAGAGCTTGATTGCATTAAGATAAATTATTAAAAATAAACTTCATAAAACTTACTATGTTCTTATTAATCATGAAAAATCCATAATAATAAAATAGTTCTTTTCAAATGCAATTTTTAAGTGAAACAAGGAGTTACAGAGAGAGAGAGAGAGAGAAAGAGAGAGAGAGAGAGAGAGAGCGCAGGGCTCTTGCCTATAGTCCTAGCTACTTAGGAGGCTGAGATCTGTGGATCATGGTTTGAAGCCAGCTTGGACAGGATAAGTCTATGAGACTCTTCCAATTAATCACTAAAAAGCTGGAAATATAGCTGTGACTCGGGTGGTAGAGTCCTAGTTTTGAGTAAGAAAGCTCAGGGACAGTGCCCAAGCCCTCAGTGTAAGCCCTAAAACAGAGAGAGAAAGAGAAAGAGAGGAGAAAAACATTTCCAGTTCCTCATGCAGGAAATAGGAGTTTAAGACTCTTCAAATGCAAATTTTGAGGTAAAGCAAAAAAGGGGAGGAAGGGATGAGAGGGCAGGGGAAGGAGAGGAGAGGAACAGCTGAAGTGTGGAGCAAAGGTTAAGCTTCTCTGGTCTCCTCTGTGAATTATGAATTCCGTTTTGTTGTTGTGAGACCAAGACTCAAACAGGGTACCTGACACTTTGCTCATTGGCTTGCACTCTACCTACTGAACCACACTTCCAATCCCTGATTTTGTGCAGATTGTGGGGCTGTTAGAGGAGCTGTCTTCGCGCATCTTCATTGGAAAATGGTAAAGATGTAAGTATAGAGTGACTACAAATACTTCCCTTTGATTGTTCACCTTCTAATATCCCATCATCTCTTCTCCAACCTGGAGAAGAACCTTTGAGAACATTTTGAAGATTCACAGTTGATACCTTGGTGTTGACTACAGGTTCTGGGTTTTGTTCCTTAATTCTTTCGTAAATTGGTGATTATCTTTCCAGATTCCAAGTGGTCACTGACAAGTCATTATCCAAGGACAGAAACAAAATAAACATGGAAAAGTCTCACCCCTGTCATTTTCTTTCAATCACCCATTTGAAGTTTAGCACTTTGTCTAACAGATCAGCATTTTGTCCCTTGCCCTCACTTGTGACGCACACAACATTGCGCTCACTTGGAAGATTTTGAAGTAGTAAACATCAAAAGCCATTTTGTTTTCTTCTTTTTGCCTGGATACTAGCTTGAACTTGGGTTCACCTTGCCTTTTTCCCCCTCAAGGCTGGCACAGTTGAACCACATCTCTACTTCCTGCTTTTTTGCAGATTAATTGAAAATAAGTCTTATGTACTTTCCTGTCTAGGCTGGCTTTGAACTGCAAATCTCCTATCTCGTCCTCCTGACTAGGAAGGATAACAAGCATAGGCCCTGGTGCCATGTGAGATAGCCACTGACTCAGGTTTTTCTCAAAGATGAGATGCTGGGACATCTACTCAGTTATCAAGTTTGAAACAAAGACAAATAAAGCCAGATTGCACTCCTGTTATTGACCCTCTAACCTGTTGCAGAACCTAATCACAAGAACCTAAAAACAGATGAGGAATGACTCAAATGGTAAATTGCCAGTTAGCAAGCACAAGGCACTGAGTTTCAACCCTAGTGTGCTAGAAAAAGGACACCTGTGGAACATAATGCCCTGTTGACAGGAGGCAATTGCCCACCAGGCCCATCCTCTCCTAATATCAATGTGGGACGAGTAGCCCAAATAAGATCATAAGATGCCTGGTTGCTATGGTAGCATTATTCTGATGATCTCCAGTGTCCAGTGCAAGAAGTAAGACCTAAAGGACGTTCACTCTTCTGCTACGAAGACTGCAAGGTTAGAAACTGAAGACTTGAATCTTCAGAAAACTGGGTGCAGCCTTTGGAACTCTGCATAGTCTAAAGGCTAAGTGCACAGAGGAGTTTTGGAGAGTGGTTTGGTGAGATACTGCTGATTTCCTTCATGAGGACTTGTGCTCCCAATTCCATAACTGAGAAACACCTGCTTGTTGCAGGCCACTGAACCAAGGCAAAGGAAGATGTGACTTCTATCGGTGCTGTGGCACCAGGGCTTCTTAACCTACCCTAGCCCCCTCCTGAAATTCATCGTACTCCATTCAGAGACTGGTTTCTGTTATGAGCAACAACCAGAGGCTAGGCGATTGAAGGTTGTAGATGATCAAACAGGGTTCCTCTGATGGCCCAAAGGTGCCTCCTTTCCCCCACATCCATTCTAAGCCTAGGCAAAACATGTCCTGGGGAATACCACATCCCAAGAAGTGATGTCACTAAACACACACTGGGAAAGCACCTCAGGGGCAACCAAGTTCAGCGTTTTGAAGACAAGGCAAGTACTGCTTGTTTTATTTTTAATTTAATTTTCTTCTGAATATTCAGATAAGAAAAGATTTTAGATCTTTCAAAAAGCTGACCTAAAATAAATATACTCTCAAAGTTTGCATCCCTCATTTCCCCTTATGCATTGGGGAGGGTGGGCTGGGATAGGGGTGGTTGAAGGCTGATTCTCATGGGGAAAGAATGCGATGGAAAGGTAGATGGGTTTACTTGGTGTATTCTTGTTTGCTCAAGTCTCACGTCTTCATGGGAAGCCCTGGTAATTAGGACAGTGGGGTTATCACAATATCCACACTATCCATAGGCTGCAACGAGCAGCCCACGTGCCATCTTTGCCATCCATGGCTTTGCACACACCGAGGGTGGTGCAAAGTTGCAGGTGGAATGTCTTAGGATGGGGTAAAGGAGTAAAACTCAAAAACAAATCCACAAGGCTGAGGATCTGGCTCAGCGGAAGAGCGCCTGCCTGATGAGCACAAGGCCCCAGGTTGGGTCCTCAGCTCCGGAAAAAAACCACAAAACTACAAAAGACCCCCCCCCCCAAAAAAAAAACAAACCAAGACAACGGCAAAAACAAATCTGCTACTATCCAAGCCTAACACATACCATGCTGAATGTGAAGCCAAATATAGGAAATTTTGCTGCTTTTTTTAATGGAAAGATGACTGGTAAAACATAAATTCTTATATACTATTATTAATTCTTATTATATACACAATTGCTGTGGAAATAATGGGACTCTGGAACAATAGATGTCAAGTGTTAGGCTGCAAATAAGGGAAATAATGGCATGAATTTACTTTTCAAATTAAAGTACTCAGAAAAAGGGAGAATATGATTGAGTTAATCTTGCCTTTTAGGATAAGAACAAACAACAAGCCATGTCTCTGCTTTTTGGCCTTGCCACATTTTATTTCTGTCCTCTCATGGAGAAGGAGGATAAACATCAAAAGTATTTTTTTTTTCTCTTTTTCTCACACACCATTCAACACAACACTTCTGACACCAGATGTATCAGCTCTCCCCCATCCACTACAGTGAACACCAGCTGGGTGTATTCCGACACTATCTGCCTGGAGATAATACATAATTATGGTAAGCAAAAAATGAAAAAAATGAGACAAAATTTTATATAGAGTCTGATGCCAAGTATGAACTTAAAGAGAGACACACATCAAAGCTCATGAGGAAACATTGGAAATGTGAAGCTGGCAATAGTCTCTGCCCCCGCTTCCCCAGGTTGAGGGGTCCAGCTCCCAGGACTGAGGACTGCCCCCTACTTCAGATGCTGATTGCAATTTCCAGGTCCTGACCAGTACTTTTGACCAACTGGTTAAAATTCGGGGTTCTCTTCAGGTTTGGTAAATTATCTGAAAAGGCTTATGGAATTTAGGGGAAAAAAGTTTGTTTTTTTTTTGCCAGTCCTGGTACTTGAACTTGGGGCCTGCACACTGTCCCTGGCTTATTTTTGCTCAAGGCTAGCACTCTACCACTCGAGGCACAGAACCACTTCTGGCTTTTTCTGCTTATGTGGTGCTGAAAAAACCAACCCAGGGTTTCATGCATGCAATGCAAGCACTAAGCCACTAAGCCATATTCCCAGCAGGAAAAAATAATTATTCACATACCCATTTACTATAAAGGTACGCATGATCTAATGAAAGAGTTGACCAGGATGATGTACAAAGGAGGGGGTACAGAACTTCTGAACCCTCATCCCAGGCCACCACTTTCCAAGTACCTCCATGAATTAGGCTACCTGGCAATTCTCAGAACCCAGTCCTTATGTTTTATTTTTGTTGTTGTTGGTTGGCTGGTTTGTTTGGGTGCCATTCCTGGGCTTTGGACTCAGGGCTTGGGTGCTGTTCATCAGCTTCTTTTGCTCAAAGCTAGAACTCTACCTCTTGAGCCACAGCTCCACTTCTGAGTTCTCTGGTAGTTTATTGGTGGTAAGAGTCTCACAACTTTCCTGCCCTGGCTGGCTTTGAACCATGATCCTCAGATATCAGCCTCCTGAGTAGCTAGGATTAGAGGCATAAGCTACTAGTAGTGCCTGGCTTGAAAAAATTTTAATTACCTTTAAATAGCTGTACAAAGGGATTTGGGGGTTGTTGTTAGTATGTATTTATTTACTTATTTATTATTGTTGTTCCTGTTTATGGAGGCTTTACCATATGGGAATGGTTAATGAAGTCATTGGCCATTAATTATCAACTCAACAGTTCTTCCCTGGGAAGCTGAGGGTAAAGCAAAGTACTCCTCAGTCTTCTGGGAATCCACACTTTTGCTGAGGCTATATCAGTGTCTCCAGCTACCAGTATGTTTTTTCTCTTTTGGTGGTTTTGGGTGTTATATTCAAAGTCTTGCACTTAGCAAGCCAGTGCTCAAGCAGTTGAACCACAACTCCAGCCCACAAGTAATTTCATTAGGACACTAAAGACACTCTCAGTTTGAGATTTAGCTTCGTGTTCGAGAACCTGCCCAGCTTATGCAAGGTCCCAGGTCTCATCTTTGATACTCTTATTACTCCAGAGATCTCATGAGTTTTAGGAATCCAAGCCAAGTAACAGGATGAAAATAAAGTATTCATTTACATGTGTATATGTGTGTCTGCATATATATGTACATATTTATGGACATATACATTCATACCCATGTATGTACACATGTTTACATATGGGAACAACTGCCGGCCTCGCTCTACTTCCCCTCCGCTTGGGGGGAGGGGGGAAGGGGCTTGTCCGCCCCTTCCTGTGTGGTCCTTTATCGCTCTCACGTGGGAGCCATGGCCACAGGTAGCTTCGGTAGTGTGTGGTCACAGGGTACCCCAAACCTGCCAAGGAAGACATGGATGCGTGGGTGCCTGGAGAAGCCTCATGGGCGTTCTGTTTATTCAAATGAGGAATCAAGAGATATACCCCAAAGGCGGGCACAGGAGAGAGGCCCCTGATTGGCCACAAGGGCTGTCCCTCAAGTGATGTCAGGGGACTTCCTTTGTGGGCGGAGATCCAGCCCCCCAAGGACTAGGTTCTGGGGTCCCCGGCCATCAGACACATGCTCGACCCCCAGGGGCGGGGGCTCCTCTTCCTGTTAAAGGCGGAAGGGGAGGGGACAGGCTAGAGTCAGCTGTGGCCTCTTAAAGGCACAGCTGTCCCCAACAAACAACTAAAGTGTATAAACCTTCGTCCATTCTATTAAGTCCATTCCTGTATACAGAGCACTGACTTCACTTGAGAGCTCTGGTAGATAACTGTAAATTCTGCATCCCTACACCCTCACTTCACAAAGAAAACCCACAGAGGCTGGTAAACAGCTCTATTAATGCTAAAATGTCACTACCAATATTGTCTGTCACTATATAATGGTAGTAAAGACCTATGGCCTCCTGCTCTGACTTTCTCACTGTTTAAAGTCATGACCTAAGGGCAGAAAACATCAGGTAAGACCCAGACAAGAAGATATAGGCTGACTCAGTCTATCTCTTTGAACAAAAACAGGAAAAAGAATGTTGTAACAGAATTGATGGGGTCTATGGTGAGGGCTTACAGAGAAAATGATTGTATACAAATAGTTGGCCAGAAAAAGTAGACAAGCTTGTAACAAAACCCCTGTAAAGGAATGCATAAGAAGAGGAAGACATACCCACACTGGATTTGTGCTATCCTTTTACTTTATCCTGCTAGTCAAATTTTGTGGCCTCTTTACTTACCTTGCCCTGACATTTCTAAGTTGAAGCTTTCTTTCTTTGGAGCCTTTCTTTGCTGTCTCAATCACAGTGGCAGAATCTAATCATTTGAGAGAGGAGTCTAAGATTCTAGGAGGCTAAGGTACCTGGAGTTTATGAAGAATATGGAGGAAGAGATTGTCCTGAGAAAAGGGTTCCTTGAGTCTTCAAGGAAGACTATATTTGAATAGGTCATGTGTGCAAGGGAAGAACACAAAGCTGGGAAAGGACCGCCTAGAAAGATCAAAAGGAACAACCTCTTTTGCTCACACTGGGCTGGAAATAGTTTATGTTCTCCTAATTATGACAAGAGAATGTCTTGAGAACAACTATGACAAGAGAACATCTCATATTTCTTGCCCATCAGTTAGAATACTCAGTCATTAGAGCAACAACACTAATCCAGTTGTAAGACAGTAATCAATCTAGATTCGTCTGCTCTTGACCCACCTAATAACGTTTTAAAACAGTATCTTCAAACAATAAAACAATTTCTAAATAATTCCTTTTTATATTTTTATAATTAATTAAGTATAGTGTTTCATTGGGAAATAATGAACAATGCTATTAAAAAAACAGCATAGGGGCTGGAAATGTGGCCCAGTGGTAGAGTGCTTGCCTAGCATGTGTGAAGCCCTGGGTTTGATTCCTCAGCATCACATATACAGAAAAAGTCAGGAGTGGCACTGTGGTTCAAGAAGTAGAGTGCTGTTCTTGAGCAAAAAGAAGCCAGGGACAGTGCTCAGGCCCTGAATCCCAAGCCCTAGGATTGGCAAAAAAAAAAAAAATAGCATAAAAGGAAAATGATAACAAAAAGAAATAAATGAAATATAAACGAGACAGTAAGGAAAATAAAGACAAATGCTATTAAAAGTTTAATAAAACTTACCAAAAAAAGCTGTAGCTAGATTAATCAGAAGACAGAAAACACAATTTGCCAATCTGAGGTGGGAAAGAAATGAAAGCACTGCCAGTTTTACAGAAATTTAAAAAATAATAAGGGATCATTATAAGAATTATTACTCTAATAAATTATAGATATCAGCAATTAAATGATTAAATGTAAAAACATAAACTCCCAAAGCTCATCCAAGAACAAACTTACAGCTGGAATTAGCCATAATTCTACTGAAGAAATAAAATATTTAAGGACATGCCCAATTGAGACACAGATGGCTTTATTGATACATTCTGGGCATTTAAAAAAGAAGCAGCAACAATTCCAGACAAATTCCCTTAGAAAATTAAGAGAAAATATTCTCAAGTTATTTTAGAGGGCTAAGATTTCTCTGATACACAATCCAAGAACCAACATCAGAAATAAGTACACAGAGCATATTTCTCATGACATATATATATATAGTAATACTTAACTTTTTGATTATCAACTTCTATCATGTATCTACAACTTCTATCATGTATCGAAATATAGATGGCATGTAGAAAAACAGACAAACTTTTTTTTTTTTTTTTTTTTTTGGCCAGTCCTAGGCCTTGGACTCAGGGCCTGAGCACCGTCCTAGCTTCTTCCCGCTCAAGGCTAGCACTCTGCCACCTGAGCCACAGCGCCCCTTCTGGCCATTTTCCATATATGTGGTGCTGGGGAATCGAACCGAGACTTCATGTGTAGGAGGCAAGCACTCTTGCCACTAGGCCATATTCCCAGCCCCGCAGACAAACTTCTTATTAGATTGCTACTTGCTAGCTGTCACTAGATTATGGACTACTTGAGAGTATAGAAAGGCTACAGGGCTGGGAATATGGCCTAGTGGCAAGAGCGCTTGCCTTGTAGAAAGGCTACAGGACACTAGTCCAGTAACTAATCCACAAAACTAATTGTGTTTCTACTGACTTTACTGAAATAGGAGAACATTAAAATTGGGCTACATAGTTTAAAATAACATCAAATATATAAAATCTTAGGGACAGGTTTGACAATAGGTGTACAAGACCCATTACAAGACATTTCTGAGACATATTAATGACATCCTAATATAATAAATGATGAAATTGTGTTCTTAGATCAACAAGTCATTATTGTTAAGATGTCAGCTCTACCTAAATTGAGATAAGGATTCAAGCATTGCCAATCTCAATCCCATAAGCCTTCTTTGTTTGCTGACTGTCTATTGTCTGTTTGTTTATTCTGATAATAGTTTGGCAGCTGAATGTAACATACACACACCTAGATTGGCCAAAATAACCCAGAAAAAGAGCGCTTACACTATCTAATTTCAAGCCTTCTGAAGTACCAGTAATCAACCGAATACAGAATCTGCATAAAGAACGGGAGCTTAGTTATAAGATTACATGTTTTTTTGGTTTTTTTTTTGGCCAGTCCTGGGCCTAGGACTCAGGGCCTGAGCACTGTCCCTGGCTTCTTCCCGCTCAAGGCTAGCACTCTGCCACCTGAGCCACAGCGCCCCTTCCGGCCGTTTTCCATATATGTGGTGCTGGGGAATCGAACCGAGAGCTTCATGTGTAGGAGGCAAGCACTCTTGCCACTAGGCCATATTCCCAGCCCATAAGATTACATGTTTATAGTCACTATTGACACAGAAACTGAGTAATTCACAGGAAGATAAATGAGAGTTTACACAATGTAATGAGAGGTTAGGTATTCAATAAAATATACTTCATTCTGAACTTTTCTCCAGATATTAAAACTAATTTGGAATGGACTATACTAACTGTGTAACTGAAAGTATAAAATTATAGAGGACCTAAAAAAAAACTACAAATGAAGCTTAGCAAGGATTTTTGAACTCCAAAAGCATGGCCCAGTGAAAAAAAAACTTGATAAATTGGGCTTTATAAAACTGAGACTCTTTGTTCTTTCAAGTACAACTGTTAAGAGGAGCCTAAGTCACAAACCAAAGCGGGAGACAATACTTATGAATCACTTATAAAGAACTTGCTTCCCAAATACATAAAGTATTATCAAACCCCAATAAGAACAGTTAGTAATGGTAATAATATAACTTTTAAATGCTAGATATTTAAAAGACATTTAATCAAAGAAACTATATGGATGACCAAAAGCACACAAAAGATACAAAGTATTAGATATTAGGGAAAGGCAAATTAAAAACACAAGAAGATACTCCACTGCTCCGCCCAGCTCCCCTACACTTGTTAATATGGATACAATGAAAAAAAAACTGGCCATTCAAAATTCTGAGAATAGAAAAGATCAGAACTCCTATACAATGCCAGCAGGAATGGTAAAATAAATAGTATAATCACTTTGGAAGAGCTCAGAATTTCTTAAGAAAGTAAACCTACATGGAACAAAAGACTTAGTTGGTCCACTCCTGATTTTTTTCACCTGGAAAAATGAAATCATATGTTTACTTAAAAACTTAGTCACAAATCTCTACAGCAATTCCACTTGGTATAGCTATGAGTGGTACACAAATGATAATTTATACCTATAATGGAATACCACTCAGCAATAAAAAGATGAATTACATAAATAACTACATGCATGACTTTCAAAAAGAATTAAAGAAGTCTGATGAAAGAAGATTAAATTTTTTTTCATTGTACTTACATTAAATCCTAGAAGGTACACATTTATCTATAGTGCCAGAAAGCAAATCATGGAAGTCTAAGACCTAGAGGAGTGGGCTACAAGGAGGTATCTTAAGGAGCACAAGGGAAAGTTAGCTTAACAAAATCCATTTTACAATTCTTTCTTATTAAATTCTTGCAGTGTTTTGGAAGGGCTAGGCCCTCTGCATTTCTTCTTCTTCTTCTTCTTCTTCTTCTTCTTCTTCTTCTTCTTCTTCTTCTTCTTCTTCTTCTTCTTCTTCTTCTTCTTCTTCTGCTTCTGCTTCTTCTTTCTTCTTCTTCTTTTTGCCAGTCCTGGGCTTGGACTCAGGGCCTGAGCACTGTCCCTGACTTCTTTTTTCTCAAGGCTAGCACTCTGCCACTTGAGTCACAGCACCACTTCTGGCCATTTTCTGTATATGGTGCTGGGGAATTGAATCCAGGGCTTCATTTATAAGAGGCAAGCACTCTTGCCACTAGGCCATATTCCCAGCCCGGCCTTCTGCATTTCTACTTATGTTTTCAATTCCTATCCTCAGCTGGGTTGAAAAGCCATGCATGAATCACCGAAGTCTCTTCTGCTTAGTTGAAGAACAGCTTAGAGATCAGCAGTTGGTCCCATGCTGCAGCCAGTGTCATGGAAAATATGGTTGTGTTCAGGTCATTCATTTCATTTTAATCAAATTTTGAAAGAGCTGGGAAAGGAATAGCTGTGTTCATGATGTCAGCTAAGTGGTGTGCATTTCCCATGCTTGTGACATGCAATATTATCATCACAATATGCTCATGACAGGTTCTCCCCCTCTTCCTCCCCTTCCCTCCTTCTTCCTCCTCTCTCTTCCCAAACACGTCAGAATCTGCCAGTTGTGAATGGGTCTCTGGCCAGTAGAAATGGGAAGCAATTATTCATATCTGTAAGTACATGCAATTGATTAGGTAGGGATCCTTTTCTTAAGCCTTTCTGTGGCTTAAAAAAAGAATCCCTCCTTTCTTTGCACCACAGGGAAACCCTTTCCATCAACTAATTGGAGAACATTTTGACTCTTTTGATGGCAAATGCAAACCAGTTTAGATTTCCTGACACCCACAAAGTCACAGGGCACAAACTGAATGTCACATATTGGGGTTTTCTAGATGCTCTATCATGGTGTGAAATCAGATACTATATCTTGTGTAAGATTACCACACAGCTCTCTGGTCATGCTGTGTGCTACTAGCCCACAGACTACTTAGAGAGTGTTAACTGGTGGCTTCCTTATTTCTAAGCTGTCCGTAATTTCCTCATTTAGAGTCAGGAAAGCTTGGAAGTTAATGTTTTTGCCATTCAAGCCCATCAAAGAGGAAAGGATTGCCTGTCTTCCTAGCAAACAAAACGACAAGATTCAGCACACAGGACGCCACAGCCAAGGCTCCAGGGCCCTGCTCTGACACTTCATAACATGGTCCCAAGATGACCAACCTGAAAAATATTTTCCTTGGAGCTGGGGACACTGGTGAGGGCATGAAATGATTTGTCTTTAGGCAATTTATTAAATCCAAAGCTACAGTTTCTTTCCTCCAAATGTAGGAGTAATATCACCTACTGCAAGAGGCTTTACAAAGGGTAGAGGAGAAGACATGTAACACACCTGCCCTGATGGTTGGCTCACAGAAAACATCTCCATGGTTGTTCTTTATAGAGGAGTAGACAGACAGGCTAATAGTGTGTTATACTAGTAATGTCAGATTTGCTTACATAGACTGCTATGATTTGTATAACTCTGGTTCATCTGCTAGAGACTTGTTCTCCAGTACCACAATCCTGAGAGGTGCTAGAACCTTCTGATGTTGGATCTAGTGTGGATGAAGGGGAAGCCATCACCCTCAGTTGAGTGATGGGCTTCTTACTTCCTCTCCTGCCACCTGACTGGCACACATTCCAGGACGTGACGCTAAGTTGCTATGAAGTTCCCCCTCCCACAGCACCAGGAACAATGCCATGTTCATGCTCTTCCAGAACTGTGAGCTAAAGAAATCCCTTTTTGTTATAAAGGACCTACACTTTGTTATCTTGTTTTTGGCAACACAAAAATGGACTAAGATGGGTTTGTGTTGGAGAATGAATTGGTTTATGTGAAAATATCAGAGAAATCTTTCCTGTACCACATGTACAGTAGCCTTCCTCTGCCCCTTTCTGATATCTCAGCAGAAGGGTCAGGCTCCCCACCCCTTAATGGACAAATCAGTCTTTGCCCTCAGCCCCTATAGTGCTCTGAGATACCCCAGTCACCACAGTTTTCACACACGCCACAGTATCTATTTCTTGGTTTTCCCCACTAGATTCTGGTCCATGTTGAAAGCATCACCTGAGTGTTTAACACAGGGCCTGGAGAGGCTTCAAGAAATTGGTGGGCAGCCAACATTGAGGAGGCCGGAATAGGATTTCACTAAGTGCATGATGAGCCTTTTGCCATAAGATGCATCAGACTTTGCCTTTCTGAGACTTGGCTTAGGAGGAGGGTGAAGCCTGAATATGTCCAGGTAACTACCAAATGTTTATTCTGTTTTTCCCACTTGAGTTGTTGTTATTATTACTGTTTTAGTGACCTTTGTTTGGATACCTGACTGGACTGACTCACCACACCACAGAGCACCTAAGAATACCCATTAATGTTCAAACTACAAGTCATATTTAGGGTGCTGGTGGTTCATGTCTGTAATCCCAGCTCTTCAGAAGGCTGAGATCTGAGGATCACTGTTTGAAGCCAGGCAGGAAAGTCCAAGGGACTCTTATTTATTCACGATAAACTACCAAAAAGACAGAAGTGGAGCTATGGTTCAAGTGGTAGAGCCCTAGCCTTTATTAAAAGAAGCTCAGGGACAGCACCAAGGCCTTAAGTTCAAACCTCAGGACCAAAAAAAAAAAAAAAAAAAAAAAAAGATCCTGTACTTTGCAGTCCTAGTCAAACTCTGTTCTCTATAAGGCATATCTTTACTACTTTCTTGTCTCCATGCCCGTGTGCCCCATCTCAGCTGATTCCTGAAATGAGTTTGTAGAGAAGTCTTTTTTTTGTATGAGCATATTCTTTGGAAAAATGTTGTGCCTTCAAATACAGAATTTAGAAGAAATCAATTTAAAGAGACAACTCAAGCTAAACATGGGTGAAAGGATATGAACATACAGTTGCAAAAGGAGAACTAGGCCAAGGCATAAGTTGAGACCTTACCTCAAATATAATGAATACAAAAAGATGCTGCATGTGTGGCTCAAGTGGTAGAGCACCTGCTTAGCAAATGTGAGGCCCTGAGTTCAATACTCAGTACCACAAAAATGGGGGAAATTCAACTGTGTTAATTCATTTTCCATTACTGTAACAAAATGCCTGAAAATCCTGGAAATCTATAAACTAAGGGGTTTATGCAGCTCATCATGATGGGAGTGCATGGGAGAGGAAGCAACCACATAGAGGGATGGGGAGTTAGAACGGGAATGGAGGATGGGCAGTGTTGCTCTTAATCCACTAATAAGAACTAACTCAGAGTCTCACAGAACTATGAGCCACCATACTAAGGGCTACGACCTGTTAAATGCCACAGTGGGGACCAAGTTTCTAGTACATAAACTCTGTCCAAACCATAGTAAAAACTACTATGATGAGCCATAGTAAAAACATAGTAACATGAGATATAGTAAACATAGTAAACACAACATAGTAAACATAAAAAATAGTAAACATGAGCCATAGTGAAAACTACTATGGTTTGGATAGAGTTTATATATGTATGTACATACACATATATGTATATATGTAAGTACATATATATGTATATATGTGTATACATATACACATACATGTGTATATAAAGTAAATATATAATACATACATATGTACTCATACATACATATACACATGTACTCATATATATATACATATACACATGTGTACACACATGTACACATATATTTATATATAAAGATTTTCATTATCACTTGTATCTTGAAAACATAATATATCCTTAAGGCTATCTTTCTCACATCAGTATCTCCAACACCATTTAAAGAAACAGGCATATCTCTGTGCATCTATTAGTATGACGTTAACTTTTATTTTCTTAAGTCTCCAATTGGAAGAGGTACAAAAGCTCATCCATAGACTGTCAGAGATCCATTGCTTGGCCAGATTTTAGACTAGTTTCTGACTAGGCCTGTGTATTTCCTTGTAAAATCCAGTGTTATCAAGTATCCTTGCTCATCCTTAACACCTGATTACCCTCAATTTCTGAATAGGCTCTTCATCCTCTAACATACTTTAGATGATAACTGACCCATGTGGCCTATCTTCAACTAGAATTCTATTAGTTTAGCTATTACTTAGCTAATTAGAATTCTATTCAGTTTAGCTTGATTTCTCCTTATCCCTTACGTTTATTTTTAGTGTTTCATCCATTAGCCCCTTTGCCCCTGGTTCTTGTTTACAAATCGTAATTGTCTCCATGCTGTATTTGGGAGTTAAGTGCAATCTCTCCTCCACTGAGAGTTCTCATTGCAGGATCCCTATACGTATCCTGAGGGTTCTGAATAAAGTCTTCCTTGACATTCATTAACAAGTGTCCTTTAAATATTCTTTCTTTAACAAGAATACTTGTAATAAGACAAGGGATTTGGTCTGGGAATGTGGCTTAGTGGCAGAGTGCTTGCCTAGCATGCACGAAGCCCTGGGTTCGATTCCTCAGTACCATATATACAGAAAAAGCTGGAAGTGGCACTGTGGCTCAAGAAGTAGAGGAAGAAGAAGCCAGGGACAGTGCTGAGGCCCAGAACTGGCCAGGAATTCAGTATTGAGTACTTTACAATGCTCACTGATATATGCTCAGGATTATTTTATAAAATAAGCATAATCTATTTTCCTCAGCAATGTAGCTCTGATTCTCTGAATTTTCATACTTAGATTCTAGACATATCAGTCAAGTTTTAACATAAAAATTCATTTAAAACACAAATTCCTATTTCTTCACCAGTGAAATGGTAACTGTTTCTATTTGCCTCCAGAGACCACAATCAGGATGAAAGGAAATGATGTATGGTGAATCTTTCATAAATTTAGCAAAATGTGAAATGTGATTAGTATTTTAGGATGGCGAGTGAAAGCAACAGAATGCATAGCCTTTTAGGTTGAAACTTCTTAAAGGGTCCACTGCCTTCTCTATGTCAAATAGAGACCTCTAATGGAGGGGACAATTCTAAAGTTTCTACTTTTCTCTCTTCCACCTGGATGCTTCCTAAAGCTCTTACCTTCTCCTTCAGCTTGACTTCTGCTGCCACAAGGTTTGTTTGTGTGATATGACACTAGGAGAGGAGAGCAAGTGGAAGAGCTCTGTAGACACACTTCTACTGTCCCTTCCTGGCAGGGTCTAGGTCTTTGGGGCTGGAGTGAAATTTATAATTCCTTGACTAGGTAGCTTCCATCATCACCTCCAATATTAGGTTTCAATTATATAGAAAGATTAGGCTACTCACGTGACACAGAGGCACAGGACTCCTGGTATAGATTCACTGTCTCGTATCAGAAAGTTGCCATCTATCCCTTCCTTGAGCAGCAAGATTTCACACTCTTGCTTGGTCAGAGGACCATGATAGCAAGGCAGGTCCATGGAGACCCGGCTTTGTTGTCAACTTGAAGTCCTACTCAACTCTTGGGATAGCTCTGAAGAAGAAAGTAGAGGTGGCAGGCTTGAAGAGGCCTCTGGAAATACCTCTTCCACCAGTGGTGTCAAAATGAGATGAAGTTACTCTCTGGGGTCCGAAGAAAGTAGAGGTGGCAGGCTTGAAGAGGCCTCTGGAAATACCCCTTCCACCAGTAGTGTCGAAATGAGATGAGGTTTCTCTCTGGGGTTCTGTTTTGTAACTCAGGAAGTGAGAAGGGAGTGGGTGATAAAGTGACCAAGATATTACAACCTAAGAATGGCCCAAATGGGACTGACAAAAGTTAAGTGAGACAGAATGGGAGAAGAAGACAGAATGACTCTGCATCACACAAGGGCCTCATATCTAAAATATACTTAAAGCTCAAAACACTTATCTCATCAAATAAAAACTTTCAAAGAAATAACAGCCCACTTAATAAATTGGCTAAAGATTTAAAGAAGAAATTATCATAGTTAATAGACATATGAAGGGGCTGGGGATATGGCCTAGTGGCAAGACTGCCTGCCTCGGATACACGAGGCCCTAGGTTCGATTCCCCAGCACCACATATACAGAAAACGGCCAGAAGCGGCGCTGTGGCTCAAGTGGCAGAGTGCTAGCCTTGAGCGGGAAGAAGCCAGGGACAGTGCTCAGGCCCTGAGTCCAAGGCCCAGGACTGGCGCAAAAAAAAAAAAAAAAAAAAATAGACATATGAAGAAATGTTCAACATCTCTGGCCATAAAAGAAATGCTGTACCCCTTCCACACATCACTTTTACAATAACAATAAAATAAAACAAAAGGTAAATGAGAGTTTATTTGAGTATGTAGTAGAATGAGTAATATTTCTATGACTGGGGACTACATTGCTGAAGTCCAGCCCCTGAAAATTGTGTTACTGCTTGCGTTACAGCTAAGTATTCTTTCCTAAGATCACATCACTGATTTTCTGTAATTGACCCATTTTATGCTGAAGCTGCCTCTGATTAGGCTCAGCTCAGAATGGATGTTCAAAACACATTTGGATGCTGATATGTCCAGACATGATTGGACATTTGAGATAGTGGGACTTCCAACTGGTCAAATGCCATAAAAAAAATAAACATCAATAGAAAGAAATTAGTCACTGTAGAGGAAGTCAGTCTTTCATGTGCAGATGCTTTTAGCCACGGATTTAAAAATTGTCTATTTTTTTTCTCTTTTTCAGCTTAAACCTAATTTTACTTTGTCCTGCTTCCAGGAGGAAGTTGTAAGGGTAGAAATGAAGAAACAAATTGAATTCCTCTTTAAGGGTGAGTGACAGGAGTGAAAGGGAGTGAAAGGAGGAATACTTAAGATTTACCGAAGAGTACACCTACATCTTGTCCAGACACAATGGAACATTTGAAAGAGTGAGGCCCATACCTCATTTTGTGTATCTGAGGGTAGGACCTCCACCTTCCTAGTGAAAGACACAAAATGAAACACTTTATTATATTCTCTTCCCTTTCTTTCCGTTTCCTAAATAGTCTCCTTTCTGTTTTCATGTACAGTTTCCTTTCTATTTTCCTGTCTTTCTTTGTTTGCTTATGTAGTATTGAGATTAAACTCGAGGTCCTGTGCTTAACAGAAAATGCTCTGCTACTTGAGCCATGCAGCCAATATTTTTGTTTTTAGGGTTTTTTCCCCTTCAGATAGAGCCAGTTGGTGTATTTGAATTGAAAATTAGGACCTTTAACAATCAGTTCTTTTGGAAATTTATGTATTGCCATTTCATTGGTTGTGAGGTGCTTGATTCTCCCTCAATCCTCATTTTCTAACCTACTTGTTTAGTGAAATGTATCATTTCCCATATTTTCATGGATTCATTTATCCTCAACTTCTTTGTATATGATACCTGTAAGTATCTTTTGTAGCACTGGTTTAGTGGTTATGGATTTCCTTAGTTTTGCTTATGATGGACTACTTTTAAGTTTTTATTCAATTATAAAGTATATCTTTTTTTGGATACAGTAATCTGTGTTGAAATTTATTTTCCTTCAGGGTTTTAAATGTATCATTCCATGACTCTTTACTTGTAAAGCTTCTGTTAAGACACCTGCTATTATTCTGATAAGTTTGCCCATATAGGATACTTGGCACTTCTACCTTGAAGCTTTCAATATCCTTTCCTTATTCTGCGTGTGGTCTTAAGCATAATATAAGTAGGTTTTTAAAATTTGTAGTGCCAAAAATATACTGTACCCAGATGACCATCTCTTTATTAAGATTTTGGAATTTTCTATTATTTTATTATGTTTTTGCCTCTCCTCCTTCACCTATGCCTGTGATTTATATCTTTGGTCTTTTATCTATCTTCCAGGCTTCTTGAATTTTCCACTTCCATTCCCTTTTTGTTGAATAACTGGTTTTTGTCCTTAGTCTATATACCAGTACTGATTTATAAGTTTGGTTCCTCCAAATCTTGGATGTTGTAGTCATGATTAATTATTTGTTTCTTTATTGCTGTGTGAATGTAATAGTTCTTCAATCTTGTCTTCAGATTCTGATGTTTACCCAGTTTCTAGTTATTGATAGTATTTTCATTGAGATTTTTATCTGATCTATTGAGTTTCTCATTTCTTTAATTTTTTTTGTTTTTTTCTTCCAATTCTGTTTGAATTTCTCACTTTTACAGTTGAATCTTTCATTCGATGTATTGTTCCTTACTTGAGTGAAGCATTCATCCTAGTAGGGATTCAACTTTCAATGATTAAAGACTTTTTTTCTACAGAATTCCAGATTAAAAAATATAGAAGATAGAATATGAAAATCACCATTTTTTTAATATGTAATGGTATAAGAGATTCAGGCAATGACTTTCAATGGTGAAAACTTTAAGTCAGCATTTGATGAGGCTCTCACCAGCTGAATGCATTGATGATTGATGTACTGAGCACCTCTAAGGCTGAAACAAGCAGACATTGAATATTTAGTAATTCAACACAACAAGAAACATGCAACATTACTATGATATATAATTTCTGAAAAAAAATTGAATCTGAAACTAGTCATGCCCTTGTGCAGCATAACTTCTAATTTATAGGAACAGAGCAATTAGTTAGAACCCACTGTGAGGAAGCAGACAGAAATCCAGGGTGGGAGCCATTAAATTCAACAGCCAGCCTATTTCTTCTTATATCATAAATGTGGAGTCAGATAGAGTGTGAGGACTGGTCTATGTTAAAAGAGATTTGTGAGGTGTAAAACTAATATGAGGATCTTATTTGATTTTGATTTGAAAACAAAAATCAAATGAAAAATTTCCCTGCATATATCAGTGGTGTATTCCTGAAATCCCAGCTGTATAGAAGTCAGAGGCAGAAGAATTGAAAGAACTAGGCCATCCCAGAGAAAAGGCAGAATAAAAACCCTATCTTAAAAACAAAAAAGGCCAAGTTGGGGCTGGGAATATGGCTTAGTGGTAGAGTGCTTGCCTACCATGCACAAAGCCCTGGGTTTGATTCCTTAGCACTACATAAACAGAAAAAGCTGGAAGTGGCACTGTGGCTTAAGAGGTAGAGTGCTAGCCTTGAGCAAAAAGTAGCCAAGGACAGTGCTCAGGCCGTGAGTCCAATCCCTGGGACTGGCAAAAAATAAATACATAAATATATAAAAATAAAGCCAGGTGGCTCACACCACCTATAATCCTAGCTACTCAGGAGGCTGAGATCCGAGGATTGTGTTTGAAGTCAGTGTAGGCAGGAAAGCCTGTGAGATTCTTATTTACTAAAAAATCCAGAAGTGGGGCTGTGGCTCAAGCAAAAAGAAGTTCAAAGACAGCCACTCAGGCCCTGTGTTCAAGGCCCAGGACAAAAAATAATAAAATAAAACCAAAAGGGTGTGGCTTATGTGGTAGGGAACTTTCACTTGAGTTCAATCTCTAGCACTTCAGGAAAATAAAAGGAAATTTAAGTATTGCTATTAGATGATTCCAAGCAACTATTCTTGATATTTTAGGTATAGTAATGGCATTTTGCTCATGCATTAACTCATAACTTTTGGAAATAAATATTGAATTTTTCATCTGAACCTGGGTGCTTACATTTAAGGCTAACTATATGAATGTCTATTTTTGTTGTGCTGAAAATTTTTACAATGAATGTATTCTTGCATTCCCATGTTATTATGATTCCATGTCACCCACTGAGAATATCTAGGTTGTGCACATTGACAACTATGATTTCTCACATGGAATCCTTTTCTCCTATTCATGGAAATAAAATAGTAGCTAGCTTTATGTTTATAGAACATAACCTTACTTCTTTGGCCATTTTTTATTGTGACAAAACTGCACCCCTAGTGCAAGATGGGTTATAGATTTCTACTCATAAAGATAAAGGACATGAGTAAAAGGATGGAGGAAAGAAAGGGAGAAAGAGGAGAGGGAAAAGGACAAGGAGAAGGAAAATATGAGGAGGAGGAAGAGAAGGAGGAGGAGGGGGAAGGAGAAAGATTAAGAGGAGAGGAAGGGGGCAAATGAGAGCATAGAAGAAGAGGAGGAGAATGTGGAAGAAGAGAAGCAAACTGTTAAGCAAATTGCTGAGCTTTTGAGGCTCTGATTTCTAGACAATGGAGAAGAAAATTGTAATTGTCATAGTTAGGGATAAGTTTGCTACCATTGCTTATACATGAGGTCCCAAAAAAGATAGTCCCTCCCCTTCTGTGGTAGTTATCATGTCTGACAGAACACTTGCATGGTCAGCAGGCATCCTGGGACTACACAAATCTCAGCCCGAGGGTCAGACTGCTGTACTGAGAAGGACAAGGATCTGAGAGGGAGAGAGATGGGGGGGGGGAGAAAGAGAGGGAGGGACACATCAAATTTTGATTTGGACCCCATCTTTCTTCTGGACTTGCAGTTTAGTAGAGGAATGATTTTCCTCACTGTTTTACTATTTGAGTTAGGTCGTATTTTGTAGTAAGAATGATTCTAATGTGCACACCCGTGTGTAGCAATGAATTTTTTAGTAATTAGAATACTATATATGTTTATTTTATTCTATTTTATTGCCAGTCCCAGGGCTTGAACTCAGGGCCAGGGTGCTGTCCCTAAGCCTCTTTGTGCTCAAGACTAGTGCTCTACCAATTGAGCCACAGCACCACTTCTGTCTTTTCCTGCATAGTTTATTGGAGGTAAAGGTCTCACAAACGTTCCTTGCTTGGGCTGGCTTTGAACCATAATCCTCAAATCTCAGCCTCCTGAGTAGTCACTAGCACCCAGTTAGAATACTGTCTTCAGAACTTCCTGAATATAGTCCCAGGGGCACAACAAATAGGGGAAAGACTCGACAAATGGGACTACTACAAATTAAAAAGTTTCTGCACAGCTAAGGACATAGCCACCAAAATAGAAAGACAGCCAACGATATGGGAAAGGATATTTACCAGCACAGCAACAGACAAAGGCCTGATATCTGTCATCTACAGAGAACTCAAAAAACTAAGCCCCTCCAAGCCCAATAAACCTATTAGGAAATGGGCAAAGGAGCTAAAGAGAGACTTCACAAGAGAAGATATAAAAATGGCAAAGAAACACATGAGGAAATGCTCAACATCCCTGGTGGTAAAGGAAATGCAAATAAAAACAACCCTGAGATACCACCTCACCCCAGTTAGAATGGCCTATACTCTGAACTCAGGCAACAACAAATGCTGGAGGGGGTGCGGGGAAAGAGGAACCCTTCTCCATTGTTGGTGGGAGTGCAAATTAGTACAACCACTTTGGAGAACAGTATGGAGGTTTCTCAAAAAGCTCAATATAGACCTACCCTATGACCCAGCCATACCACTCCTAGGCATCTATCCTAAACAGCAAACCCCAAGATATCAAAAAGACATTTGTACTTCCATGTTTATCGCGGCACAATTCACAATAGCCAAAATATGGAAACAACCCATATGCCCCTCCACAGATGAATGGATCCAAAAAATACGGTACTTATACACAATGGAATACTACATAGCGATTAGGAATGGTGAAATATTGTTATTCGCAGGGAAATGGTCAGAAGTTGAACAAATAATGTTGAGCGAGACAAGCCTAGAACACAGAAAACAAAGGGGCATGATCTCCCTGATATATGACTGTTAACAAAGGGAGACGGAGAGACAGTAGAGCCCAAGTCTGTGAATACTGTATATGTTCTTGATACATTGTATATTGTATATATGTCTACCTGACCTAGAGAAGAGATAGAAAAACAGGACGTAAGATATCACAAGAAATGTACACACTGCCCTACTATGTAACTGTACCCTTTTTGCACAACACCTTGTCAAAAAATTTGTGCTCAATTAATAAACAAATAAAAAAAATACTGTCTTCATTGATTTTGTGCTTTTTGTGGGGAGAGGTGCTGGTACTGGGGGGTTGAATTTAGGGTCTCTACCACTTGGTCTATCTCCCTAATCCTTTTTTGATTTATCTATTTTTCTGATTTTGCCTGGGCCAGTCTTGGTAATATTCTTCTTTCTCATTCAGTTTGGTTTAGGTGAACCGGCCTGAGTATCCTTGGAAGAAGAAATTTAGTTTAACCCTAAATATTTTCCCTAAAATAAGGCTTAGCTGCTGGGCTAGAATCTCAAAAAGAAACCTATTTTTGTTAACATCTTGTCTTCACATGGTGCTCTCCAACTTGCCTACACTGTCATGAAGACATTTCCTCTCAGCCTCTTCTCTTCTTCCTATAATGACATATGGTATGCTTATTGGGATAAAGACCAGCCTATCCCAGTATGACCTCATAGTAATGAATTTCATCAACCACAACCATATTTCAATCTTATTTTCAGCTGAGGCTAGACAGTTCTTGTGTGTCATGATTCATGCCTTCATTCTGTTATAAATGTCTGCTCCAAGAACCACCAGAGTCACATGATAGACACAAAGACAGAGAACTGTCCCAGCAAGACAAAGCTTACTTCTGCATGGAAGGGTGCCCTCTCCTCCTGGAATGGCCTATAGTCGCCCATTTGCTCTGCTTATTTGTATTTTTTAAACCTATTGCTTCCATCAGGGCTGCTAAAACGGCTTTAAGTTATATGAAAACCTACTGTCTCTAACAATAGAGCTAGTAAAGTCCCAGTCCTTGAGGAGAGGAGGTGTTGATACTTGCAGGTAGACACACAGTGATGGGACATGGTCCCTGTCCAGGAAGGTTCTATTCTCAATGACTTCTAACACTTTGCAACCTGGGTCACATGTACATCTGAGCAGTCTGAAACCTCAAGATCAATAACATCTCTCCTGCTAGGTATTAGCTTTTTCATAACTCCTGGAGGACCCTAGAGAAATGCTCTGAGAAAGTCTGAGAAGTACTAAGAAACAGAAGTGCCCATTTCTATCATATGTGCATACCCATGCCCCATTTCACCTCCTGCCAAAGTGCCATGATTTCTTTACTTTTCAAATTTACTGTTAGTATATATTACTCTCCAAACATCTCTTGTGAAGTACTCATAATAAAAATAGAAAGAAAAGCATGTTGTGGATTCATCTTGTCAGCCTAGTAGCAAATGTAAATGTTACATATCTGTGTCTCACTGTAGTCATAGGTATCTCTGTTCACTGTCAATAGTATAATTTTATAATTAATTATAGATGTTCATATCCTATTTTAGTATTAAAACTATATGAACAAAAACATTGTGAATTTCTTGCTATTATATAAATATCATTGAGGAACTTTCAACTGACAAATGGTTAGAAATTACATGACATAATTTCCATGGCATAAACATGTCAATATTTGGAATATACATATCTCTCACCAAATAATCCTATCTGCAAAATTTTAGAATGTGCTGGGCAAATTTCCAAATCTGTAATTATGAAAAATACTTAACTATTACATTGTTGAGAAAAGCTTACAATATAGTTTTTTTTTCATAAATTGCTTAATTCAACCAATGGAATACTAGGCTATCATACAAGGATTTGGAATATGTGCTTTCATGGATGTGGAAAGATTCTCATGATACAGTTCAAGTCCAAAGTGACTAGATAACAACAATATAAATTGTTCCTTGTTTATACAGGCATACATGTGTGCACATGCGTGTACATATGTATACCTAGAAAGAATTTTTCTAAAATATTAATAATGATGATTTCTGAATGGTAAGTTTTAGAGGATTTTGGTGTTTTAAAAAAATTCCTTTGAATTGTGTTTGATTTTTCTACAATGAACGAGCACACTGTAGATTCTCTTTTCTAGCATCTAGACACTGCAAAGACCCCAGAATCTCAAAGTTAGAAATCACTCTAAGGGCTTCTCCCCACAATTCCTTTTGTTTTTCTTTTCTCCACCCAAGACTAGTACTTGAACTCTGTATTTGACTCTGCTTTTGTTCTTGGGCTGATGCTCTACCATACCTCCACCTCCCCCCCACTCCCTGCCCCAATTCCTCAGTAGCTATTATCTTCCTCCAGGAAGATACAGGAGATTAGGACTCCAGTTTTCCTCATCTTCAGCTTTTCTGTGTCTACAGAAAATTCCCACTTGTAACTTCCAACTTGTTATCCAAAATACCATCTCCAAATATCAATTGCTTTTTGATTCTACTGATGGCAAAGGCTAACGAGTTTCAATTTCCTGATGCTCACAAAGTCACAGGACGTAAACAGAATGTCACACATTGGAGGTTTCTAGAAGCTTTATCATGTAAGATCAGATATCATTTCCTGTCCATGCTTACCACACAGCTTTCTGGTCAGGCTATGTGCTGCTAGGCCACCTCTCCCCATGACTTCCTTCCTTCATTTCAAATCTCTCCGTGATCTCCTCATTTAAGGCCTGGAACACTGAATATATTTCAGTGGAGCAGGGGACGTTGGTGAGGGCATGAAATACAGTAATATAGTCATAGTTTGGCTTTGGGAAAGTTATTGAATCCAAAGCTACAGTTTCTTTTCTCAATAAAGGGTAATGTCACCTACTGCCAAATGTTTTTCAGACAATAGAGAGAATAATCCATGTAACATGTTTGACCTGATGTTTGGCTTGTAGAACACATCTGTATGTGCTGAAAGCCTTGATTATGTATCCAGTTTCTGGCTTGTCAGAAATGCTCAGAAAATTGAAGAACTAGAAGTGAACAGCAAGCAGTCCTGTGATAATGCAATTTTACATGAATTTTTGATAGCAATAAGTACTAGTCCATTAGACTTGGGGCCTAACACTGAAGGTGCCTCAAAGGTCTGCCCTTCAAGGGCATAGAATAGAGTGAGGCCTGGTTATGAGCAGGTGCTAACTAAGCATCCATTCTTGTGTCCCCCTATGACCTTTGCTTTATCTGTTTCTATTAGTAGGGTGGAAACTTAAATTACTTTGGCTTCACATTTGAGCTTGAATTCAAGGCCTCATTCTCTCCCTGAACTTTCTTACTCATGGCTGGCACTCTACTACTTGAGTCATGCATGCCTCCATTTCCAGCTTTTTGCTGATTACTGGGAGATAAAAGTCTCTCAGGTTTGTCTGACCAGGCTAGTTTGGAACCATGATTGTCAAATCTTAGCTTCCCAAGTAGCTAGAATTATAGGTATGACCACAGGTGCCTGGTCTAATCTGCATTATGTTTATTTATGGATTTTCTGGGATTATAACTGTGAAATATAGGTTTGGCTACATTACCATGTGCAGAACTTTTTTGTTTTGTTTTGGTTGTATTTGCATGTGTGTTTTTTGTTTCCTTGGATACATAGTCTTGCTGTGTTGCTTAGGTTATTTCAAATTCCTACCTCAGCCTCCTGAATAGCTGACACTGTAGGCTTATATTACTCTTCCAGCAGTGTTTGAAGATAACTTGTTTTGGAATACTCTGAATACCACTGTGTTCTTATAGTTTAAAAATCTAAGGGGTGAAAATAAAATTTCTTAGATGTTTCTATTTATTTTTATTTTTATTTTTTGTTGGTCAGAGCCTGGGCACTGTCCCTGAACTCTTTTGCTCAAGGCTAGTGGTCTATCACTTTGAGACACAGCATCATTTCTGGTTTTCTGGTGGTAAATTGAAGGTAAGAGTCTCATGGGGACTTTTCAGCCCAGACTGGCTTCGAACTGTGATCCTTAGGTCTCAGCCTCCTTAGTAGCTAGGATGAAAGTCAGTTGTTTTTATTTTATTTACTGATGAGTAAGCGTTAACCTTTTTTCAAATATTTGTTTTTATGTTACATTTTCTTTGTCCTGCTTGGTCCTGTTTTTTTTTTTTAAATCTATTTGTCTATTAGTATACAAAACGATTTCACATATGTTAATGCATGACTTCCTCATCTATTGCATTTGTCTTTTTTTTTCCTCCTCCTCTTCTTCCTCCTCATTCTTTGTCCTTCTCCTCTTCTTTATTCTTTTCTTCCTCCTCTTCCTCCTTTCTTCCTTTGAAGAAAGTACTGGAGTTTGAATTCAGAACCTCACACTTGCTTGGAATGCTAAAATCAGGAGGGTCACAGTAAATTTAACCAGCCATTCTTCTCAGCCAATAGCTTATCCTGAGGGCACATGCTTGTCATCCTAGCTACACTGAAGGCTGAGGTCAAGAGGATTTCAGCAGTTCTTTCTGTGCAGGGCAGCCTATGCGGAAAGCTCTAGAGACTTTCACAATGGAAGGAGCTAGGTATGGAGGAAAAATAAGATCATGATCCAGGCACACACTGAGGCAAAAAAGCAAGACTCTATCTCAAAACAAACTTTCAGCAAAAACAGGCCTGCACGCATAGCTCAGCAGTAGAGTACCTGCCTAACAAATGCAAGGCCCACTTTTTTTTTTAAGTGGACAAAGAACTTGAATATATACTTACTAAAAGAAGATAGTCAAATGGTTAGTTAATATTTGAAAGGATGCTCAACATCATCACTCAGTGTCAGAGTAGTGCAGAACAAAAACATATCTGTAATCCTAGCTACTCAGGAAACTAAGAGCAGAGGATAGAGATTTGATCCCAGCCCAAGCAGGACTTTCATTTGATATAATATATATTTTATTAATTTTATGAGATTCTCCTTTCTAATATGATGGTCTGCTTGCCGTTGTATTTCTAGTGCCTGAAACATATCAGTATTTCTCAAGTGTTTGTTAAATTGCTGACTGTATGTTTTTTGAGGACATTAAATGGAGAGGGGTCAGCAACCAAGGGAAGAAACAGAGAAACCAAAAGATGGACCATAACAAGAGTTATTATATATATATATATATACATACACACACTATATATAGTGTGTATAGTGTATATAGTGTATATAGTATATACATATAGTGTGTGTGTGTGTGTGTGTGTGTGTGTGTGTGTGTGTTTGAACTCAGGAACGCTTACTCTGGCTTAGCTTTGTCTTGCTCAAGGCTGTCATTAACACTTGAGCCACACCTCCAATTCCAGACTGTTGATGGTTAATCAGAGATGAGAGTCTCATTAATTTGTCTTCCTTGGGCTGGCTTCAAACTGGGATCTTTAGATGTCAGCTTTTTGAGTAGGTAGGATTACAGGCATGAGCCACTGGCACCTAGCAAGAGTCATTGATTATATCTTAAGGAAGAAAGATAATTAGAATTAAGAAACAAAATGAACAGAGAAAAGGGGGAGCAACGCCTACCTGCCTTACACGGGTAAAGGTATTTCGTCCACTCCTGGGACCACATGAAAGCAGCAACAAGGAAAAGTTCACCTGCTCCAACATTTTATCTTGGAGCAAAATTTTTATCTCCTGTCATCACTCTGTGGTTGAGATGAGAATTTCCCACACAAGCAAGACACACATGAGGCACAGAGCGGAGTTGGGAAGGTTGAGTGGCAATGGATTAGTAGGGTTCCATCTGGCACCTCAGCTCCACTATTGCTGTGGTGTCATCTTTCCTTAGTAGGGCAGAATGATGGATTGTTTTAATATTTGCTTTTGCTAGGCAATGATTTCCTTTCTTTGCAGTTCCTTTGTATTGATTTATCTATTGCTTCACTCCAGACCAAGCAGAGACATCTCTAACAAAAAAAGAGAAGACCAGGGGACTGGTTTTTGCTGTTTGTTTGTTTGTTTGTTCTAATTCTCAGTCTTGGGCTCAAATTTTGTTGTGTACGATTGAAAGGCACTGCTAGATGAAAGGTGAGAATGAAGAGGGAGAGGAACAGGTTCAGGGAGAAGAAGAGGCAAAAGAAAAAGGGGGCAAAGCAGAGCAGGACAGTCATTTCAGTATCTTTCTCTTCCAGCAACAACTTAGAGTTCTCAGCCTTTCTGCTCTGCTCTCCACCTTGTGGTGGAGGTGTTACTAAATAGTGCCAAATCAGCGAAACCAAGGAAAATAATCTGGAAATCGAAACAATTGACACTTGTCTCTGGAAATATAGATAATTGAAAATATAGATAATCTGGAAAAACACATCACTGAAACTTGTCTCTGGGTCCCAAAGCACTGTCTTTTACCTGATCCCAAAATAAAGGAACTCACAAAAGAATTGTAATCTGAGATTACTTTAAACAATCACCTATGACTATTTTACCTGGTGCTACCAACGAGCTGCCTTATTTGCTAATTTACATAAAGAGTATCATTATTCTTTCAAAACAAATGATAGTGCTCTTATTATTCAAGTGATAGCAGCCCTAAGATATTACTCTTAAGTTCATCTCCTTTTTAATGCAACTAGTATGATTTTAATATGTCAGACTGGTCTTATCAGAAAGACAAAGGCTTTTAATTTTGTTCTTAAAACATGAAATATTCAGTAAGCCTTATCCAGCCACAATAGACATGACCACTTTCTGTACCTTAACAAAAGTAGGCATTTTTTTGTGTGATCTCCCAGCAATTATCACACTCAAGCCTTTTTGACAAAATTTTAAAGGAGGCAATGATGAATGACTTCAGTGAGTTAAAAAAAGGAGAAAAATGGCTGAATTCTAAAAGGGCAAAGTAAAGTAACGTACAACACATTTATTATTTAAAATAGCTTATCTTTTAGACATGGTTTTTTTTTTTTTTTTTTTTTTTTTGCCAGTCCTGGGCCTTGGACTCAGGGCCTGAGCACTGTCCCTGGCTTCTTCCTGCTCAAGGCTAGCACTCTACCACTTGAGCCACAGCGCCGCTTCTGGCCGTTTTCTGTATATGTGGTGCTGGGGAATCGAACCTAGGGTCTCGTGTATCCGAGGCAGGCACTCTTGCCGCTAGGCTATATCCCCAGCCCCTAGACATGGGTTTTTAATATAAATTCTATTATTTTTCTAAAGAACATCAACACTCCCTTCATTAGTTTTTGACATAAAGAATTTCTAAGTCCAAAAGCAAATACGTTTTGCAAATAAGCATAATATGTTAATATTGGATCTTATATGGTATTGGAAGTCAGTGGTATGATGTCCTTATTTGTAAATTAAGCAAAAGACAGGAGATACCACAGAGGGGGAGAAAAGTAACTTCTAAATATTAGGGGCAATATAAAAACTGGAGATTTGTGTACGTTTCAAATTAGTAGGTTTAGTAGAACTTCCAAGACGTACTGTTGAAAAACTCCATAGAACACTAGTGCACTGTAGAGATGTTCAATGTGGGCTAGATTTAATGCTCCTGGAAGCCAGTCCTCCCTAAACTCTTTTATTTCACACGAAATCTCAAGTCATAAGTACATCTTACTATTTGAGAGGAAATAGGAAGGTGAGAAGCTTAAGCTTTGTTACTGTATCTTTTGCAAAACTCACATGGCTTTAAAATGCTTGAAAGTTTTATAAAGTCTACAAATTAAGGTGCCTGTAAGAACTATGAACAGTAAGATCTGCCCAGGGAGGGCTCCATGCAGATGTCCCCACCTGGTTAAGTCTCTACCCAGTGACCTAGGTAACCAGCAGACCTGGAGGCAGTTAACTCCCCCTTTCCTGAGGTCACATCCTAATCCACCTGGCCACACCCACTGGCCCTGCCCTAGATAAGGGGGGGGGTTCCCCCCCTTCTCATTGGCCATGCCTCACCAAGGCCAGGAGCCAGCAGTGTGGTAATAAACTTTCTCTCCTGCCTTAATACCGTGTGGCGTTCACCTTCATCAGCTACCTACTTTAATCTAACATGAACTATTTAAGAGCTGGTGGCTCTCGTTTGTCAAAATAGAAATAGGATGGCAAATAAATTTGGTTAAAAAATAAGTGCATTTAGTGTGTTTGGTTTGCGAATCCATAAAAATGCAATTATACAATTATGTATGCTTGCAAATATTCTGCATGGAATGTTAGAAATAGCCACAGTAAGTAACTTGTTTAGACTTCATCTTAGTAGAAAAGCATATATGTTACAGATGAGATATGTTGCCTCTCAGATCTGAATCTACCCTTCTTTGACTGCTTTGGGGTACTCTTTCTCCATTGCCAGTAATCCTTGTTAACAGAGGACACTGTGATAGAATAGAGCCTTTTCTCCTGGTTGTAGGGGGCTTAGATTTCCTTTATGATATGGCTGTCAGTGACATGGATGGCACTTTACAGAATTCACTCATTAGTAAGCATTTTCACCATCTGTGAAAGAAGTTTCCTGGGGGAAGAACTCTGGACCACCAAAACTCCAGCAAACTTCTGTCACCCTACAGCCAAACTTCTAACAAGATCTGAGTCACAGGTTTACGTGATTCCCTTTAGGAATTTTTGGTTTCCTCCTTGAATATTTTCCTTAACCCTAGAGGTGTAAGTCAGGAAAACAGGAATATGAGAATTCAAATTCCTTTTGAAGTTAACCCTCTTTTGGCAATCATTGGAATTGGGTTGAACTCAGTGTCTCATGCTTGCTCAGCTTTCTTGCTTGGCTGGAAGTTAAGCCATCCCACCAGCTCTGCATTTTTGCTGGTCATTTTTGTGGACTAAATAATCACTGAATAATCCAGATAAAAAGCACAGAAGTAAAAAGGATTGTTTAAAATAAGGTCTCTAAGAGCCAGTTAAGTCTAATTTTGAATCCTAGTTCTTCTATTTAATGTGTGACCTTAGACAAATCTCTCCCACCCCCTCTTTTTTTTTCTGAAAAATGGGGATAACAGAGGCATTGACAGAGTAATTCTGACAGTACCTGTAGAGGCCCTGTGTGGCACCGAGTCAGAAACTGCATGACATCGAATCCAAATCACAGAGGCCTGAACAGCTCCTATTTATGCAACGGTGCTTGGCCACTGGGCGGGGAGAGCAACAAGTGTTGGGGAGCTTTGTGCACCGTTGATGGGATGGATTAGGACCATAGTCACAAATAACCAAGAAAATTTATCACCTCAATCCTCTCTTCCAATCAAGTTCAATCAACTCGAGGCCCCGCCCCTTTTGGACCCGCCTCCTTCTGCCTGTAGAGTCGGTTGGCTCTTCTTCCTCCACTTCCGGCCTCAGGGACCCGGATGTAGGCCAGCTTCCGGTGTTATGGCAGCCTGAAGTCCCCGGAGGGAGTCGGGAGTCGGTGCAGCGGCTGCAGGCCCCTCCCTGCGGAGCCGCGGGTCCGGCGCGCGGGGATGTGACGGCAGGCCCGGTCGGCGTGCCTCAGGCGTGTCGTCCGCTCCTTGTCAGCGCCCTCAGCCCTCACCGATGGCGGGATCCGGCTGTGCGTGGGGCGCGGAGCCGCCGCGCTTCCTGGAGGCCTTCGGGCGGCTGTGGCAGGTACAGAGCCGCCTGGGTAGCGGCTCCTCAGCCTCCGTGTACCGGGTGCGCTGCTGCGGCACCCCGGGCTCGCCCCCCGGCGCCCTCAAGCAGTTCCTGCCTCCGGGAACCACCGGGGCCGCCGCCTCGGCTGCCGAGTACGGTTTCCGCAAAGAGAGGGCCGCTCTGGAGCAGCTGCAGGGCCACAGGAACATCGGTAATGGTCGCCGCTTACCTTCTCTCCTGTTGTCCATGTCCCGGCCCGAACATTCTTCGCCCCGGCCTAACGTCCAGCTTTCCGTCCTCCAGGTGGAGAGACAGGCCTGGCCCTCCCGTTATCTCCGGGTACAGGCCCCTTCCCCATTCCCTGTTCATTTTATTCCTGCCTCCTGTCTTCTGGAGTTGGTGGTCTGGTTTGTCATTGTCACATGACCTCTTAAGGTGTTCACTGGAGAATGCTACGTTCATTTGCATAGATAAATACCCCCTGGTAAAGGGGGACATACCTTTGGTCGATGGTTATGTCTTCACTGGAAATTTTTATGTGTTTGCCTACCAATAGAATATGGAAAAGATTCTAGGCCTGTGAAATCAATGCTGGCAGCTCATAGGTGTCAACTGGTAACATTGAATGTGGAGTTTTGAAGAAATGAGTTGGTAGTATATGGGAGTCTTTCTAGAAGTGTGAAAATCAGGAAGGCTACTTAAGGTTTAGAAAGCTTGTTTCCATGACTCAGAAACGCAGAATGTATGATATAGAATGATCACTGATGATCTGGGAAAATAGTCTTGTCACTACACCATCAGAAGGCTTATACTTAGTTGTAACTTTGGTTATAATTAACATATAATGGCTTGCTCCTTTCTGGCAAGTATAATTTATATTTAATTTGAAGAGTGACCATTTTTATAATACCATGTTGGGAAAATTCCTAACACTAGCATTTCTTTCTTTTTAGCTTGCTAAATGATGTGTTCTTGGTATTGTGGAAAGAAACATTTTGCAGTCCTCAGGACTTGTTGAATTTCAGATTATGCTAACATATCTGGAGTCTTAATTTTCTCTAATATTCACAGCATAAAGTACTATTTTGGATCAAGAAGCAGTCTTCAATTTTTTTAAAGAGTTACTTAAATTTGGAATTTTTTATTGGTCACCTAAGTGACTGTTCACTCACCGTTAAGTGCTTGATAAAACACAGTTGGAATCATTGTGCCATACTTAACATATTTGAAACTGTTGAAGATTGCCTCATTTTATTAGAATAACTCAGTTTTCCAAGGATCTTATTCATGAGGAAAAATAGTGGGCATTTGCTTCCTTATCAGTTATCCTCATTTAGACTATCTTAAATTTTTATTATAGTTCTTTACTGTAGTAGTAATATACTCAGATTTTTACAGGATTATAATTTATTTCTTTTTCTAGTGACTTTATATGGAGTCTTTACAATTCACTTCTCTCCAAATGTGCCATCACGATGTCTGTTGCTTGAACTCCTGGATGTGAGTGTATCGGAATTGCTTTTATATTCCAGTCACCAGGGTTGTTCAATGTGGATGATACAGCATTGTGCCAGAGATGTTCTGGAAGCCCTGGCTTTTCTTCATCATGAAGGTTATGTCCATGCAGACCTCAAACCACGTAACATTTTGTGGAGTGCAGAGAATGAGTGTTTTAAACTCATTGACTTTGGACTAAGCTTCAAAGAAGGTAATCAGGTAAGAAGTACCTTTTCTTTTCCATCAGTATTTAAAATCTAGTGGAATAAGCCAAAAATTATCAAATAGTAAGGACTGAAGAATTATTTCTACCTAGAGTACTGAAAAGAATCAACATCAAAAAGAATTTCAGTGTTACTCTGAAAAATAGCATGTTTTGGTCAGATAAGGGGTGCTAGCAGGGCATAAGAAAAGTCTGAACTCAGTAAAGCACTTAGCCTATGTAGAATGCTTTGTAAATTCTATGAGCATTTGGTTTATTCCTGAGTTATTGTTCTTAAAGTCTTCAGTGTTAGGGTTCTTTTTCATGGCTGAATGTATGTAACAATTCAGGCAAATCCTTGATTCCCTGTGGCTTATCAACTCTTTGCAGTGTCCCTTATTTTATTCTTTATCATCAGTGCATGATACGTAAGAAACTATCTGTAGAAGACTTGCTCATGAGTGACTGTAAAGACACTGTACAGCTTGCCTGTGAGAACTGCCTAGTTAAAGAACCAAAGCATTAGGGTAGCCCAAGGACTAAAAACTTTGGACATTCCTTTTGAAAGTGACTTATTACCCTTTTAGAGAAGTGAATAGCACTGAAGAGCTGGAAAGTGAGCAGCTTTTTTTTTTTTTTTTTTTTATAATACTTACTCCTCTTCTTTAGGATGTAAAGTATATTCAGACAGACGGGTATCGGGCTCCAGAAGCAGAACTGCAAAATTGCTTAGCCCAAGCTGGCCTGCAGAGTGATACAGAATGTACCTCAGCTGTTGATCTGTGGAGCTTAGGAATCATTTTACTGGAAATGTTCTCAGGAATGAAACTGAAACATACAGTCCGATCTCAGGAATGGAAGGTAAATTGCACGAGTGTTTTGTGGTCTTTAATGAATTTTTAAAAGTATAATATTCCATTTATGATAATTTATGTTAGAGAATTCAGTTGCATCCTCTCCTCCATATTCTTTCTGTACTTACTCTAAATTATATGCCACCACTTACATCGATGTCTATATTTTAATGCCACTGCATTCTCATTGTTCCTAGCCTGGGTCCTGGCATATAATAAGCACTTGATACAATGTATAAATGGATTTTCCCAAAGAAGCAAAAAGGACTTTTTTGTTTAGTATGTAATTTAATTACATTAGCTTCTACAGAATTATGAACAGAATCAGAAGTTTTAGGTTAAATTGCTAATCTTTTCACAATACTTCATGGTTGAAGTATTTTAAGGCACAATCAAACTATCCTCAGTTCTGTGACAGTTGAACCCTGAGTGCTTTCAACAGTTCTGCAGCATTTCATATTTACTTATATTTCATTACCTGTTTAGATGGCATACGTGCCAGCTTCTTATGTGTCTGTATAGTGGCAAATGTTCATGTTGTTTCAGTGGGAATACGCATTCTAAGTTTCAAACCTGATATGTGAATAAACTTGTGTGTTTATAAGTTAGAAATTAAACCCATAGGGGCTGGGGATATGGCTTAGTGGCAAGAGTGCTTGCCTCGTACACATGAAGCCCTGGGTTCAATTCCCCAGCACCACACATATAGAAAATGGCCAGAAGTGGTGCTGTGACTCAAGTGAGAGTGCTAGCCTTGAGCAAAAAGAAGCCAGGGACAGTGCTCAGGCCCTGAGTTCAAGCCCCAGGACTGGCCAAAAAAAAAAAAGAAAGAAAGAAATTAAACCCAGTATCTTTTAAAAGTTACTGTACGACCTAATATGATACTATCAGTATCCTTTAGGCTTGAAGTTTGACAAATAATACAATACTTTGGAATTATTACTGCCTCTGATACTAAACAAATATTAAAATAAGTATAGTTTTAAGCCCCAATTTTTTTTAACATAGTGTATAACCATTATAATATATAGAGTTTTTATTTGTTTGGTTGTTGGTTTGTTTCTGGTCTTTGGCTTAAACTGAAGGCCTGAGTGCTGCTCCTGAGCCTGAGCATTTTTGCTCAAGGATAACCCTGTCCCACTTGAGACACAGTTCTACTTCTGAATTTTGGTGATTAATTAGAGATACGAGTCACATGGACTTACTTGTCTAGGCTGGCTTTGAACCATAGTCCTCTGATCTCATCCTCCTGAGTAGCTAGGATTACACACATGAGCCACCAGCACCTGGCTTATGTAGGGTTTTTATCTCTGTTAAACTCCAGACACTGATTTCTGGTTTAGCAATTCTTAGGCAAAATATATTAAACATATATCTAAAGTTCATTATTTGTCAAAAAAAATGCTGCCATTACAGTATCTTTTTGTTTTGGCAGCTCTAGAGATCGAACTCAGGGCCTTGCTCTTGCTAGGTTAGCCCTCTATTACTTCATCTCTCTTCATAGTCCTCTTTGCATTTAGTTTGTTTTTCAGATAGGGTTTAATGACTGTGATCCTCCTATCTTCTCCTCCCAGATAGCTAGGATTCCAGGTGTACAGTAGCAGCTCTGGCTACTTTTTATTATTGGGACTCCCAAATATTCAAGAGGTTTAAATATTTTTTCTTTAGTGGTAATCCAAATAGGAATAAATCACTTAACTTTTTGCTATCTTTAAATTCTTTTTTTTTTATTTGTTCTTAATGTCTTTTTTGTTTTCATTTTTATTTTACAGGTGATGTACAGAGGGGTTATAGTTACATAAGTCTGGCAATAAATACATTTCTTTTTGAGCAGTGTCATCCCCTCCCTCACTTTTTCCCAGTTTTTTTCCCTCCCGATTCCCCTCTCCTCAGTTATAGTTCATTTCCAACACAGCGTCTAGTGGGTATCACTGCCAAATTAGTTCACCTTTTGTTCCATAACCTTTAAATTCTTTGGACTGCATCTGCTTGTCCCATATCTCATCAGAAGTAGGTTACATTCAAATTTGTGTGAATTTTGGAGTTATGACATGTACTAATAGGGTTCTGAGTATATGCTTATCTAGCTAAAAGATCATTATTCTGTTTTATCACTTCCTGTAGAGGCAAAATTGCCAAACGTATGAGCACTGGCTCTGAAGTCAACTACTGGGTGCATATCTTGTACTTCCTGCCAAGTTACTTACTTGGGTTCATTAAATCGTATTTTACTTTCTGTAAAGTGAGATTGTAATAATATATATTGAAAGAGTATCACAATTTAAAAAGTAAAGATACTGAGTTTCTACCATCGTGTGCCCGGGGCCCATGATAACTATTTAATACATTTTAGTGATAATGATAGTGTCACATATTTTACTCATGTAGGTACCCTTACTTGCACACATTCGTTTTCTTACTCTGCACTAAACTGAATCTTAATGTTGTTACTTTGATTTTATTAATTCACTTACCAAATGGAATTGAATAACCTAAGACAGTTTTCTTCCCCTTTTTAGGCGAACAGTTCTGCTATTATTGATCATATATTTGCTAGTAAAGCAGTGGTGAATGCTGCGATTCCAGCCTATCACTTACGAGACCTTATCAAAAGGTACATTATATTACACATACTATTACTTGCTTTCCATATACTTGCTACCTGAAGGGTTTTTTCCTGAATATTTATATGTTGTTATTTCTGATGTACTTGATCATGTAGATATTTTATTTTATTTAAATGGGAGTTTTAGTTTTGATAACCTGTCCAACCTAGCTTGAATATTTGATTCTCATAGCCATAAGTCTGTACTTTTACAAACTTACCTTCAACGGACTGCTCCTTTGTTCATGGTGAGTTCTGTAGCACTTCTGTGTCAGGTTGGAGATTTGTTTTTTGAGTCTTACCATGTAACCTACTGTGGCCTTGAACTCCTAGTCCTCCTGCCTTAGTTTCTTCAATGCTGGGATTATAGGCTTGTGCCAACCAGGCCCAGCTTTAAATGAAAAATAGCTACTTAAGCAGAGTCTTCTTTTTTTTTTTTTAAACAGCCAAATAGCTAATCTGTTTCTAACACTTGAATACATCAAAATACATGTGTATTTTTAAAAATGTGTTATCAAAGGACTTTCAGGTGTCTATCAATATGGGTTAGGAATGAATAAGACATTATGCCAGCAAAGAAAAGGTCAGTCTTTTCTTTGTGTATTGATCCTATAAATAAGAATCATAGGACATATAAAGTGTTACAGAAAAGTCCAAACTTCACCTTCTTTCTCCTTGTGGTAGCCTCATAGAATACCAAAACTAGGAAAGTGATATCCATAAAGCTTATTTGGACCATACCAGTTTCATATACTGATTATTATGTATGGGTTTTGTATTTTTTTAAAATTTATTTGAAATAACTTAGTATCAGATCGATACCGGATATTACAAGTTGCATTTCCTCATTGAAAAGACGACAGTATAAACTTGCATTATGAGTTTTAGCTTGGAAGTCAAATCATTTAAGATATTGAGTTTGTTGTTGGTCTTTTGGTTTTGTGTCCAGGTGTGTCATTATGTATGTGTGTATGTCATAAAAGTTTCTCCCTCCCACAATACAAATAATGCTAAACTTGTAAACTACTAAAAAATTAGGATGAAAAAATTAAAAAATACACAGTATTTTGGTGTATTTTTTATGATGCTTTTTGCATGTTGTGTACGTATGAAAATTGAACTCTATTGACATATTAAACATAGCTGCTAAACTACTAAAAAGTTAGGATGAAAAAATTAAAAAATACAAAGTATTTTGGTGTATTTTTTATGATACTTTTTGCATGTTGTGTATGTATGAAAATTGAACTCTATTGACATATTAAACATAGCTACTGAAAATGCTAGTAAAACAAATGTGCCGTGTAATGAGTCCTTAAGAAGATTGTAGCTTCTATTGAAGTCAGGCAATCAAATTGCCAGCTATCCTATATATCTTATTTGTGTCCCATCCCAAGTTTATGAGTCTGTGCTTCCTCCTGGAAAGTAACCACAGTGCTGCTTTCATTTTCATTGTAGTTTCACTGCATCCTTCAACTGTCACTTAGTTTTTCTCTTCTAAAGAAAAAAGCCACAAAATGTCTCTTTTAATCTAAAAGATCCTTTTCTGTATCTTTCTCCCTTTTCCCTTTGTAATTTACCTGTTGCATAATCTGGGTTGTTGGGTTAGGAAAATTTTCCACAGACCAAAATTTGTTGCTTGTATTAAGTGTAACTTCACATATTTCCATTTAGCTCCTTTAAACTGATAGTTAAAATGTTTTTCTTGTTGCAAGCCTAAAAATGGAATTGTGTTTTTCCATTAGGAGGCACATGATGTAGTTATCTGTAGTATGAGTTAGTGGCTATTGCTGCTCAGTGCCTAAATAAATTGCTTTGTAAGAATTATAAAATGGCTGTGATCTTCAGCTATTTGTTCTTCATTTGATTAACTGAAGAGTTTTTGATTTTTTTTTGTATCTATAGTTTCTTTCTTCTATCAAAGTAAATATTTGATTCTCTTTCTTGGCTGGTTTTTAAGATAATGAAATGTGATTCCTTGTCATCTCCCAAAGGCATTCATTCTCTTTTCTGTAATTTAAAGTATAATTATAAGCTAATGGATTTAAGTATATTTGTTGTATTACAATCCACTGCCATTATTATCTTGTTTGAAGCCAGAATCATCACATCTTTTCTGAATGGGAAGGAGCCTCTGAATGTGGATTTGGAAACGATAGAGATAGCTTCTTTACTGTGTGGTTTATCAAGGTTTTCCCAGTTCATCTTAGACATTTCTTTTACTGTTAGTAGAAAGTGGGATTTTAAAGCCACTCATTGCTGCTGACCATTATTTCTAGGCCTTTGAAGTAGGCAGAGTTTTTACTGATATTTCCAATTGGAACTCAGGACCATAGAGTTTTTGCTTTTGTTTTTATATTCGTATTTTCTTTTTTGATTCCACTCACATTATGATTCCACTCATGGTTCTTTAGGACAAAGACGATGCCAGAATTAGAATGTTTCATAATTATTACTTTGCTTTATTCCATGTTATACATAAAATAACTTCTAAGTAATAGTACTTTAATTTGATTACATTAAATAATTATTTTCACATCTACTCTATTCTTCCCTTATTTAAAAATAATTGTATTTACATTATAATTTTTTTTTTTTTTTTGGCCAGTCCTGGGCCTTGGACTCAGGGCCTGAGCACTGACTGTCCCTGGCTTCCTTTTGCTCAAGGCTAGCACTCTGCCACTTGAGCCACAGTGCCACTTCTGGCCGTTTTCTGTATATGTGGTGCTGGGGAATCAAACCCAGGGCCTCATGTATACGAGGCAAGCTCTCTTGCCACTAGGCCATATCCCCAGCCCTTTACATTATAATTTTATGTAGCCATTGTATACTGTACCCAGTCTGCTTTAATAACCTTTCATTTAGTCTTAGTTCTGCCTGTAGCTATATATTTACTGTTTACCACTGGTTCTTGTGTTACTCTCTACATTTTGTACGGCCCTTAATCTTCTTGAGGAAAGCATAATATTCTCTTAAGTTTTTGTATATTAATGATTGTGCTTGTTGTACTTGAAAGTATTTTTAGCTCCCTATACAAGTCTTTGACATACATTTTTCTTTCCTTGAATATCTGAAGCAAGTTACTGCATTGTCTTTTGACATACAGTGTTTCTGCTCAACATTGTCTTTCCATTACAAGTCTCTTGGTTTTTGTCTAAATGCAGAAAATGATTTTACCCTTTTCTTCAAAGTCTAGCAATTTTATCAAAATGTATGTTGATTTTGATAGTTTCTGTAATTTTCAGAAATATGGTATGCATTTTGCTGAACTTTCAAATCATTTGTTTTGTTTGAGAAAGCTATTTTATTTCAGTTCATTTTATGAGATGGAGCCTTACTGTGTAGGCCAGATTGTCCTCCAACTTGTGATCCGGGGCTGGGAATATGGCCTCGTGGTAGAGTGCTTGCCTCACATACATGAAGCCCTGGGTTGGATTCCCCCATACCACTTATGTAGAAAAAGCCAGAAGCGGCGCTAGGGCTTAAGAGTTAGAATGCTAGCCTTAAGAAAAAGAAGCCAGGGACAGTACCCAGGATTGGCAAAAAAAAAACAAACCAAAAACCAAAACCAAAACAAAACAAAACAAAAACCTTTTGATCCTTCTAACTTCTACCTCTGAGCACTGATAAAGCAGGTACACGCTTCCATACTTGTCTAGCTTAAGAAATAGAGGGTAAAAAGGAGAAGCTTAACAATAACAATAAAAACCAAAAGAAAACTTAGGCATTGTAGATCACACTTATAAACCAGCTACTTGAGAGAAAGATAGGAGAGAATACTGGTTTGAGCTCAGTCTGAGTAAAAAGTTATTGAGACTTTATCTCAAAGAACTAGGCATGATAATGCACATGTGCGTTCCAGCTACCAGAGGCCAGATTGTAGTTTGAGTTTGGCCTTGGGTAGTAAACACAATACCCACTTGTGGGTGGGGATGAGGGGGAAACTGGGAGAGGGCAAGGGAAGGGGTGAAATTGTCCAAAAAGAAATGTACTCTTTACCTGACTTCATAACTAAACCCTCTGCATATCACCTTTATAATAACAACAAAAATTTTTAAAGAAATTCTACAAAAAATTAAAAAACTTAAGTGTGTGGCTCAAGTAGTAGAGTTCTTGCCTAGCAAGTGAGACACCTTAAATTCACATCCTACTATTATCAAAAGAAGAAGAAAAGTGGAGAAGAAAGCTATGATAGAGTCAAGAAAAGGAATTTTCTTTTTATTGTGCTGTTTGCAGTTATTTTTTCTTGCTTTTTTTCCCCTTTGGTTTATTCCCTGTTATCATTTTGTTGTTGTTGTTTTTTTTGTGTTTTTTAAAATTTCTGTACCCTTTGTCTTCCAACTTCTTCAAATTTTAGAAGATACCTGGTTTTAGAGTGGATATGCCCTTGTAATTTTAGCTGCTTTTTTTTTTTTTTTTTCATATTGGCCTGCTTTGCTTTCGAGAGTACCTGTTGGCTATTTTGGAATCTTTTACCTGGTTAATTAGGTATACTGTTGCTTTTCTCATTTTTTTTTTTAACATGTAGATTCAGATATCATGCAAGCCCTACTTCCATTGATGCTTTTTTTTTCTTCTTTATAATTGTTCCTGCTTTATAATTAAGGAAAATTGTCACAATCCAATTATCCTACCATTTTCTTTTTGTTCATTTTATAAGGAAAATAGGTTTTTTTTAACTGTATCATTCCAAATATTTGTTTAGCTGTTTTTGTTGTTTGTGTGCTGGTCCTAGGGTTTGAACTCAGGGCCTGGGCACTGTCCCTGTGGGGTTATTTTTGCTCAAGGCTAGCATTCTACCACTTGAGCCACAGCTCCACACTTCTAGCTTTTTTGTTGGTTAACTGGAAATAAGAGTCTCATGGATTTTCTTGGTCAGACTGGCTTTGAACTGTGATCCTCAGATCTCAACTTCCAGAGTAGCATAAGCCACTAGTACCCAGCTTGTCACTTTCTCATGTTTCACTTATTCAAAAACATTGCCAGGAGCAATATTTTGTTGAGATAGAGGTCTTGCTAAATTTTTACCTGGGTTGGTCTTGAACCATGATCTTCATCCCATCTTTGCTTCTGGAATAGCTGGAATTATAGGTGTGAGCCATTGCATCTGGCCCACATTTCTTTTGTTTACAGTGAATAATTCAGTAACCCATGCTAATAGTTACTGCTATGATGAATGCAGAGGTTTTTATCTGTACTAATTTCATTGACAGTAATTGTAAAGGTCCTTTTTCTCTGTTTTAGCATGCTTCATGACGATCCAAGCAGAAGGATTCCTGCTGAAATGGCTTTGTGCAGTCCATTCTTTAGCATTCCTTTTGGTAAGTTATGGTTGTCTTACTGCTTTTCCTGGCCACTTGCTGTCTTAGAAATTATATTCCAAGGCTCTTTTGCTTAGTATTTATAAATTTATTTGAGAGGATTTGTATTTAACCATATTATAATGAATTTTTATAGCCCCTCATATTGAAGATCTGGTGATGCTCCCTACTCCAGTACTAAGACTGCTGAATGTGCTGGATGATGATTATCTTGAGAATGAAGAAGAATATGAAGGTCAGTGCTTCCTAATTATATTTCAGTATATTTTTCTTAACCACTCCAGAATATTTGGATCAACTCTTAACATTCTCTTGTTTTACCTAATTTATAGGAAAGTTGAATGAGGACTTTGAGTGAGAGAGAGAGAGAGAGAGGTGAGAGAGAGGTGAGAGAGAGAGTATGTGTGTGTGTAGGTGTGTAGGCATGAATGCCAGTACCAGGGCTTGAATTCAGAGCCTTATACTCTTGCTCAGCTTTCTTGCTCCTGGCTGGCGCTGTTCTACTTGAACCATACTTTAGCTCAGCTTTTTGCTGATTCATTGGAGATAGAGTCTTGCAGACTTTCTGCCTGGGTTCGCTTCAAACTACAAGCCTCTAGGGCTCAGTCCCCTGACTAGCTAGTATTACAGATGTGAGACACTAATGTTTGACTCTAAAACATTTTTTCATTCATAAAGCCCTTTCAAATCTGTGCATCTCATTTTACTAAATGAATAAAGAAGACAAATCTTTCCCAGCCAATTTCTTTGTCTTTGGTTTATCTTTTCTAGCCCTTTCTGTTTGTTCTTTTTAGCTTTATTTGTGTGTTTTTTTTTTTTTTTTTTTTTTTTGCCAGTCCTGGGCCTTGGACTCAGGGCCTGAGCACTGTCCCTGGCTTCTTCCCGCTCAAGGCTAGCACTCTGCCACTTGAGCCACAGCGCCGCTTCTGGCCGTTTTCTGTATATGTGGTGCTGGGGAATCGAACCTAGGGCCTCGTGTATCCGAGGCAGGCACTCTTGCCGCTAGGCTATATCCCCAGCCCCTTTATTTGTGTTTTTAACAACTCATTCATCCAACGTGTATTACTATGTGTCATCATGGGATTGTTTCCTGTTTTTTTTGGTTTTGTTTTGGTTTGGTTTTTTGGGGGGCCAGTCCTGGGGCTTAGACTCAGGGCCTGAGCACTGTCCCTGGCTTCTTCTTTTGCTCAAGGCTAGCACTCTGCCACTTGAGCCACAGCGCCACTTCTGGCTGTTTTCTGTATATGTGGTGCTGGGGAATTGAACCCAGGGCTTCATGTATACGAAGCAAGCACTCTTGCCACTAGGCCATATCCCCAGCACCTGTTTCTGGTTTTTAACACGAGAGGCATAATTACAGTTGTGATAATCTTGAGACAGGGTAATATACAGGGGCAGAGAGAATAGGAACTAAACCTGATCTGAGTGATTAGTTGCTACAGAGGTCATAACTTGAGCCCTGTATTTAGATGTTTACCTAACATTTGAGGGACAAGGGAGGAAATAATAGAAAAAAAACATAGTGACAGTGCAGCATATTTGGCAGTTATTATGACTATATTTCTTACGATATCTGTTGGAAAGCAGTTGGTTAAAGCTAACAAGGTAGTCAAGGTATACATGTAATTTAACAGATTTGATTGCTACTTTAGGAATTTGGATTTTATCCCAAGAGATAGTAAGGGTGGAATATAGACTACATGAATGAATTCATGCCACCACGCCAGCACTCGATAATGTTTATTGTAGGGAAAAGGGCCACCACTTAAACTGTAGTGTGTTTAACCACCTATCACATTGATATGAAGAAGACATGTGATACAAGGTACAGAAAAGCAGACACTCTTCATGCATTACTGGGAAGAGTTTACACAGGTAAACCTTTGTGACAAGGAAGCCGATAATGTAGATGAAATTACTCATTCATGTCATGTCAGTTTTGACCCAGCAGTTCCATTTGTATCAACTGAGAAATACACATGTTAAATGATATATACACAGTATTGTTTTTGGTTTTGTTTTTTTCTTTTTTGCCAATCTTGAGGCCTAGGTGCTGTCCCTGAGCTTCTTTGGTTCATGGCTAGCACTCTACCATTTGGGCCACAATGCCACTTCTGTCCTTTTCTGAGTAGTTTATTGTTGCTAAGAGTCTCATGGACTTTCTTGCCAGACTGGCTTTAAATTGCAATCCTCAGATCTTAGCCTCGTGAGTAGCTGGGATTACAGGAGTAAGCCACCAGTGTCCGCCCTACAGTATTGTTTATAATGTCAAAAGTTTTGAAGTTTTTCATTAGGTGACATTGGGTAACTTACTGAACATTCAGAGAGTAAGGTACCATACAATAAAAAAAAAACCAAACAAAAACAAATGAGAAGATGGCATGTATGATCTGGAAAGTTCTGAGAGATCTATTTCATAAAGAAATAGCAAGAGTGAGCCAGACCCAAAGAAACATGGACTCTATGGTCTCCCTTATTGGGAATAATTAGTACAGGTTTAGGCAAGTCATAGCAGAGCATTACAAGAGCCCAATAGCTATACCCTTATGATCACATAAGATGATGCTAAGTGAAATGAACTCCATGTTATGGAAACGATTATTATATCACAGTTGTAACTACTTTCAACATCCTATCTGTATCTGTAGCTTCTATTATTGATGATGTTCTTGTATCACCTTCCTGTGGTTGTACCTACACTATCTCTGTAATCTTATCTGAGTATATTGGAAACTGTGTATACTGGTATTAGAAGTAGGAAATTGAAAGGGAATACCAAAATTGAGAGACACAGGGTTAAAAAAAAGACAACTACAAAAGCAATACATGCAAAACTGTTTGGTGTAAGCGAACTGAACACCTGGGGGGGGGGGGGAAGGGAAAGTGGGAGGAGGGAGGGGGGTATGAGGGACAAGGTAACAAACAGTACAAGAAATGTATCCAATGCCTAACGTATGAAACTGTAACCTCTCTGTACATCAGTTTGATAATAAAAATTTGAAAAAAAAATAAATAGCAAGAGCCAGGGGCCTCATGCCTGTTATCCTAGCTACTCAGGAGGCTGAGATCTGAGGACTGTGGTTTGAAGCCAGCCAAGGTGGGAAAGTCTGAGACTCTTATCTCCAATTAACCACCATAAGACTGGAAGTGGTGCTGTAGCTTAAAGTGGTAGAGCACTAACCTTTAGCAAAACAGCTCAGGGAAAATGCCCAGGCCCTGAGTTCAAGCCCTATGACTAACAACAACAACAAAAAAAACATAGTAAGACTGACTTTCTAAGCATATTTGCTCATATACTTGATAATGTTTGTTGTCTTCAAGAATGGGATAGAATAGCAGTTTGAAAGGGAAGAGGGAAGAAGACCGAAGACTTTAATTTTGAATTATTTGAATGTGCCAACTATTTAAAACATTAAAATATAAAAGGAAATTTATTAAGTACTCTGAATTCATATTCTTAAGATTTACTTATGAGGGGCTGAGAAAGTGCCTTAGTAGAGTGCTTGCCTAGCATATATGAAGCCCTGGATTCGATTCCTCAATACCACATACACAGAAAAAGCCAGAAGTGGCGCTGTAGTTCAATAGATAGAGTGCTAGCCTTGAGAAAAAAGAAGCCAGGCACAGTGCTCAGGCCCTGAGTCCCAAACCCCAGGCCTGGCAAAAAAACCCCAAAAAGTTTTACTTGTGAATACATAGAAATGTTTTATTATTTATATATGTATGAATTCTTTGATGGTTTAAAATTTTGAGTAATGCTTTATTAGTTATATTTAAGCAGTTCCTATTGTATGTTTTAATAAGCAGATGTTGTAGAAGATGTGAAAGAGGAATGTCAGAAATATGGACCAGTGGTATCTCTGCTTGTTCCAAAGGAAAATCCTGGCAGAGGACAAGTAAGTGATTATTTAGGCAGAGGTTATTAGAATTCATTATTAGGAAATTGTACACAAACATTTTGCTAAGAATTAGGAATTTTGTGTTGTGGGTGATTTTTATTTTTCCTAAAATTCTACTACAGTATGTTTGCTATATCAGCCACTTAACATTTGGTTTTTTTTAAATGTATTTTTGAGCCGTTGTAAAATAATAGCACTCACTAAAACATTAGTTAATTTAGGTTCAGCTAGACGTAGGTCAGATTCAACTAGAGAAATATTTGTTTTAGTTTATTCAAACTATAGTTAGAAAACCAAAACCAATTGATATAGGTTTAATTGTGTGTGTGTGTGTGTGTGTGTGTGTGTGTGTGTGTGTGTGTGTTTGTGTTGGGTGGGGGGTGTGGAAGAAGAGTTTGAGTTTGATTGACTGACTGATTGATTGATTATTGGGGCTCCGACTGTGGGCTTCATGCTCTCCATTTATTTTTCTGCCATGACTGACAGACACTTCACCACTTGATCAGCCCCAGTATTTGGTGATTAGTTAGAGATAAGAATCTCTCAGATTTGTCTGTCCAGCCTCGCTCCAAACCTTGATCTCATATCTTAATCTTCTGAGTAATTAGAGTTATAGGTGTGAGCCTGTATCACCTAGCAATAATTAAAGAAGGACTATGTGCTGGACTGAGTAACACAGGACTTGCATTTTATTCTCAGTGTGACTAGGTTTTGATTGATCCTCACTCTCATCTACAAAATGTAATGAACTGAACTATAATTGTAGCATTTTCATTAAAAAACTATAATTATAAATTATATAGGGAAGAGGTTAAAATCTTTATTTTATGTCTAGTATTTTTAGTTTTGGGCAGAATGTTTTGGTTTTAGTCTTACTATCATTGATATTTGAGTCTCATAAGTCTTTGTTGACAGTGCTGCCCTGTATAAGTTGATTACCAACCTACCCAGCCTGTATGCCCACTAGATGCTGGTCCCATGCCCACTTGCGATAAAAAAAATACTAGTCAATGCAAAATATTCAGTTCTATTATAGTCTTATCACAGCCGTGGCTTATGTCCTTCATCTACCAAAATATGATTGCATGGCACATGACTGCCTCTATATTGAGTGTAATAAAGCACTGATACAAAACAATCAGAGTGGAAATGAAATGGCTTTGCCATCTCTATCCTTTTTCAGGTCTTTGTTGAGTATGCAAATGCTGGAGACTCCAAAGCTGCTCAGAAATTGCTGACTGGAAGGATGTTTGATGGGAAGTTTGTTGTGGCTACATTCTACCCGCTGAGTGCCTACAAGAGGGGATATCTGTATCAAACCTTGCTTTAATCGTAACCTAAGACTTTCCTGTTTCTCCTCTTCGATTTCCTGGATTATTGTATTTTACACCTGAATGCAGGAGCTCCCTTTACAATTTCAAGGGGTACTTGTACATTTATTTAATCCTAATGCGCGGCCATTGCCAAAGCCGTGACTGCATTGCAAACATTTGGCACTGAGTAGGACGAGACCTCTCAGCTATACACGGAGGGGTTCTAGAGCATCCATGTGGGCAACCTCTTCTTGTGCAGTAGGGCAGGTGCTGCTCTTCATTATGTAACCTAAAGCGTTATTAAGTATTTCATGTGATCATGAAACAAGGATGAATAATATGTCATAGTGAATATTAACAAATTTGGTAGGGTTGGTGACATCACTTACAGATTATTCCTTTTTTGTTGTCAGGTGGTTCTTATTGTTGCTGTCCATAGCTGGCACTGGATGCTCCCAATAATGTTAAGTAATTGTCAAGCAGCAGTTACCCACTGTGTTCTTAACACTGAGTTATGACATTTTTTAAGGGAGTACTATAGTACTTAATATTCCTTTAAAGAAACTGCAGTGAGCCTATCAACATTTTTTAAATTATTATTGAGGCTTTTTAAATAGAAAGCTGATGCTTGATCTTGCACAATTTTTATGTCTAGTATGTATGCTTGAGTGGGTGTGCAAGTGTGAGAGATTAGAGAACATTTGAGCCAGTGTTGTTTATAGTGTGAATCTTGTGAGCTAATATAGTCTACCCCCATCTTTTTCCTACCTGGAACATATCTGTAATATTTAGAATGTTGTGGGGTTTTTTTTTTTCTTTGACAGGTGGTCTGATTGATAGAATGTAAATGAAAAACTAGTTCATTCCTAAGAGGCTTCGAATAAACTGGAGTCTAGACCAGGGTTACACTGAAACTCTTTAAGTGATTGAAACAAAAAACAAAAAGTGGTACATGTAAATTACTACATCATTCAGTGTACTTTAGTCTCTGGATTGGCTCATCTTTTTTTTTTTTTTTTTGTCTTGAATCTTCTGTAATTTTAAGATCTCTCAAGATATGGTTCTACAAGTGATGAAAAATTGCAATGTGGATTAAAAATTGGATGGACAGTGAAGGAAAAAGAGAAAGAAAACTACAAAGAGAAGTTTTATAATTAAGTCAGCTTATGATTGTTTATAATTCACATAATTAAGGATCCTTTTTTTCTTCCATTCTGCCTTTTATCTGCCTTCCGTGTACTCTTGTTTTCTCTACTTCCAATTTTTTGCTTCTGTCCTTAGCTGAAGAGATGATAGAGGAACAGCATCCCAGGTTGTCTGCCTTTGACTTTGGGAAGTAAAGAAAGATGCAGATATAACAAGGTAGAATAGAAAGAAAGAACAAAAACTAGATTAAAAGATTTGTAGCAAACACATGTGTCCCTGAATAGGTGATGCCAGTATAGTATATTTTGGGCACAGGTTTTAATCAACTTCATTAAGTAATTTTAAGAATTATAATTATTTTTTTTCAGTTTATGGTAAATTGCCTTTAAAGGTATATAAAATTAGGAATCCTCTATGAAGCACTGATTATATAAAAAATAGGACAAGTTGTGTACAGTTCACATACAAATCATGGATTTTTGTGTTTCCTTACCTGAATGCAATTTTTTATTTTTTTCCCTGCTGAAAGCTTACTTGTGTAGTCTTCCTTTGCATGTGTCATACAAGTTCCTGAGAGTCTTAATTAGAATTTTCATTTAGAGGATTGTTTTACCATGTTCAGTCATTGGCATTTAGCTATTAGAGTAATCAAATTATTCAGGATTCTCCCTTAATACTTATTATGAAGCCAAATTTGGTATAAGGAGGCTGATTTGTGAATTAGCAAAAGGTCTTATAGCATGGGTCCTCTATATGAGCCCTTAGAAGAACTGTTGTTTTTTATTTTGACCATTTCAGGAGTGCATTTGTTTAGTTGGTTTTTCAAGAATCAGAGCTGGTACTGTTTTAAGACCTGAGGTTTTCTGAAACATCAATGTTTATATGGCTAGCAGCTTCTGTAGTATCTAGCAAGAGTCCTTCCTTATATACCTACTGATGAACAGAGTACAAATAAATTCTTTGTGAAGGCAAGTATTTTATTTATTTATTTTTTGCCAGTCCTAAGGCTTGGACTCAGAGCCTGAGCACTGTCTCTGGCTTCTTTTTGCTCAAGGCTAGCACTCTTGAAGGCAAGTATTTTAGATTAGCCTATGTATCTTTCCCCACCCCTAACAAAGACGAGAAATCTTTGTAAAGAAATTGCAGGTAGGCTTTTAAACTTAGTAGTGTAGTATGCTGCTAACATTAATGCTGCATCTGCAGCATTATTTGACCATCACCTTATTGTGGATGTACTCATACATACTGTAGTGTTTAACACTGTAGAATTTTATTACAGAAGACACTAACTAGATTTTAAGGGAGGTGAGGGAATAATTGATGGGCCTAAGTAACCATGCATTGAATTAACTATTTTATAGTAAATCCACAGAATTGAGAAAAAAATGCTTACTATGATTTAAATTATTTGATAGCTCTTAGCCCATTCTACCAAAGATGATATTTGCAGATCCTCCACTCCCCTCTTCTGATAAGAAGTTTAATCTTAATATCTTTCCTAAACTGGAACCAAATAAAAAAAGATGCCATTTTCATGATTCTTTTAGGTTGAAATGTATGCACAGGAGTTCTGATTCTTTAAAATTATTGAAGACCTAGAAATTTTCTTATTGAGATGCAGGGTAAAGAGGTGAGTGTTCATATCTCTTAACCCCTAACCTTTGGGGAAAATTCTATCTCAGGTAATTTTTCTTTTTGTGCTTCCTTCCCTCTGGCCTTCTCAGTTTCTTCCTTCTTGTCCATGCACATGATGCCCCAGGAAAAGCATAATAAGTGATTGTTTTAGAGGAACTTTGGATTCTTGAAAAACATAATTGGAAGAGGTGACTATCAAAACCATGTAGTAGAGGGGGAAAAAATGAATTGCACTAGCTAAAAGTAAGTGTTGACTGCCTTTTAAAATAATTGAAGAAAAATACTGTCCTTGCAATAAGTGATCTTGTTTATGACCACTGGATGTCTTCCTGGCTTTTGGTGATAGAGCATCTCTCTTTAGAGACATTCCCTTCCCAGTACCTTGAGCCAAAACTATGGCTGTACTAGAACAAAGACCACAAATACAGTTTTACTTATCATGTCCTTTGTTTTAAATTAGACTAGGGAAGCTTTCTCTTGGTACCCACTGCTGAGGAGTTTTGAGATAGGTTGTTAACCTGCTAGCAGCAGTGCTGCCACGTAGAGGGAGCCGAAGAACAAGTTTAGGCATAAATCTTATTTCTGTTCCTACACTGGACTTTTTTTTCTGGTAAGCATATCAATTATAGAATAAACTAAAGGCAGAATTTAAGAACTTTCTAGATGCTCTTTATTTTTTTTTTAAGTTCATTGACCAAATGCAACATTTTGGCATCATTTTGTCTTAGGTCTTACTTTCTTACTTCCTAAATCAGGCGTATCTTAGCTAATTCTTCTATCAGCTGTACTTCACAGTGTGGCTTTCTTTAATGAAACTTGCCACCGTAACTGAAAATAATTCTAACTGAGTGAGAGAGTTAAGACACTCAGAAAAATACATTTTACCTAGGCATATACAAGGGTACATAATAGGTGGCTTTATTCAGATTAGGGTTCAGATGGGATCACATCATGATATTTAGTCTGATGGATGTGTGCATGGTTAAAGATTTGAGCAAGTGCCTTTTGTTTCCTGGAAAATTAAAACTCATTTGGGTGAAAGCTCCCAAGTGGTAATTGAACCTCTGCCTTTTCCTCAGCATAATGTAATTGAGTCACATAATATAAAATACAAAAGTCCACAGTTTCCTTGGACTATTCATATTTGATTTTATTCTAGTATTGTGTATGTTAGAAAAGTTCAGTTTTCTAGCAAATCTAATTCTTCCTTGGAAGAAGTGAGGTCCCTTTCTCAAATCTTAATGCTCTCGTTCTCTAATAAAATTGATTTATTTTTGTCAAGCATAGTCACATACAGACCAGTTCTTATTCACAATTAGCTCAAAAGAATTCCCATTTCTTAAGGTGCTTTGTAAATCACCGTTACTTTGAGATGGTAGTTTTTCTCAGTGGATATACAAACATAGAGTCTCTTTCATGGAGATTATCAGGTTATCAGTCTCCTTTGGAACATTTACATTTTGAATCTTTAGAGTACCCAGAATTTTAAAGATTGGATTTTGTTTTAAGTTAATTTCTTATTTACTCACAATGTTTATCATGCTTTTTATCCTACCTATCACTTCCAAATGTTTTTCATTATTTTTAAAATTATGTTGATGACTGATGGATTACCTTAGAAAGTACTGTGGACGTTTAGGGAGGTAAACAACTGTAGTTATTTTTGCTGTAGTTTTATAGGAAAAATGGTCTATCAGCTGAGGATATGGCCTGGTGGCAAGAGTGCTTGCCTTGTATACATGAGGCCCTGGGTTCGATTCCCCAGCACCACATATTACAGAAAATGGCCGGAAGTGGCGCGGTGGCTCAAGTGACAAGAGTGCTAGCCTTGAGCAAGAATAAGCCAGGGACAGTGCTCAGGCCCTGAGTCCAAGCCCCAGGACTGGCCAAACAAAAAAATAAATAAATAAAAGAAAAATGGTCTATCAAAGATATAAAGAAAGCATTTAGTAAACTTTATATTTTTTAAGTGGTCATGAAGGTGATTGCATTTTTATTCATTTATCTATGGCTCAGCACTTTTTTTGTTCTTTGTACTACACATGAGGATTATTGTTTTAAGTTTGTTTTGTTTGTGCCTTTTAGAATTATCATAAACATGAGTTACATTTGTGGCACCATGCATACTGGAAATCATGAGAACTTTCCCAATACTTGCCTGAGTATTACCATTAAATTGGGTAGCTGCCACAATAACCTGTAGAAAATTAATGACTTTTGAATGCTACCTATGTGAGTTAAATATTTTAAAGGCAAAGAAAAGCATTCTTACTTGCCTTATACAACTATTCATCTTTGTTGTGTAGAAGAGAACTAGTTTTTGTTTTACTACTTAATATCATAAAAATAAGTCATACATGGGAAGAAAACTGGAACAGTTTATTTTTCATTTTCATTTTGAGAAAGTCTTACATAAAATTTAGAGCTACTTCTATAAATTATTACAGAATTGTCTGTAGTCACTTTTTAAAATCCCAAATTGGAAATGCCTTGTCTCACTATCTCCCCTTAATAATATTCATGATATCAGGACATTGAATACATAAAAACAAATGTAGTGAGGTATTCTAAAATCATGCATATATTGACTAATCTCTATAGTTATTTGAATTATCTATAGCTATATTATTTATTAGGATGGGTTGTCAGAAGACTGACAAATTTAATAGTAAAGAGGAGAGAAAGGTTAATAATGAGAATAGAGAGAGATGCAGGAAGAAAATGGCTCCCTTGCTGCTATTAGCAATCTTCCATATAATGGTCTAAAAATGATATTTATTTTTTAAAAATTTAGACTTGATACCTGTAGCATAGAAATATTACCTTTTCTACACATTCCTCATTTCCCCCAGAATATTATAAGAGTTTATGAAACCAATTTAAATACATAGATTCAATTTGTCTTAGTTTTTTAAAAGTAAATATTTAAATCCCAGCTTTTGTGTATTTGGTGTACGCTCCCACCCATGTGCATCAAAGATCAGAAAGAAATGGGATGAGCTGTCTTGTACACGTTTCCCTTTGCTCACTAGGTACAGTGGGTGACATTCGTATGCACGAGCTGCAGAGTTACAGCACCTTATAGAACTTAGTATTGTTTATTTATTATAGTAAAGGCAAGTTAAGTTTCACTTTGTAGATTCCTTACTTTGCAGAAGTACAAACCTGTCATGTCTTTCATATCTTTTCCAGCAGGACTTACTCTTTGAATCAAAATGAATTATTTTAAAAAAATCTTAAGTAATCCAACATTCCTTAATAACAGTGTCAAATCTGAGGTAGAAGGAGTTTTCCCTAAAAAGGGCTCCATTTTCCTTATCTTTTAATCACTTGTAGAAATCTGATTATGATCCATAAAGCTTAAGTTTATGGTCTCCTGTGTCAGCACTGGAGTGGTTGTTGGTTGTGAATATTAAAACCTTGTTACTATTTTTCCCTTGAAAACATGGGATTGCTGGTTTTGATAAGAAGGTGTGGTTAAAAATGTGAAAGATCACTTAAACCAAAGCCAGTTATGAGGAGTATTCTCTCCTGTTGGTTTACCTTCACCTCAGAACTACAAGAATATCACAATATACAATGAATAGCTGTCTGTAACATTTCTACCAGTTGTGTCAATAGCATATTGGTCTTGACATTTCTTGGCACTGTGGTTCTCTGTTTTTTGTGATGTCTTATTTTGTAAGTTGTTTTTTTTTTTGTTTAACTAAATGGGACTATACATGTAGATAGATGTGTGTCAGTACCAAGAAGTTCTTTTCTCAAATCCCTAAATTTCTAATTTCCATTAAGTCTTTAGTACTTTTTTTTTCTGAATAGCAAAGGACTTTTATTTTCAATTTTCCTATAGATCTATAACGTATGAATACTGTGTTTCAATGGACTTACTGCGTACTTTTTGCTGAAATTTTTTTCTGTAAACACAATTGCCTTGTTCAGTTTTGTTGTAAACTGACTTAAATAAGATGCACTGTTGATATGCTTTCCAATGTGTGTTTGATAAGAGTGATAAAATAAAGCTTAAAGATACAGGAATTGCTTTTTTATTTCAAATATTTCTAAAAAACATAAATATTCAAGTTGTAATAATAGGTAAGTATATTTTTATTCAGTTTTAGTAAAAGCTACCATCGAAATTTTCTTCCATACTTTCAACTATATTTTTATAGGATTTTTCATTTATTGAAGGAACAAATCAAATTGACAGTACTGAAATACAATGTGTTTATTTTGGGAAAAATGTCTGATATTAAAGACATTGCCTGGTTTAAGAAGATTCACAGTTGGAAGATTTGAATCTTGGCATCTTTTATCAAGTTGGATAGCTGTAATTTACTGACCTAATATTGACCGTAGCTGTGTTTTTATATCTGTGTGGACCAAGTGACCTGACAGGTGCAATAGACAGCAATGGACAGCTGGCAGTTGTGGAGTGTCAGCCAGATGGTGGGCACTGTTTGCCATAGGTTTTACATTATGTGTATGGTTCTGAGACTAAGCATTTTGTTCAGCTTAGAAATGGTCCTTATCTACCAGTCTGTCTGAGAGGGGGTCTGGCATGTTTCTTGAGGAAATTCATGACTAATCTCACATATTTGGAAGAACATCACGTAAGCATACTCATTTTGTTTTTAAAAGATAAACCATACATTCACCTTAAACAAAATCAAGTTGAAATAAAATGTTCTAAGACAAAGGATCAGGCATATACTTGTCATTTTTAAAGTAAGAATAGAATCTAAAATGAAGCAGCAGTTGAACCAGTTGAAGTTAAAGGAGAAAAGTGGTGGTCATATTTCATCCAACCATATCCTTTGAAAATTAGCATGCTACATGACATTAAGAAACATTTTCAGCAGGAGAGTAGGTTGAAAATACCCCACTGCTAAATAAGGGTTTCCATATGCTGCATATTCTCTCCCAATTTTCTTAAAGAAATCACAAGTCTATTAAAACTTAACTGAAGAGTTGGAAGGCTAATGGAGGTTGATGCCAGTGTTCCCTTCATTTATTGTCAACTTATTGTCAGCCATTGTTTTCTTCCATGTGATCCTCTTTATATGTACTAATAAAAATAACTTTCTGAACCATTTACAAGTTTTAGATGACACTTGATCTCAAAATACTCTATATACAATGGTACCTTTATCATGCCCATGGAATTTGACATTGGTACAGTAATTTCTGATATGTGCAGTTACCTTATACAGTGTCTCCTATAACTTTTTTTTTCTCCAACCCAGAACTCAATCAGGATTTTTTTTATTAGTGTCTACAAGATTTCGTGGGATGTTGGAGTTCTTAAGAACTATCTAAAATTAGCTTATTTGTACACAAATCTATTCCTAATAATTTAACACATGTTCACACTCCTGGACTTTTTTTCTTTGTAAGGGGACACTATTGACTGTTATTTACCTCTCAGTTATGCTTGCAAGAGAAACCATTATATTACTGAGTACCTGAATACCTTTGACAAAACAGCAAATACTGTATTACAAACAAAAATTTAGCTGACTAATTTCAGGTATGCTTAGGAATCTGTTTGCTAATCACTTAAAAAAAGTGTACAGACTAAAGAGACATTCATTTTTTTTAAAGATGCTGTTTCTAATTGCATCTCATATAGTCCATGCTCAAGAAACAAATTGCTTTCTTCCTCTTTATTTTTTTGAGACAGGATCTCACTGTGTAGCCCAGTCTGGCCACAGTCTTGTAACCCTTCTGCCTTAATTTCTCAAAATATTGGGATTACAGGCATATGCTACTGACTTTTTTTTTTTTGTTGTTTGCCAGTCCTGGGCTTTGGACGGCCTGAGCACTGTTCCTGGCTTCTTTTTGCTCAAGGCTAGCACTCTACCTCTTCAGCTACAGCATCAGTTCTGGCTTTTTCTGTTTAGGTGGTGCTGAGAAATGGAGCCCAGGGCTTCGTGCATGCTAGGTAAACACTACCACTAAGCCACATTCCCAGCTGCCCCCCTTCCTTTTTTTAGCATGTTACTAAATACGGGTTTGGGGGCAGGGGAAATGGTATTTTAAATAATGGCCAAAAATGATATCTATGTCAGGACCTACACTTAAAAACCCTGCACTTTAAAGGGATTTATGACTTTTAAGGGCAAAAACAAGAAGCAAGTTTGGTTCAAAGAACTGTCATAATTGACCAATGTCTTAATGGTCACTTACGAGAGATGTTACGCAAAATTCCAAGACAAATAATGTTTATTAGCACATATTTGGAAATAATCCCAGACAAAATTCCAGGGCCACCGTTTCTAGGAAGTGTGGTAATTGTGACTCAGGCATTCTGGTACTTATTTGTAGCTAAACTTATACGTCACCCCCAATTTCTTCAGTGAAGTCAATAGAGTGATTTCAATTGTCCAATGGTAATATTGTTCCTTAGAAAGTGGGAAACATTGAGCTATGGGTATTTTTATATATGGGGAATAAATATTTCTGTCTGATTTGCATGTGGACATTTAAATCATGTCTCATAGTTTATTAGATGATAATATTTTTAGCTATTAGTCATTTTATAAATTTACCACAGCACCCTAACATCATTTCTTAGAAATAGGTGTCTTACTTTCTTCCAGAATCATTAAGTATTATTTTATTATTGAGGTAACTTCTGTTTTCTCAAGTCTCCTTTCCTTAGGCTTAGGTTTCCTATCTGCTTTCCTTAAGCTCTTCTGGGTGACCATGGTCAAACAAAGTACTGCTAGCTGAAAGTGTCATTAGGACACTTGAGATCTGACTAGCAATGCAGCCAAGCCTCACATAGGATTAGGGTCTAGGATGTGGGAAGCTGCCAATATAAATGCCAGTGTCCTCCTTGGTTCATTTCCTCCTTAGCCCCTCAGATTCCAGTGTGGCATTTTGTTGGTTAATTGGAAATGAATCTTTTGGACTTTTCTGCTCAGGCTGGCTTTAAACTGAGATTTTCAGATCTTAGCCTCCTGAGTAAGTAAGATTACAAGTGTGAGCCACCAGCACCCAATAGAAAGATACATTCTTAGTGTGGGTAGAACCATGAAATCTAAAGGTCTGGATAGAACAGAAAGACAGAGGAGAGGCTTATTTGCTGTCTCCTAAAGCTGGGGGAATCCTTCTTTTACCCTTGGACATCAGAACTCCAGGTCTTCAAACAGCCCCTGGCCCTTGAGTTCTGGCTTCTGGCTTTGAATTGAGCCATGCTATTGGCTTTCCTGCTTCTCATGCTTACAGACAATTTACAGTGGGCCTTCTTAACTTCCATAGCCGTGGGAGCCAATTTAATAAATTCCACCTCCTATCTATATATCCACATCAATATACATCTATAATATTCCAGGGAGCTGTGACTCATACCTTATATATACTCAATTCCTATTCCCAAATTTCCCATTCTTCTGGATGCAAATGAATAGCGTGGTAGAGGTGACAAGAGAGCTACTCTAAAGGAACTCCTTCCATAAGCAACACCTGTTCACCCTGAACATTTTGAAACTGATGGTTCCTATTCATGGTCAAGCACTCTTACCTTTGCATGTCCATCAAGGGCCTGTACATCTGCCTTTTGAGTCATAGCCAATGGAGAATCTGGAGGCTAGCTTTGATGATAAGGCACATAGGGTACAAAAGCACTGACCTAGAATGCTTCAAGGCAATGTTTTGAGAGCCACTTCTGTGAACTAGAAAACAGGAAGTCTGTCACTCAAAATGGCCTTCATCCACTTATTCATGTGTCAATTTATGGGCATGACACATCCCCCCCCTATTTTTCCCCCAAAGAAATGAGTAGAGAAATTGACTGCTGACTAACCCTGAGGAGTAGAGGATCTGCCTAGGAGTGGTATAACAACATGGGTTGTCATTACAAGTGGAAACCCAGGGATTAAGACTTACAAATTCCTCCTTCTCTTTCTTGTGTATGTGTGTATACACACAATAAAGCAAGAGAGGTTTTGGTTTCCTTTTTTCTCCCTTTGTTTTGCTTTATTCTACTCATCCTAATGCTACTTCTCACTTTAGCTGAAAATTGAGCTTTTCAAACTTTTCCTTTCCTTCCTTCAGTGTTTTCTCCATTTAAAAAAATCCCATGTTGGTTTAGTACACAGCTCATCTTGATCACTTTTCTGCTTTTAAGAAACATCCCTAATGGCTAGGTGATTTTATTTTTCAAACCCATACTTTTCATCTCTAATAACTCCACTGATTTTTTTTTCAGTTGTGGGGCTTGAGCTCAGAGCCTGAGTATTGTCCCTGCACCTGAACTTTTTCTTTCAAAGCTAGTGCTCTACCACTTTGAGCCAAGGCTCCACTTCCAGTCTTTTCCTGTGATTAATTGGAGATAAGTCTCACAGACTTTCCTGCTCAGGCTGGTTTGAACCGTGATCCTCAGATCTCAGCCTCCTGAGGGGCTAGGATTGCAGGCATGAGCCACTGGTACCTGGCCTTTGGGCTTTTATTGGGTATCATATACCAGTGTGTGTGATGAAGCTGTTGCTAAACTTATTCTTCCCATGACTCATAGATTCAAGTAAATAACTTTTTTTGGTTATTGGTCAGTGCCACTGGTTTTCTGGTGGTTAATTGGAGGTAAAGAGTCTCATGGACTTTATTGCCGGTTCTGGCTTCAAACCATGATCCTCAGATCTCCTTCTCCTTAATAGCCAGGATTACATGTGTGAGCCCCCAGCACCCAGCTATGGTTTAATTTTTAATAGTTACTCATTTTTACTTGTAAATGTGAAAAATATGTCATCTGCAGTGGATCTAGAAACATAGCTATTCATTTTTACTTTTCCCCTTCCTATACTTTTTCATTAGATTCACAAGCCTATCAAGAAATTATTAAATATATATTCTGAACCCTTTTTTGTTTGTTTGCTTTTTTGGCCAGTCCTAGGCTGTGAACTCAGGGCCTGAGCACTGTCCCTGGCTTCTTTTTTGCTCAAGGCTAACACTCTGCCACTTGAGCCACAGCGCCACTTCTGGCCATTTTCTGTATATGTGGTGCTGGGGAATCGAACCCAGGGCTTCATGTATACGAGGCAAGCGCTCTTGCCACTAGGCCATACTCCCAGCCTCCCCCCCCCCCCCGCTTTTTTTTTTGCCAGTCCTGGGCCTTGGACTCAGGGCCTGAGCACTGTCCCTGGCTTCTCTTTGCTCAAGGCTAGCACTCTGCCACTTGAGTCACAGCGCCACTTCTGGCCATTTTCTGTATATGTGGTGCTGGGGAATCGAACCCAGGGCTTCATGTATACGAGGCAAGCGCTCTTGCCACTAGGCCATATCCCCAGCCCCCTGAACCCTTTGATGTGGAAAAAATTAGTACTTATACTACTGTTTATTTTATATAAAATTATCATATATTAAAGTTGACCTTATTAACAGAACCTGTTGTCAGGTATATGTGAAGACTGGTGTGGGGAGTTTGTTTTGCTTAAGATTTAAGTGATATCTTTTCCTCTCATGGATAATGCACCCTTCATTTTGCTTGTGGCTTATGGCTGTGTGAATAGGTAAGGGGGGATTGTTACTTGGATGGAAAAAATGGTAACTTGGTTGGTAATTAATTCACAAAGAATATTTTACAGTTAAGGTACGTGTGGGCTTGTGTCAGCTAAAGTTTTTCTTAATGTGCTTGCTTAATATGTCAGGGATAAGGTTTTGTGGCTTACTTTAGACAATCTTTCCCTGTGTACCCTGAATTTCAAACCTTGAATCTCTGTTTCAGTCTGTATTCTGCAAGTGGCTTCAACAAAGCAGAGTAACTTGGTACAGTGCCCCACATATATGATCCATGTAGGTAGTCTGTACCTATTGAGTAAAATTCATAATCACTTGATTGTGCATGATTTTTTCTTTAGCAGTAAGAACATGCTCAAAGATCAATTCCTGGTTTGTGTTACTATTTAGTTTACAACTACAATTCATCTTGATCATTATCACTCCTTTCATCATACTTCCCTCCCAACCCCACCTGTTTCCTCTACATACAGGGAAGTTAATAATATCATCTTCTGGTCTCAGAGGATATGGATTGATTTTCTGATAATGTTAACTTTTCAGTTACCTGCATTCACAGGATTTGCTTTTTATTCTGACGTAGCATTTGCTTATTCTTGACCCATTCCTTCCTTATGCCTTTCTGAAGTTTTTGACATTGTCTTTATAAACAAAAAAAACTCCTCCTCCCTCCAAAAAACCCCCTAATTTCCAATCAGGGGTAAGTATAGCAGCCATGATCTCTGTTAGAACAACCCACTGAACACTCAAATCCCATCAATGGGAGAAGGCAGGTTTGCCTGCAGCAGAATTAAAAGCTTCGCCTGAGCTGGCTGGATGATGGCCCTTTTTCTTCTAGTACAGGAAATGTATAGGATATATGAGTACTATTTTTTCCTATTCATTGTTCATAATAAAAAGGGTGCTAAATTTTGAAAGAAATATTCTCAAGGGTAATGAAGATTCTAGAGATAAGTTCTGAACAAAAACCAGGAAAATTCAATCATTTTAGAATTTTGGATAGTAACCAAAGATTTCAAAAAATATTACAAAACTGCATTTTATAGCTCCAGAGAAAATAGGCCATCTGTTGGAGGAAACAGTTCAATGGTCCTTTGTGAGGCTACTCTTCACAGGCTCATGTATGGATAGAGTGAAGGAAACTACTCTAGGGGTAGGAGACAATTTGTTGGCAGGGTGCTTTCCTGAGATGTACAAGGCCTTGAGTTTGATCACCAGCACCACTAGAAGAATCAGAAGAGGAAGAGGAGAGGAGAGAAAGAGATCATATTTCTTGTTTTTATTTTATTATCTTCTTAATCATATGATTACCTAATCTTTGGCTTGTAGGAAGCTCAAAGACATGAAATTGGGATTGTTTTACTTAGATTATAAAATAAGTTCATCATAGGAGTCTAAAACCAATCTTTTTTAAAAAATTTAATTTATTTATTAATTGAACACAAATTTTTTGGACAGGGTGTTGTGCAAAAAGGGTACAGTTACATAGTAGGGGAGTGTGTATCTTACGCCCTGTAAAACCAATCTTGGTACAGCAGGGGTTCACACTGGATTCACTCAAGATAGTTCTGAACTATGGTGCTCTACCCATGTATATCTTAGACTGATCACTTGAGTCAAGAAAGCTTCACCATGGCTACCAGATGGGTTTTCAGACTGTAGACTTACTAGTCTCTCCTTTGCCACACTTTGCTCTTTCCTTCAAGTTCCCTGTTCTCTTGCTCCTTTACTTCACATATCCACTAAGAGATCCTATAACCACTGTACCCTTGGAAAATTTCAGTCCCAACTACCGAAGAAGGAAATTTTTCTCCTTGGGCATTGCGAGTGGTGGTGGGTCCCTTCACTCAATCAGGGTCAGCTGCTGAGGGAAAAGGAGCCAGCTTTTTTTTTCCCCCCCTGGAGTGAAAGCAATGAGGAAGGGCAAAGGGCAGAAATCTACAATTCAGTTTCCTCATCAGTGAGAGCAGCCAATGACCCTCACTGATTTTACCCCAAAAGATGAGCACAACTCAAAATGAAGCCAGAGGACATTACATATAAAGGGTTTTTTTTTTTTTTTTTTTTTTAAAGATAAGACAAACGTTAAGTACTGCTGGTTTGACTGCTCCTTTCAAAGGGCACATCCTGGTTTTTGAAGAATTTACTCTCTCCTGGACTAATCTGGAAATGACTTTTTATTTCTTACAAAGAAGAGAAAGCATGACTTCAAATTAAACCTCGTTTTTCTTATTCCAGGTTTGCTCTGGTGGAATTCTATGCTATTTCAAGGTAATTTTTAAGAGCAAAGCAGTTTCAAGCCCTATTGATATTTTTAGAAATTTTATAGAGGAAGGGCTGGGGATATGGCCTAGTGGCAAGAGAGCTCTCCTCGTATACAGGAGGCCCTGGGTTCGATTCCCCAGCACCACATATACAGAAAATGGCCAGAAGTGGCGCTGTGGCTCAAGTGGTAGAGTGCTAGCCTTGAGCAAAAAGAAGCCAGGGACAGTGCTCAGGCCCTGAGTCCAAGTGGCAGAGTGCTAGCCTTGAGCAAAAAGAAGCCAGGGACAGTGCTCAGGCCTTGAGTCCAAGGCCCAGGACTGGCCAAAAAAAAGAAATTTTATAGAGGATATAATATGCATCCATAAGGAGAAAGTTTACATATAAAGAGTAATAAAAATTTTTGAAGCTAAACGCCAGATCTCTCTTTAACATAGGTTTTATTTTATATATAACCAAAATATATGTATTATGTTCAGGCTCAGTGTATGGATTTCTCCTCCACCTCCTGGCAGTTGCTATAAAAAGAATTTTTACAAACCCTGGAGCCTTAGAAAAGGACTTTGATCTTGAGAAGAAGGAAATAAATTAATTCATCATCTTCAGCTAGTCTTTACACACCTAAGGAAAAGGTTGGGAGAGGAAGAGAAGAAAAAACAGAAAATAGGCTTTGTTACGTATGCTGAGTAACGTCTTTTTCTGGGTGGTGGTAATGTACAATACATCAGAAGAGGAATTTTTGCTGCACTTACTTCACAAATTTTAAAAGCATACATTGTACTTATAAAAAAAAGCTCCGGTTCATGGTATTTAAAAGAATGTAGTACATGTGAGAAGACATCATGCCAGAAACCTGGTATTTGTTAGAAAATCTTAAGTCCCCTATATCTAAGGTAGAGAGGCAGGCACTTCAGAGCACAGACTTCTCACACAGGACAGGAAAATCATCTCCATTGACCCAGGCCACCAAACAACCAAGGGCTCTCAAGCCTTTGGCTTCTCTGAGTTAAAGCTTTTCAGAATATCTAATCTATGTGCGTTAGAGCGATATTCTGGCAGTAAGTTACCAAAACAGATATAAAATTAAACAGAACATTTACAAACAATTACTTATGATCCCTAAGAAAACACCAAAGTCAAGTAGGTTAAACATTTACTTCTGAGGAATTGCTGGAGTGTGGCCTTGTAACTTGATTTCACTACCCAGGTGGGACTGGCCATGGAATCCAGAGGCTTCACAGCTTGGAGGGGCCTGGCTTGATTCCCATAGAAAGTAAAAACTCATTTCAGCGGAAATAGTAAATTTGATCAGAAATAAATGGGTGAACTTTATACTCAGGAAAATTATGCTTCAAAAATGAAGGCAAGCTAAATTATTCACACACACACACACACACACACACACACACACACACACACACACAACCTTGGAGATTTCTTTGCTACCAGCTGTCTTCAAGAAACCCTGTGGAGGAAGTACTCTAGGCTGAAAGGAGGTAGCACAGATGGCAATTTGAATCCATAGGAAGAGAGATATAGAAGACCAGAAATGGTAAATACCTGTGTGAAGAAGCTGAAAAAATAGATTTCCATCTTTTCTTCTCTTCATTTGTTCAGAAGCCTTAAGGTCGTGTAAGAGAATAGTTTTAAATCTTTACTGTCAAGTTCATAAAGATAAATATGTAATGTTTATAATGAAGGTATTTTGGAACAACCTTGCTATATACCATCAGAATTAAGTCATTACTATGGAAAAGTAGATTGTGATAACTTGCCAGATGCATGGTAGTCCCTAAAGCCATCACAAGAAAATAATGACAACAAATTATACTGTAATTAAAATGCTACATTAACTATTTTTAACATAAAGGAGGTAGTATAAGAAACGGAAGGGGCTGGGAATATGGCTTAGTGGTAGAGTGCTTGCCTTGCATGCATGAAGCCCTGGGTTCGATTCATCAGCACCACATAAACAGAAAAAGCTGGAAGTGGCACTGTGGCTGAAGTGGTAGAGTGCTAGCCTTGGGCAAAAAGAAGCCAGGGACAGTGCTCAGGCCCAGGACTGGCAAGAAAACAAAAACAAAAACCTATAAAACAACAACAACAAAAAACCCGGAAGAAACAAATAAGATGTAAGCTATATAGGATACAACTGTAGAAATGACAGGAGTAAATCCCACAATATTGATTCATATAACCATATGCTGCCGTAAGTGATAAGGCTCAGTGACACAAATAGATTTAAAGTATGAGTTAAAATAACTTTGCACACTTAGCTAATTCAGGCTATAAACTATAAGATAGAAGGTTATTCTAGATTATCCTGGGGAGACAGCCCTTACAAAGATACTGCAGGTAAAGCCAGAGATAGCCATACTTATTAAGTCCTGGTTAACTTGGGGTTAGCTTATCTCTATTGATATTAACATCTCCATTGCTTTCTCAAAGTAGCTGTGACAGTGCAGATTCACTTAAGGTACACTCTCACTTTCTGTTTCACCACATGTACCCAAGAAATAATGAATGCTTCTTGTAGGTATGAACAACTAAAGGCTTTGTGTACATAATTTCAGCCAATCTTGGGATCATTTTATCCAAAATGTACTTTTCTGTTCTTAACAAATGGCATGTCAATGTAATTAAGAAATTCATTTTAGGATGCAGCTAATTGATCATTAACTAAGTCAATTATGAGGAGATTGGGTAGTAAAATACAATCAGCTAATTACTGACAAATGATCTTAGTTTTCATAGAAAATAATAAAACACATAATTGGAATTATTTTTACATTAACATAAGTTATGCCTTCCTCATCCTAAAATTAGTCCAAGCTAGGTGTAATGGAATGCTTAACCAAAGGGTCACCAAATACCTTCTGAAAAGTCCCATTTGTATGTTTGTATTTATTATGTTTTAACATTTACTAGCTATGTGTTAAAGGCTGGCCTAAAACTTTTTGTGGCCAATAACAATTTAAATAACAATTAAAACAATTACTTAAAAAGCAATCACCTACATATCAAATATCACAACTTTTTTCGTAGTTACATGGAACTTAAGCAGGACTAACATTAATAGAATAGTATTCAGTGACATTTTAAGTACATTAATATTTTTATTTATGTATTTATTTTGCTGGTCCTGAAGCTTGAACTCAGGGACTGGGCACTGTTCCTGAGCTTTTGTGCTCAAGGATAGCAGTGTGCCACGTGAGCCACAGCTCTACTTCTAGCTTTTTGGGTACTTAAATGGGAGAAAGATTCTCACAGGCTTTCCTGCTTGAGCTGGCTTTGAACCACGATCCTCAGACCTCAGCCTCCCCAGTAGCTAAGATTACAGATGTAAGCCACCAGTGCCTGGTCACAAAAATATTTTTCACAAATATCAGTAGAATTCCATCATGACATAGTGAGGATTCTGTGTTTGTGTGTGAGAGAGAAAAGTTTTGTATTTCATTGCATTTTTTTTGAGACAAGACCTTATTATGTAGTCTAGGCTGGTCTTGAATCTGATATTATCTTGCCTCAGCTTCCTGTTTGCGGAGATGTCAGGCATGTGATCCTTTGCCCAGCTCGCTTATTCACTGCAATAAAAATATTTAATCAAACTTAGGTGCTGGTTGTTCACACTCGTAATCTTAGCTACTTTTTACTTAATTTTTTTGCCAGTCCTGGGCAAGTCCCTGAGCTGCTTTTTGCTCAAGGCTGCTTAGCACTCTACCTCTTGAGCCACAGCACCACTTCTGACTTTTACGGTTTATGTGGTACTGAGGAATTGAACCCAGGGCCTCATGCATGCTAAGCATGCGCTCTACCACTAAGCCACATTCCCAGCCCTAATCTTAGCTATTTGGGATGTAGAGATAAGGAAAATGGTTTAAGGTCAGCCTGGGTAAAATGTTTTTGTGGACCCGTGCCCCCCCAATTCAACAAATAGCTGATGTCCAGTTATTGCTAATACTTATCATTTCAGTTATTCAGGGGGCTGAGGTCAGAAAAATGGCAGCTCCAGGCTAGCCCCGGTAAGAAAGTTCATGAGATCTCTTTTGACTGAAAAAGTTTTGTGGGGTGATACATGCCCAACATCCCAGTTATGGAAGTAAGTGTAAATAGGAGGGTCATGGTCCAGAAAGTATCCTATTTCAAAAATAGCCAGAGTATAAAGGGCTGGAGTGGTGGTGCCTTACTTGGTAGAGGACCTGCCTAGCAAGTGTGAAGACATGAGTTCAAACCTCAATACTGCCAGATGAACAAGAAGTAGAATTTATTGTATTGTGGATGGCCTGTTTGTCTTTATCACCCATTAATCATGATCTGTTGGAAATGTAGTATAAGTAAAGTTTTTTCCTTCACTGCTAAGAGAATCCAAATAGCCTTACTAAAAGACAAACTTCTAGACTAACTTTTGATTAGACTTTTGATTTGACCTAGTCAAAAGTTACTTCAGTGAACTGCTGGAAAAGTCATGGGCTCTTAATAAACAAATTCTAGGGAGTCTTTTCTAAAGCTCAGCTTTTTTTTTGGGAGACATGAGCTCAGTAAGGGCAGGGTGTGGCTTATTACATGAAGTCAGGATTTCAAAGAAGTCACTGTTCCTCCCATTCTCCTGGGAAGGGTGGAGGGAGGGGAGAAATGCTGCAGATGATGGGAAGTACTCTTTGAAAAGACGTAGAATGTACAGACTGTAAGGAAACATAAGGAAGTGATAAAAAGTAATTCTTTTTCCTTCTTTCTTTCTTCCTTCCTTTTTATCTGCACATTTCAGATTTTAATGTTTACAATATTTGTATAACAAACATGAAGAACCTGTTTTTTCTTTTAGAAACACTAAACATTTTGGGTCTCTGAATTGGTTGCTCAAGTATACATACATGTGTATATGTGTAGTGCCTGGGATTAAGCTCAGGACCTTGCTCACTAGGGAAGCTTTCTACCATGTGGGCTATGTTCTAATCCTATTGCCTTTAGTTTGCTTTTCAGATAGGGTCTCATACTTTCACCCAGTTTGAATTTTGACCTTGATCCTTCTACTATACCTCCTAAATAGATGGATTTCAGGCATGTATATCACATTCATATTCCACACCCCCTGAATAAAAAAGGCATCTTACAAATGCAAAGAGTTTCTTTGTGTCCTTGCTATATCAGCAAAGTGAATCACAATTGTACAACATAGGGGCTGATAGCTATAGAACATGCAAGTCTATGGTATTTATTGGTATCTTTTGTTTCATGGGATGGAAGGATGGTGTGTGTGTGTGTGTGTATGTGTGTGTGTGTTGTGTAAAACTGATCAGGGGACCCTTTCAGGACAAATCGAGTGTGGCTGGAGTTTGGTGAACCATATGGAAACTGTGAATGGAGAGAAGGAAGAGATAGGTAGGATAGTGTTGAAAGGATATGTCCTGGCCATCCCAGGAGACCAAGCGGAGCTAGTCATGGACAGGAGAAGAAGATTCATAAGGATGTTTATTAGTGGGGCCATATCTCCCGTGGGAGAGGGAGCAACATGGCCTCTGCACCTTATCCAGGTGGCAGCTTCTCTCTGGGGGTAAAGGGGAAGTAGGTAGGTCTTAATAGTGAGTAGGAGTGGCTCATTAGGTATGGGTGGATCTGGGGGCTAATGGGAGGAGCTGAGGACCTGAGGCAGTGGAAATGCTAACAAGCCTGAGGGAATGGATCTGTAGGACCTGACAGGTCATTTGATAATTTAGCATTTTGTTCTGAGGGACACAAGAAGGCGAGCATTAAAGGATTTGACTAGCAATGTGATAGTACTCCAGAAATCATTCTGCTGCCACATTGAGACTGCAATATGGATAGAAGCAAGAAGACTGGCTGAGAGGCCATTAATCCAGGTAACAGATCATGATGCATTAGACTATGCTGGATGAAAATGATGATAACAAGTGGAATTCCAGTTGTAATTTGAAGATAAGAGTTTACTAAAGAGTTACTAAAGATGGACTTTGAATAGAAAAAGCAAGAGTGACTGTATGAGATTTTTGGCCTGAGAAAAACAAGAGCTAGAGAAGACTGAGAGCAGGGTTTTTGTAGGGGTGTACTAATAAATCAAGAGTTCAGTTAAAGATGTGTTAAGCACAAGGTACCTATAAAGAATTTAAGTACTGAAGTGATGTCTCAAGGTATAGAGTCTACTACAGATAGGTTATCCCAAGCACTTGAAGATAAAAAGAACACCATAAAAGCATCCCTGTGCTCTTCCTGTAATCACTGAATACCATTACTTTCTTATCTACTTTCCCTGCAGTTCCCTTGATTCTTTTACTTACGTGCTTCTTAGGTCACAGGCTGTTGATTTACTCATCTTTGCATATCATCCCAAGCACCTCACACTTCCTAGGCACACACAGATGTCTGAACTTTGTAGCTCAAAACCCTCTGAATGATTGCATAAACTTTAGGAGGGTGTGGAACACACAGAGTAAAGATTCTGACATTTTACAAGAGCGATTTCTTCACTTCACAGTATTTCAAGAACACACCCTGAGCTACAAAAAATTAAAGTGTAGAGGAGTGGTGAGCTATGTCAGTATGATCTCCTGAGAGTAAAATGCTCATGTCTCAGGAACTTGTCAACAAGCAAGTCAAAACACTCATCCCTCCACCACCCATTTTTAGTCCCTTGGAAACAGTGACTTTGTGAACGCTCAGGCCTTCCTCAGAACCAAGCCTTGAGATGAGCCAGACTCTTGGTGCCTTGTATATCCTGCTGGGAAACAAGCTGGGCATTTTTTAGATGTATACAGGACTAGCTGAGACTACTGCACTCAAAACAGAAGCCAGTCTAGGTTCAACACATCAAAGTAGGTCCTCACTGGTGTGACTAAACAGGCACAGGCAGACTGGCCACATATCTGACACAACTATAGGAAAAACACAAGCAAGTATCTGTTCCAGTTAAAAAACACAAAACAAACCTACTTTTGTAACATGAAAATGATTTCTACATGATCAAATTCAGAGAATATCTGCCAACTCATACAAAATGATATACAAATCACTATGGTCCAACTATGCCTAAAAGATAAAACTTTATTGTATTGCCTTCTGTGTTTTAACTTTTTTCCTCACAATAATATCCATTTAAACATCTCAGAGTAGTTGGGAGTGTGGATATGACCAAAGCTTGATATATGTATGTAAGGAAATGTTACAGTGAAACTCATTAATGCATACAACTATATGCATTAGTAATCTAAAATATAGAACACAATATATCTTCTTACATCCCAGTGTAACTGTATTTTTTCATTTCATTTTTATTGTTCTTTAATTCTCCTTTTCTTGTATTCACCTTGTATTGATTATATATCTACTACAGGTAAGACTTTTCTCACTGAACTCTAATTCTGTAAAATGTATTAGATATTTTAGCTCAGTTTGGTGTGAACTGAAGTTTCAGGTGATCTCTCCCCTGCCCCATCTCAGGAATACTCCTCTACCTATCCTATTCTTCATCCTTTATCCTGTATGTGAAGGCATTACCTTTTTTTTTTTTTTAACCAGGTTGAGATCATATTACTAAAAGTATGTACAGTTTGTTAAAGCGTTCTCTCTTTTGGGGGGGAGGGAGATGAAAACTTCATAAGATATTTTAGAGCAACTCTTAGGTAAGATACCTTGCTCTCCTAATTTTTTTCAACCTATGTACAAATTCCTTAGTGTTTTTCATAGAACCTGTTATGTTACTGACATGTGATGGTGTTGAGAGAAACCATCTCAAAGCTTCTTTCACCAAGGGTGAGTATCAAAGGGAAGCTTCTTGGGAGGCTGTCTCTCATCTCCCACCTCAAACTCTGTTGAACTACCTTTATGGCAATTCCCTCCCTCCCTCCCTCCCTCCCTCCCTTCCTCCCTCCCTCCTTCCCTCCCTCCCCCTTCTCTCTCTTTTTCTCTCTCTTTCTTTAATTCTCTGAGCCCTGAAGGCTTTACAAATGCATTTGCTGCAGCACTTGTGTGCCTCCTTTTGCACAAGGGACATCTATTTCTCCTAAGTCTATTAATTCAGATTCCTTGAGGACATAGAATCTTTCTGTGCCTCATGCTGTCTGTTACTGGGTCCAACCCAGAACAACCCATTACATATATTTTTAACCAGCAGGCACTTGTTCCTCATTGAATGTTGAAAGTATGCCAGTTTTCTCTTACTAGTACAACTGAAGGGACTTTCACAGATCAAGGTCAAAGGATTCCAAGTAATTTCCACCATGTACTCTTTAAACCTGTTTTCAAAACCAGAAGTTTCAATATCAGAAAAAAGCAGTGTCATAAATTCTTAGGGAGGCACAGCCGCCACCGTTAACAGAGCTGTTGGTGGCATTTGCAAGTGTAGGTGATGTGGCATTGTGACTGGAAACCAGAGGGCATGTGACTGGCAAAAGCAAACTACCCTTTTGATTATCACACCCTTCGTTAATCCTTTTCCTGCAGACCTGTGTGTGCTGTAAGAGTTTCTTTTGTGTTGGGGCAATCGCACACATTTTTGAAACCCCCCATATCAAATCGAAAGATAAATCACTAATTTACAAACGGCACCCTTGGTTAATATGTTTATAAAGTAGACTAAGTGAATCTAGAGTTTTTATAAAACATAAATAGGCAAGATTAGGGAAACACTGAAGAAAAAACACTCAGCCCTACAATCAGACATTAATAGAGAAGAAAGACACCTAAATGCCTGAATTTCTCCACAATAGAGGCCAAGTTCAGTCTAGCTAGGTCTGACACTTAATGGGCTTGTTGCAAAAAACGTCAGAGTGCAACATATGAAGCTTTTAGGTGCGTGTTGCTGAAATCTGTCACCTGTGTTATATAAAACCCTCGTATGCACACCGCAGAAGGTTGTGTAACAGGATTGTCACACATCACCCCAGAGGTCACCAGTCCACCCACCATCTTGGTGGCCAGCGAGCCCACAGAGTCACTAAGCAGACCCCGGCCCCACCTGGCCCTAGGGTCACTCTCACTGGACTCTTCCTCCGGCCACCCAGTCAAAGCCTTTGCTTTACTTCCACGTGCATTTGTGCGTGAGGAAGCCGGCCTGGCTTCGCCCGCGTGGGACTCAAAAAACACCACCACGGAGGAAGTCGGGGCTCTGCCAAGTACCTGGCAGAATTAGAGGTCAAAGAGCCAGCCCAGGGTCGGGTAGGGTCCTCTTTCCCGCCAGCCCAGGCTCGGGGTGGGGTGGGGTGGGGGTTCTCTTCCTAAGCACCCGCGTGGGTGTTCGGGAATCCACCACCCGTTGACACCGCGGGCCAGCTGCTCCGCTACTGCCCAGGGCCTGCCCTTCGTGCCGCGGCCAGAAAGGCGACGAGAAGCCATGGACTCTTAGTCTGGAGATGTTTTTCCAGGCCCAGTCCTGGGTGCATCCGAGGTTCTAGGAGCCGCCAGGCGGATCCTCTGCAAGGGCTGTCCTTGCGCTGGGCCTGGCCACACTCCAGCCAGTGGACGCAGCTGGCTCCGCCCCCCCGCCTGTGCGTAGGGGGGCGGTGCCGCAGACTGACAGGACTCCCTGCTGTCTCATTGGGCTAGAGAGTGAGTGACGCGCGGAGTTCCCGCCCCACATCTCCCGCCCTTCTGGCACCGGCCGGGTGGCCTGCACTCCTGAGCTGACGTGTCGGGGCGTCCGGCTTCCGCTCCTCCCCGCAACCACTCAACGCGGCTCGAGGGGCGGGGTGGCCGGGCCCGCGCTCCTCTCGGCCTGAGCCCGGCCCGCGCCGGCCCCCCCGCGGATGAGAGTATATATTCCAAGCGGGCGCGGGACGCCGATGAGTGGCGGAACTGGGGGAGCTGGAGCCGGGCCGAGCCGCAATCGCAGGGAGAGAGGAGGTAGGGGCCCTGAGTCGGTGAGGGGCCGCGGGGACTCCGGTCCTGGGGTGGGCGTGGGGGCGTAGCCGCTCCACACACACGCAGGCTACCGCGACGCGCGCGCAGAGGTGGACACGCGCGCCGTGGGACGGTGCTCCGCCACGCCGGAGCCCGCCCGCGCCCTGCCCTGCGCCCCGGGCTCTGTGCCCTGGGCTCAGCACCCCTGCGACCGCACCCGCCCGAGTGGGCTGGACTGAGAACCCCGGCGGGGATGAATGGGGGAGCTCCAGATGGAAAGGGTAGGGGCCCCTCGGGAGTCAGAGTTGTCTGGCAGGGCGGTTGGGTGTGGGCCCTCACCTGGGTGGGGGATTGGAACCTTGCGGTCTCGGGCCAGAACCTGTGGACAGTTATGCAAGTTTAAGGTGCTGCCCCAGTGGGGTAGGTGGTCGTTGGAACGGCCAGGTGGGTGCGGATTGGCGTCTTGAGTGTATGGGGGAAAGGATTGAGAGGTCCGACAAGGACAGGAAAAATTGTAGGGAAGGTGATAGCTGGACCCACGCTCTCCCCCTTATTAAGACTGGTGGTAGTGGTGGGAGAGGCTCAGATTTTTTGTTTCCTTTCAATTGGCCAAGCAGAAGGATGGATGGGGTTGGAGGGCTGAGAGCACGCATGTGTTGAACAGATGGTTTCTTGAAGATTTTTTTAAAAAATGAAATCTGAAATCTTATATGACACAGAGCCTGTCATTATGTGTTGTAGACCTTTTGGGGGACTTGAGGTGAGAGATTCACTGGGTGTGAACCCAGGGTTTGCAGGAAACCGAAGATTCTTGTTTAGTCTGTCACTGTTAGTTGACTCACATATCTCTGTCACTAAAAAGTCAGTGGTTATGGCTCAGGCTTAGTACTGTTTTTTTAGAAGCTGTAAGAGCTTCGCTTAAAATACATATACATAAAGGGCATACATGTAGCCGCTGAGATAGTGACTGAGGGAAGACCAGGACAGAAGGAAATGCTGGATTTCTTTAGTGCTGGTACTTAAATTCTAATAAAAAAATCTATTTGATAATGATGGATTATCACCACATTATTCTTTAGGCACCTACCTAGTTTTGTTATAATTTCTAGAGCAAATTTCAATTTTCTTTTCAGATATTGATTGTCAGAATAAAGATCGATGTCTTTAAATCTCCTTTATTTGCTTGCTGCTTGTCATTATATATTATATACAATACCACACAGACACAGACACAGACACAGACACACACACACACACACACACACACACTGTATCTCTTAACAGCATTAGTGGGAATCAGGGTACTGTATTGAAAGTACAGAGGTAGTTATTATTGCTTCTAGTAAACACCATAGGTAAACTATACTTGTCCGAAGCTCAAGTACAGTAGTTATGAATATTCTGTAACATAAATGAGCATGTGTGATCTTGAAATGTTATAGTCAAAAGCAAAATTTGTGAATGGACTTATTTGTATAGATCCATTTTCCCCCAAAGCCTCTGAAGGTGTATGAGAATTTAATGACTTCAGAAAAATTTTTCCTTATAGCTTAAAGTATTATATGCTTGCATATGTTTTTTAGTAGATAGAGCCCTCTTCACTGTTGACTCTTGAGACTATGTGAAAGGTTGGTTGTCATAAGGAAGGGTTGGTTTGCACAAGGAAGTAAAATTATTTGTGCTGGTCAAATGATGGGGGAGGGACCAAGAACTAGGATCTCCTGTTCTTTGGTTACCTGTTTACCTATTTCTCTTTCCCCTACAATACACTCCCTTAAACAAGGGCAAAAGCAATATTTAAGGAAAGCACTCTTGCCACTAGGCCATATTCCCAGCCCGGGCAAAAGCAATATTATAAATGATACCCTGGTAACTATTCTTTGGAAGACAGTACAAACATATCTCATTAAATTATCTTTTTTATGACTACAAAATTAAAAATGCATCAAAACTTTTAAAAGTTATACAAATCAATTGAAATGCTTTTGTTTTCTGGTTCTGGGGCTTGAACTCAGAGCCTGAGTGTTCTCCCTGAGCTGCCCAAGGCTAGCACTGTACCACTTGAGCCACAGCACTACTTCTGACTTTTTCTGAGTAGTTTATTGGAGATAAGACTCTCATGGACTTTCCATCCTGGGCTGACTTTGAACCATGATCCTCAGATCTCCGCCTCCTGAGTAGCTAGGAATACAGAAATGAGCTACCAGCACTTGGCTGAAATGCTTTTTAGTACCCTAGTGAGAGTTCAAGGCTCATTCCCCTGACTTTGCTTTTGTATCTGCCTACATTTCCATGGGATATCATTCATACTATAACTTAATATCATGTATACTGATGTCCTTGTAAGTTTTATCTTTTGTATCATCTCTGTACCATCAACATTTCTATTGGATGGCTAATTGATGTTTCAAACAATATGAAACAAATCAAAGTGCTGGTTCTCTCTAGTCTTTACACATAGCCCTCACAATCTGCTCTCCTCCTAATGTTGCTTCCTCCTCAGTAAGTGGTATATGGAATCAGCTTTGCTTGATTCCTATTTGTCACTCAACATTCAATCCATTTCCTAATCCATAGGTCCATTTTGACCACCACTAAACCACCATCATCTCTCATCTGGTTTATATTAGCTATTTCCAAACTGGTTCTGCTCTTGCTCTCGTGTTTTCTTCCTTGTAGTTTTGTTCTCCATCACCCCTAACAGCAGAACAAGCCTTTTAAAAACCTACATCAGATCATGATATTTCATATTTTAGAGTGGCTTACCAAACTCCAAACTCCTCGCCTTTACCACAAGATCCAACTTGATCTGTTCTTTGCTCTCTTGGCCAAATGTACTTTCAATCATTCTTCACCTCATTCGTTATACTCTTCCTTGGATTAAGCACATTCCTGGATTGGGGGATATTTGCTGTTCTTTACTTAGAATGCTTTTCCCCAAGTTATTGACTTATTCTTTATTCAGATGCTTTCTCAAATCAGACCTATAGATGTCCTACCTGACCACTCATCTAAAATAACTCCTGTTATCCTGTGGTTCCTCAGCCCCTTCTCCTCTCCCATTTTATTTTTCTTCAGAGGTTTATCTCTCAGTACTGCCTGATCTTTTATGTATGTATCTCTTATACTGGAAAGTGGGCATGCACATTGTTGCTTTCTTCATTACACATCTCATCACTAAGATCAATAACACATGAAAGTTAATAATTTTCCTTCTTTAATTATTTGTTACTGCATAGTTATTTGCATAGTATAGCTGTGGTTAAAGTGGTAGAGCACTACTCTTGAGGAAACAACTCAGGGACAGAGTTCAGACCTGGAGTTCAAGCCCCAGGACTGGCACAACATAAAAAAGGAAGCTTCTAGGGTAAGCTATTAATGTAGTGAAGAGGGCAGTTCAATAGCTACACATTCAGATGTTGCATAGCAATGTTCCAGTCAGCACGACCAAATATAACATGGTGGTCCTATAGATTACGATGGAGCTGAAAAAATTCCTATTACCTAATGACATCATTGCCCTTGTAACGTCAAAGCATGACACAAAATTTTCCTCATAAGTTTGCAGATGCTGATTTATACAGACCTCCTGCCTCTATAGTTTAGTAAAAGAACAATACAGTTATATACAATCCATATGACTTGTTAACAGTGATAAATTACCACATTACTAGTACTAGTTTACATATTTATTGTACTATACTTCTTACCATAGTTTTGGAGTGTAATTCTTTGTATCAAAATTTTTACTATGAAACAGTATATATGTTATACATGTTATGCTGGCAATAACCTCACACATTTTGCGTTCGCTATTGTCTCTTTTTTTTTGTTTTGTTTTGCCAGTCCTGGGCCTTGAACTCAGGGCCTGAGCACTGTCCCTGCCTTCTTTTTGCTCAAGGCTAGCACTCTGTCACTTGAGCCACAGCGCCACTTCTGGCTGTTTTCTATATATGTGGAATCAGCTGGGGAATCAAACCCAGGGCTTCATATATAAGAGGCAAGCACTCTTGCCACTAGGCTATATTCCCAGCCACTATTGTCTCTTGATTGCATCAAAAGGCAGCTGGGTGGTTGAGCTGTACTAAGTAAGCATGCTATATGACAATCACACAGTGAGCTGATTCTCAGAACATTATCTCCATTGCAAAGCTCTGAATGACTGAGGTAGCACTGATAAAATTTTAGCTGCCTATTTCTTAACCTGTAGGTTCTTTTGTTCTGAGTATGGGACCTGAGTCACTGGGAGGTTAAGTGATCCAGACAAACTCTAGAATTGTGCCGAACAATTTGATAGATTACTTTTCACCATTATGTGAGAGAAGAATGGGTGGTTTCTTTGTTATCTCCTTGTCTGCCTTCTTTTTTTGTAGGCTGTGGGGCTTAAACTCTGGGCCTGGGTGTTGTCCCTGAGCTCTTTAGCTCAAGGCCAGCAGTCTACCACTTTGAGCCTCAGCACCACTTCTGATTTTCTGGTGGTTACTTGGAGATAAGAGTCTCATGGACTTTCCTGCCCAGGCTGGCTTTGAACCACAATCCTCAGATCTCAGCCTCCTGAGTAGCTAGGATTACGGGCGTGAGTCACTGGCACTGGGCTCTTGTTATTCTGTGGGCTGTCCCTCTATCCATGCTTGCTGATGTCTGCAAACCTTGTGAAGGAGGTAGGATCAACAGATGGTATTTTGCAGATGAGAAGATCTGAGGTCCAGCCCTTCTTGTCCTCTTAACTCTTTCATTTGAGTAGTTATAAATGCAGTAATGATGACTTACAGTGAGCCTCACATTTATCCCTTTCAGTCTTTCTTCCTTTGCAACTAATCTGGTTCATACCTTTGCTTTTTAACACCTTCAATTGTCTTTTAACTTGTTTTCCCTACTTCTTGTCCCTTATTACACTTTTTTCATCGCCATTTCTACTTTTTTTTTTTAATCTCTGTAGAGCATGATGCTGTGCCCCATTTAGAAATCTACTGTTGGCTGCCTGTTACTTATTCTGTTAGATCTGCATTCCACTGCATGGTTAACTAGCTTGTAGTCTAGCCCTACCCAATACAGTGTTTGCATAGAAGACATTCACTTTTTTACTGCTCTCTCTCTCTCTCTCTCTCTCTCTCTCTCTCTCTCTTATACATGGTCACTCGGCTCTGCTTTTCTCCTAATCTTTACTACATAATCTGTTTCTCTTGAGACACAACTAAGATGGTGATCCTTATATCATTAGTGATAAAAGGAGGATGGGTGAAATATTTACCAGTAGCTTAGTGGTCAGAGGTCTCGTAGAGAGGCAAAAAGAATGAAAAGCGTGAGTCCTAGACTCAGGTTGCCTGGGGCCCTGTCCCACTCCACCACCTGGTCAGGTTGCTTAGCTGCTCTGTGCTTCATCTCATCAGTGAGATGAATGACAGCAATAGCACAATGCACAACTTATTAAAAGTTAAATCACCCCATGAAGTAAAATAATTCATGCATTGTCTGGGACATGATGCTAGTGTTGTCTAACAAATTTGTTCTCTTCCAAATATTGTCAGAAATTCAGAAGTCTATTCCTGCACATCAAGTTTTTAAAATGTACAGTCATATGGTAACACAGCGGGTATGTTCTAAACCATGCCATTCAGCTGTTTCATGACTGTGTGGACATCATACAGTGTACGTCCCCACACCAAGATGGCGCCAATGCCACTATGCCTGATAGTCTCCTGGGACCACTGCTGTAGTATATGTGGTCTAATATTTGCCAAAACTGAATTAGGTGGTATATAATTGTACTTAATTTAGTAAGGAACTATCTCTCAGGTTTGAGGCATGGACTTTGGTCTGCTATCAATTCATTTTCTTTTGTAGGTTTACAGCTGCAGAAATCCTACACCTGTTCTCATAAAACTTAACTGTCAAAGCACTATGAATACTAATGACCTCAAACTCAGGTTGTCCAAGGCTGGGCAAGAACACCTGCTTCAGTTCTGGAATGAGCTGGAAGAAGCTCAGCAGGTAGAACTTTATGAAGAGCTCCAGGCCATGAACTTCGAGGAGCTGAACTTCTTTTTCCAGAAGGCCATTGAAGGATTTAACCATTCATCTCACCAAGAAAAAGTAGATGCACGGATGGAACCTGTCCCTCGAGAGGTGTTGGGCAGCGCCACCCGGGATCAAGATCAGCTCCAGGCCTGGGAAAATGAAGGTACTGGGCATGTCCTATGGGTTATATAGGTCTTTATGAGACATACTAAAATTGCTTAAGTAGCTAGATCATGAAATTAATATTTTGACTCTCATGCTGTCTTAAGATATCCTCTTAAAATAGCTGCAGTGTCTCCAGTTTCTGTCCCCAATTTCCATACTTCTACTAGATTTCTTTTCCTGAAATTACCTAGCGCAAGTTAAAGGCTTTGATTTAAGCTAGCCTAATCTCAAAACCTGACCTGGCCTTGCCCCTTACTTGTGTGTTGTCAGTCTTGTTTCCTTCTATATTTGCCCTTTTTCCATTGCCCCACATGTTTTACCTGAGCCAAATCATTTACCTCTCCCTGAACATTGTATTATGCCTTTTCTGTCTTTTCTCAGGTTTATCCTCAGCTTGGTCTGGCCTTTGTCTTTTCTCTACCTAGCCAGGTTACCTTGCGAGGTCATGTCTTAGAGTTGTTTAGTGCAGTGGCCTTGCTGCTTACAGTACTTAACACTTATTCTTTAACATTCACCATACCTGCTATTGATGCACATCCATTTCTTCAGTGTCTCATGTTGGAATTAGTTGTCATTCTTGCATTTCATTCTGCCTTATAGTAGGACTTCTTTATGTTTTTCTTCCTTATTACATTGTAAAACCTTGAACAGAGATACCCATGTCTTGCTTGACTATATATCCGATAGCATGTAGAAGAGAATTTGCATTTATAAGCTGGTAAATAATGCTTGTTGAATCGCCTCAAAGATTTTTATTCTAAAACATAATGGAATCTGTTCTCATATCTAGCCCTAAATTGAACTCTTGAGCTTGGCAGAATGGCTCATCCATAGCTTTTTGGTACAGTTGAGAGCTGTATTTTAAGTAGAAATTTTCTAAATATTGTAGCCAAGGCCCTAGGGTGTGTGTTCCTTGTCAAATACAGATCTCATTTTCCCAAGTGTGAATGAACAGATTAGACTAATAATTTTGTTTTTTTTAAAAGACATTATGCAGAAACTAGTATGAAAATAACAGCAATTGCTTATAGCCTTATAAAGTCTGTTTTTTATACTCAAATCCATAACTTGGATGTATGCCTGTTTACTTTTATACATGTGCAATAATATATTTACCCTATCATTGCTATTTTTTTTTGTCTTCTACTATTTGACCTCCTACTTGTCACCACAACTCCTCCTTCCCCCACTATAAAAAGAAACATAATTGACATCAATAACCTTTTGTATACCTCTCTGTATCTTTCTCTGGGCTCACAATTGACTGCTTTCTAGATTTTGGGCCAGAGAGTAATAGAGTTTCACTTCTGGATAGGCTCGCTCATAAAGGAAGAGAAGATGCAGAGATGAAGCAGACCTCTATTCCCTTCATCTCTTCACTGTTACAGCAGTTCTGCATTTTCTTATTTTGAGAATTTGATCTTTACATGAAGCATGTGTGTGTGTGTGTGTGTGTGTGTGTGTGTGTGTGTGTGTGAACATGCTAGTACTGAGGTTGATTTCAGGGCCTGGGGACTGTCTCTGAGCTTTTTTGTTGAAGGGTAGCACTCTACCACTTGCCACAGCTCCACTTCTGGCTTTTTGAGGTTAATTGGAGGTAAGAATCTCATGGACTTTCCTGTCCAGGATGGCTTTGAACTGTGATTCTCAGATCCCAGCCTCCTGTGTAACTAGGATTGTAGGCATTTGCCATAGCACCTGGCTATATGATCTTTAAAAAATTTATTTTAAAAAATTAAAAAAAAATTGTACTAGTCCTGGGGCTTGAACTCAGAGCCTAGGTGCTGTCTTTGAGCTTTTTTGCCCAAGGTTAGAGCTCTACCACTTGAGCAACAGCTCTGTTCCTTTTTTTTTTTTAATGGCAATGACATTATACTAGCTAATGAAATGTACAGTAATCTTTTAGTTTCTAAAATTAGTTCAGATAGAGAGTTCACCAATTAGTCTGCTTTTTATACTTAATTATTTGGGGGAAAACTTTCAGCTATAATATATGATTAAAAAGTAAAGATAAAATATTTCCTCTGACTAGCTTTCTTGGATAGTTTCCTTTAGTTTTACTAGTTGAACAGCTAGTGGATGTCACTCTGCTTGTCTTTGGAGTACTGACAATTTAAATGAAAGTTCTAGTGTGCTCTGCTTCAAACACACTGGGGCTGCTTTCCTTGTTGGAGGTGCATGCCCAAGTTAAAGTTTATAGGAAGGACTAGTTCAAGCAGGAGTTATCCTGCTAACATTTGGCTATAAACTCTTTTCTGTTTCTTGTAAATGTTAGTAGGAAAAGTGTTCACAATCTCTTAGCCTCACAATACATGCTTCGCCAAAGATAGACATGTATTCTAGCACTGGAAATGTCTTACTCTGACTTTAATTTTTTTAAGGCTCTGTTTTGGTTTGTGTTGAAGTGTCTTCGGTAGAAAAACATATTAACTTTTGTGCCCTATAATGGAAAGTTGAAAAGGATGATGCAGTGACATATTTGTTAGTTTTCTGATTATTTCTGCACAAGTTTAGGACAGAAGTTGTTAATTTCTCAAATTTCACATGTGGGTAACTGTTAGGAGTTAACAGTTATAATCCCTGTGTTTGAAACACTGTCACATACAGTTTGAAACATTGTATCATTGCTATATATACTAAAGTTTATGAAATTGTATTTTCCTACTTCATTTTGAGCAGTGTTTTATCTGTCATAGAACATATACTAATTTTAGAGTTCCATACTTTTTGTAGGAGATGACTACTTCAGCCAGTGTATTCGCAGTTGATACTGCAAACAGCACAGCTGCAGCGTTTGTTTTTGAATTGGCTCTTTAATACCTCAGGGACTACTTTGTTTGCAATTGTTTCTTTGCTTGTGAGATGCTTAAGTAGGAAGAAGTTAATTCAGAAACCCCATTTTAATCCAAATGCACATGGATTATATTAGCATTCATTATAATACTTGTTACAGGAGAGATAAGAGGGACATGCCTGTTGTTGTGAAAATGTACACCTAGAAGGCATGTCAATACCACAGTTAAGAAATGACCAGAGTGGTTATCCCATCCACACATAAATCAAAGAATGGAAGAAAGTATGGCAATCCAGCTTTGGGGAAAAAACAACTACACATGCTATGTATGTGAATAAAGGATGAGGCTACTATAAGCTTCTGATTTGCAAAAATTTTACAACTGAAAAAAATCAGAAACTTGGGATGGAGCAATCGTCTGGGGAAGTGATCCAAGGAAAAGAAGTTGCTTCAGAGATGCTTTGTGAAACGATTGAAAGTGATGGAAAGCAGTAGATTGGTGTGGCTGGAATCCAGGCGAGCAGGCCCTGAACTGCCTGTAGGTGGGTGGCTTTTACACCTTCTGGGTAAGATGATTACCTTTAAACAGAGAGTAAAAGGAAAAGGTTAGGAAGAATGGCAAGAGTCACTACTACTGTAAAGCAATCTAATGTACATGTGCCACATAAGGAGATTGTAAGAACAAAAAGATCAAGGGCCTATGTCCAAAATAGGCATCTGGAACTTGAAGAAAAATGTCCAGAAATCTTTCTAATTCAGGGTCTGATATTCCCCAAATGTCTGGACAGGCAGCAGTTTTCTGTTCACAGTTGTGCAGTGATGCAAAATTGGTTCACAACAAAACGTGACCTGAAAGAGGCTATTTACACACTACATTTGTCCTTCCTTGGTGTCATTTTTAGGATTGACTTGTAATTATAGCTAGTGGCTAGGTTTATTTACATAATTCTTAAAAGTTTTAATAATACTGTGAAGCTCCAGAAAACTAAATTTTGTTCTAAAACTAGAGCAAAGGCATCAATGTTTGCTTTAATCTCACCTCACTTCTTAAAGTTTTCCTTGCTTGCAGAGACATAAATTCATGCAGCCTGCTCCTTACAAGCTTTTCTGCCTTTTGCTGCTGAGATTGTCCACCTTTGAGTGATAAAATGGGCTTTAGATAGGAGATGTGCCCAGATTTTGGCATTATTTTGAATAATCTAAATGGAGAACCAAATGCAAATATCTGTCTGTCTGTCTGTCTATATGTATATATATTTGCATTTGGATGTCAAATCCATCTTTATTTTTGTCCAGAGACTAACATTTATTTTAAAACCAACATACATTAAATATACAAGGGGAGATTTCATTGTGACATTTCCATATGTGTATATAATGTACCAAGTAACATTTTTATTCAGGCATTGTGTTTGATTGATATGTGCTGCTAAGTGTTCAGCAGGTGAAAACTGACAGGTTCAAGACAGAAGTAAATCAATAGTAAAAAGAGTCTGCATTTTGCTTTCTTCTGAGCTGCTATAGATTGGCCTATTGATTAAGAATGACAGCCCCTTTGTACAACTACACTAACGATAATAATAGAAAGAAAAAGAATGAATTTTTACACATTTTATTAAGGTATAATTAAATACAATAAAATGCAAATGTACATACAAATATAACTACTCCCCTAGTCAAGAGTTAGAACATTTCCAATACCCTATATAGTATCATAGCCCTTAAGGGTGACTCTCAAAACTTACTGAGTTGAGTTGGGTTTCAAGCCAGGTATCCTAACTTCTGAGCCTGTTTCTTAGCTATTATGCTGTACTTAGTTCTTCATGGCTGAAAGTTTCTTTTATTTATATTTGTGGGGTGGTAGTTTGCCTAGTATATTTGTATGCTATTGATTATAGGCTGGGGGTAATTTTAGTAGCATCTTCATTTACCCTGAAACCTTGGCATCTTCTTTTCTTAGCACAGTTAGAAAGTAGCCAAGTGCTTGCAAGGCCTTTATAACAGTCCTTGGTCCTTGATCTCTGATGCTTTCATTAAAAAAGTTTTATTAATTCATTAAAGCATATCATTAACTTTTTGGGTTTTGGTTGGATTATGTACATTTAATTGCTTTGATGATAAAATGTTTTTTTTTTTTTTTTTTGGCCAGTCCTGGGCCTTGGACTCAGGGCCTGAGCACTGTCCCTGGCTTCTTCCCGCTCAAGGCTAGCACTCTGCCACTTGAGCCACAGCGCCGCTTCTGGCCGTTTTTCTGTATATGTGGTGCTGGGGAATCGAACCTAGGGCCTCGTGTATCCGAGGCAGGCACTCTTGCCACTAGGCTATATCCGCAGCCCCGATAAAATGTTTTTTATTGAAATGATAGTTGTCCATACGAATAAGGTTCCTTATTCTCTTACCTCATGCAGGTAGGTGAGTTTATGCTTATGTCTCTGTATGTTTGTAAAGGTTTTGTGACACATTTTTTTTTTTCTCCTAGGACTTTCCCAGATTTCTCAGAACAAAGTGGCAGTTCTTCTTCTAGCTGGTGGGCAGGGGACAAGACTTGGAGTTGCATATCCCAAGGGGATGTATGATGTTGGTTTGCCATCTCATAAGACACTTTTCCAAATTCAAGCAGAACGTATTTTGAAACTACAGCAGTTAGCTGAAAAACATTATGGCAACAAATGCATTATTCCATGGTAAGACATGTCTCGTGGGCATGTTTGAACATTGGTTGTTTTGTAATATTCAAAGTGTATTGATCCATATTCCGTCTTTTAATTTCTCTCACTATTGGATGCTTTATGCTCATTGGCAGGTGCCATACCACCTGAGCTATGCCTCCAACCCCAATACATTCCTATTTTTACTGATTTTCTTAAGTTATAATTTACTACACAAATTGTAGTTTTATTATATGTGCATCATATGTTACATATAGCATATGTATATGTAATATATGTAATAGAGAGATGGCTTGAATGGCCTTAACAAACAATATACTCTTATCTTTAACTTTTATATCTGGATCTTTAGCAGTACCTGTGGGTACTCCATAGATTTAATTCTTCTGAGTGTACTATGAATTAAATTTCTGATTGAAAATCAGCTTCTTTCTGAAATTGGAAGATGTTGATTGATATCTAGCATTGTTGTTGACATGTTTAATGCCATTCTGATTCATAATACTTTTCTTTCTTTTTTTCCCCTTTTCTGAAAGCATTTGGGGTTCTTTCTTATCTTTAGTATCAGAAATTTCAGGATGATGTGGTGTGGGTCTGTTATTAATTACTCTGGGTGTCCCATGGGCTTTCTCAAACAACTTGTGTCCCTAAGAACCAGATTATATAGTTCTCACCCCATTACTGTTACACACACACCAGACGAAAGCTACGCTGATTTTTTCCACTATGGGTTAAACATGTTCTTAGCTTCTACTTGTATGCTGTGTTCTCAGGACTTCTATCAGGATAGTGTTTGTCTCTTAAGCACCAAGAGCTCACAGGAAATTCTGCTATACTTTGAAAAGAATATTTGGTTTAGCTCTTTAATCACTTTCCCATAGCAGTTTTGGAAGTTAGCATGTTTTGAGGGGGAAACCAGCTGTGTGTTTGACAGCATCAAGTCCCTAATCTTGTTATTTCATTCCCACATGGCCAATAAGAGCCCTGCACTTTCTATGCAGCTGTGGTCCAAGTGCAGATTCTTTACCCATAGCCTATCCCCAGCTCAGAAAATACTCTCAGGCCAAGGCCCCTGGAGATCCTTAATTCTCCTTTGAAAGATTGCCCCTCCTTGGGAGTTTAGCTGTAATCCATATTGCTTCTGGATCTTGCTGATTCCTTTGAAGATATCCTTTTTTTTTTTTTTTTGTATTTCCCCCCAGCTTTTCTAGCCCTTTTCAAAACAAATACTGGCCTACTGTGAGATTTTTTTTTTTTTTTTTATCTTGATTCTCTTGAGGTTTCTGAGGGACATCTGTGTTGTAAGCAGCCAGCATTCTGCTGCCAGCTGTGGCTTCCTACTGTCCTATTGGATTTTTCTTCTCTTTCTCATGTCTTTTCAAAACTAGAATTTCTATTTTTTTTTTAAATAGAGAGCAGTTTGGCAATCTCTTTTATCATTTTCTAAATCACGCCCAAAGTTCAAAATACCCAGAAAGATTTGTTAACTAGATGTATCTGCTATATTTTGAACACAAAGTTTGAAATATTCAGAAAAATTTGTAAATAGACATAGTTGTGATGATAGAAAATCATACTATTTTTCTTATTCTTCCTTCCTTCATCAACTAGTAGTTGAGTGCCTGATGCTAAATGTTATCATTAACCACAATGGACAAACATTTCTACTTATATGTAGTTTATGTTCTAGTAAGGCAACATTTTTACTGTGGTTTCTAATTGTGTTAATTAATTTCATGATAGTACTGAGGCTTGAACTCAAGGCCTAGTACTCTTGCTTGGCTTTTTGCTCAAGACTGGTGCTCTGTAACACTTGAGCCTTGAGCTACAGTTCCACTTCTGGCATTTTGGTTGTTTATTGGATATAAGAGTCTCAGGGACTTTTCTGTCCATACTGGTTTCAAACCAAGATCCTCAGATCTCAGCCTCCTGAGAAGCTAGGATTATAGGCATGAGCCACCAGCACCTGCCTTCTAATGTGTTTTTTTCCTTTGTCATACCAGTATGAGTTAAATTTTTGAGACATAGCTTGTATAATTACACGTTTGAGATATTTAATGAAAGGTTAACAGTTTAGATTATATTTCAAAATTTTATCAAGATAATTACTGAGATCATTAGGCTGTATTGCAGTTCTCATTTTTGTCTATATAGAGTTGAAGTTGTAAATGTAAAATATACTTTGACAATAATCTACATGTTTACTTAAGCCAGTTATAGGTTCTATGCTGCAGGAAATGGTTATATTTATTTTATATATCAGAGTTAATAATTTTTATCAATTTTGCTAAAAGAAATTCCAGCTAATGAGCGTGTCTTATCCCAGAAAAAGATGAAGGAAGTCAATATAAAAAACAAAAGCTCTCATAGCTTTTCTTTAGCTTAGGAAATAGATGACAATTTTCTTTGCCTTAATTCAATCAACATTATTGCTTAGGAAATCTACTTTTCTTTTGCAAGGTACATAATGACCAGTGGCAGAACAATGGAATCTACGAAGGAGTTCTTCACAAAACACAAGTACTTTGGCTTGAAAAAAGAAAATGTGATATTTTTTCAGCAGGGAATGCTGCCTGCTATGAGTTTTGATGGGAAAATTATTTTGGAAGAGAAAAATAAAGTCTCCATGGCTCCAGGTTTGCAATCACCCTTATTTAATAATGGCTAAAAATATTAATGATTATTACTATTATGTTTTTATTTTCTTTTTAACATGGTAATTTGGATGTTCACAACATGAATATTTTTATTTTTTTACAACTTTATCAATGATTTAAAAAGCTCATTGGTGGAACAGAAGCAATTTTTATCATTTTTTAATGGATGTCTGCCCTAGATAGCAGTTTGAGCAGTCTTCAAGATACTCACTCTCTTCACTCAGTATTTTATTATTTGCATGTGTCCATGACTGCCTTATTTATTTATTTATTTATTTAATTTCATTTTTTTGCCAGTCCTGGGCCTTGGACTCAGGGTCTGAGCACTGTCCCTGGCTTCTTTTTGCTCAAGGCTAGCACTCTGCCACTTGAGCCGCAGTGCCACTTCTGGCCATTTTCCGTATATGTGGTGCTGGGGAATCGAACCCAGGGCTTCATGTATACGAGGCAAGCACTCTTGCCACTAGGCCATATCCCCAGCCCCGGCCTTATTTATTATATGTAGTACAAAATTAGAAAATATCTGTTAGTTCGTTAGTGAGAGGCTTGGCCAGTATGTGCAAGGCGCTGGGTTCCCATGCCTAACACAGCAAAAAAGAGAGAAAAAGAGACTAAGTTGCAGTTTAAAAATGAAAAATTTTTAGAAATTCTTTCTTTTTTTTTTTTTTTAAGAATTTAAGTATTGTGTAGTGACATTAAATGGTATAGGGAAATAATTTCAGTAGTTAGAGCAAGCACAAATATAGAACTTTGTACACTGACTAGGGATACTGCTTCACATGATTCCAGGTAGAACACATGCCTTGTAGATTGCTAATGACCCCCACTGGAACTGGGCAGTGTGATGTTTGTGTATCAACATACAGTGACCCCGATAGGATCTCAGGTACAAAAATAAACCTGTTGACATAGGCATATCTGTATGAATCTGCACCTGGAAGCAAGACTAAGAGGGAAGAAACAATCATATTAACAGTGGTGTTTTCCATTATATGTATCTGCTTTTAAATTAATTAATGAATTAATTTTAGTTTTTAATTTTGGGTCCTGGAGCTTGAACTTGGGGCCTGGGTGCTGTCCGCTGTCCCTGAACTCTTCGGCTCTTCGGCTTTACCACTTTAAGCCACAGTGTCACTTCCTTTTAGTTTACTATTCTTAGTATAAAATACTCATATCTTCTTATTTTTAAAATAGGTGAGATTGTCAGTTTGGGGCCTATAAATATAAAGCCAATTTGAATTGTATAAATATTGATAAAACTTGAAATGTTATGAAGTAGTCATTGCTTGATAAATAATTTTACACTGCACAATGTAATATGGACTAAATCTTTTAAAACGGCTGAGCTGAAAATAAATGTTTAGTCTCTGGAGGTGCTTGGTTCTATACTAGTAATGTTATTCTGTTCTATTTAGGTTAGCTAACTGAAAATCATACACTTTTTGGGCACCTGAAGATCCTCATGGATATTCAGTTTTCTTGGTTCAATATGAAACTGTCTCTCAGAGAATGTCATCTCAATTTGGAAACATCAGGTTTCCCTTGGTGGGTTTTGCTGTGCTGTCTAAGGGCTTTTTTGTTTTCCAGATGGAAATGGTGGCCTCTATCGGGCTCTTGCAGCCCAGAACATTGTGCAGGATATGGAGCAAAGAGGCATTTGGAGCATTCATGTCTATTGCGTGGACAACATATTGGTAAAGGTGGCAGATCCACGATTCATTGGATTTTGCATTCAGAAAGGAGCCGACTGTGGGGCAAAGGTAATGCCCTTTCAACTCGCATGAGACTTTAAGTGATCAGTGTCCATATAAACATTCCCGGAGTCAAACTAGTATTATCAAAATAATTTGAATATTTTTGAACCATTTAGCCCCCTAAAGAACCTGAAGTATTACATACTTCTTCCTCCTTTTAACTCTTGCTTGTAGAAGCAATATGTACTTGTCAGTCACAAGTTAAGTATAAAGTATGTGGGGGTATTTATAGATGTTGAGGCAGTGAGTGAGTATAGGTTCATTCATAGCAGGTTGTTTTCAAGCAGATGAACTTATTGCTTATCACAGAGTTCCTGGAGTGACTGGAAATATGGTAAAAATAACAGATTTAGACAGTATCACTAAGGCATTCACAGGAGATGATATTCTGGTGAATAAGAGAAATATGCAGGTGAAGGATGGGATAGTTAAGGAAATTAGCTGCTGCTGGAATGGCCACAAGTACGCTGATGTTATTATGCACGTTGTTCTTTTCAACATGTTTAGTATAGGAGGCATACCTTTGTGGAAGCAGACAATATAATTTAGCTTGGAATAAAATATAGAGAACATGCTATATCTTAAAAACATTTCAGAGGTTAAAATATTGATATAAACATTACTTTTCTGGAAGTCTTTAAATATATCACCTATTATCATATAAAGTATGATACAGTTACAAAAACTTAATGAGACTATTTTGGGAGCATTTGACAAAATGATTACAAAGTTTAGAAAAACTTGGAAAGATGTCTAGGAAGGTGTCGAAAAGCATGATGATGAGAAAAGGAAGAAAATTGGAGACAATCATTGAAATGATTATAAGGGAATCAAAATAGAATGACAGATTCACAGAAATAGATTGGTCATTAGCAGAAATATGTGTATAGTAATTCTAAAATTATAGCAATAGAGCATGTCCAACACCTTTCTACTTGCTCATCAAACAAATAACAAGGTATTACAAACAATAATCACTCCACTGTGCATTAAAATACTAGAGCTTATCCCTCCTATCTGTGTGGTAGTACTCATTATCTAGCCTCTTTCCATCTCCTCTCTGCCCCCATCCCAGTCTATAATGGTCACTAAGTTACATTCAAATTGACTTTTTAGCATCCGTATAAGAGAGAAAACATGTGATATTTGTCTCTTATGTTTGACTTATTTCACTTGATATACCTCAGGCCTATCCATTTTGCTGTAAATGATAAAAGGTCCTTATTTTAATGCATATATGTATATATACACACATATAGTGACATGCACACATATTATTCACCCACTTGTGGACATCTAAATTGATTCTATATTTTAGCTATTGTGAATAGGGCAGAAGCAAACATGATAACAGAGATGTCTCTGTATGCTAACTGCAATACCTTTGGCCTTGTTCTCAGAAGTAGGAAAACTGGATCATATGGTAATTCTGGTTTAGTTTTTATGAGGCATCTCCATGTTGTTCTGTTAAGTAACTGTTAGAAGTTTACATTCCCACCAACTAAGTGTGCAAAAGTTTTCATTTCTGTATATCCTTACCTATACTTTTTATTTTTTAATCTTTTGAGTAATAAAATTAGCATAAAGTATTAAGGAGAGAGATGCACCAATTGTCCTCACTTGATCAGTTCACATATGTATAGTTATGGTATCTTAATCATTTTTTAAGTATTAAAGAAATGGAAATGCTAACTATTCTGTTTTGATCATTACACATTCTGATTAATCACACTATGCCTGATAAATATGTGCAAATATGGGCTGACCTGGAACTTGCATCTGGCCTTGAACTGAAGATCTTCCTCACTCTGCCTCCTAAGTGGTTACAAATGTGTACCACCTCCTGTCTAACTTGTCCCATTTAAAATAAGGAAAATGAGATATATTATTTCAGAGCATAATAATTAGAGTTAGCATAGTATGTAGTAAAATTCCTTGTGGTACTTACTTAACAACCCATCCTTATTATTAAGATAATTTAAAAATGAAAAATTCATTGAAAAATTACATCTCTCTATATCATGACATTTTATTTTTATTTTATTTTTTTAATTTTTATTGTCAAACTGATATACAGAGTGGTTACAGTTTTATACGTTAGGCATTGGATACATTTCTTGTACTGTTTGTTACCTCCTCCCTCATTTTCCCCTCTCCCCTCCCCTTTTCCCTTTCCCCCCACGAGTTGTTCAGTAGATTTACACTAAACAGTTTTGCAAATATTGCTTTTGTAGTTGTTTGTCATTTTTACCCCGTATCTCTCGATTTTGGTATTACCTTTCAGTTTCCTAGTTCTAATACCTGTATACATGGTTTCCAATGTACTCAGATAAGATATAGAGATAGTGCAGGTACAACCACAGAAAGGGGATACAAGAGGATCATCAACAATAGAAGCTACGGTTTCACATCGCATGTTGAAAGTAATTACAATAGTGATATAACAGTCATTTCCATAACATGGAGTTCATTTCACTTAGCATTTCATCTTTTATGTTCATAAGGGTATAGCTATTGGGCTCTTGTGATCCTCTGCTGTGACTAGCCTAAACCTGTGCTAATTATTCCCTATGAGGGAGACCATAGAGTCCATGTTTCTTTGGGTCTGGCTCACTTCACTTAGTATAATTTTTTCCCAAGTCCTTCCATTTTCTTACAAATGGGGCAATGTCGTTCTTTCTGATAGAGGCATAAAATTCCATTGTGTATATGTACCACATTTTCCTGATTCATTTGTCTACTGAAGGGCGTCTGGGTTGGTTCCAAATTCTAGCTATGATAAATTGTGCTGCGAACATTGTTGTGCTGATGGCTTTAGTGTGTTCTTGTTTGTGGTCTTTTGGGTAGATGCCCAAAAGTGGGGATGCTGGGTCATAGGGGAGCTCTATGCTTAGCCTTCTGAAGAATCTCCATACCTCCTTCCAGAGTGGCTGAACCAGTTTACATTCCCACCAACAATGAAATAGGGTTCCCTTTTGGCCACATCCCCTCCAACATTTGTCATTGTTAGTTTTCTTGATATAGGACATTCTTACTGGGGTGAGATGGAATCTCAATGTTGTTTTGATTTGCATTTCTTTTATGGCCAGTGATATAGAGCACTTTTTCATATGTCTCTTGGCCATTCTCATTTCCTCATCAGAGAAGTCTCTTTTTAAGTCTTTTGCCCACTTTTTGAGGGGGCTATTGATTCTTTGTGGTTTTGTTTTGGATGAAGTTAATTTTTTTAGTTCTGCATATATTTTAGATATGAGGCCTTTGTCCATTGTATGGCCGGTAAAGATCTTTTCCTAATCTGTGGGCTTTCTGTTTATCTTGCTAGCTATGTCCTTTGCCCTGCAGAAGCTCTGCAGTTTAATGCAGTCCCATTTGTCCATCCTTTCTTTGATTTGTCACATTTCTGGGTATTTGTTAAGGAAGTTCCGTCCTGTGCCAAGGAGCACAAGTGTTTCTCCTACTCTTTCCTTTAGTGTTTTCAGGGTATCTGTTTTATTTTTGAGGTCTTTGATCCATTTGGAATTGATTTTGGTGCAGGGTGATATATAAGGATCTAGTTTTAGTTTGTTGCATGTGTTGAACCAGTTTTGCCAGCACCATTTGTTAAAGAGGCTGTCTTTCTTCCATCCTATTTTTTTTTTTAGCTCCTTTATCAAAGATTAAGTAGGCATAGTTCTGTGGGTTCATTTCTGGGTCTTCAATTCTGTTCCATTGGTCTTCAGGCCTGTTCTGGTGCCAATACCAAGCTGTTTTTATTACTATAGCTTATAATACAGCTTGAAGTTGGGTATTATAATTCCTCCAGCACTGTTCTTTCTGCTTAGGATTGTTTTGCTATTCTGGGTCTTTTATTGTTCCATATAAATTTCTGGATTGCTTCCTCTATTTCATTAAAAAATTGTGTTGGGATATTAATGGGTATTGCATTGAATTTGTAGATAGCCTTTGGCAATATTGCCATTTTGATTATATTAATCCTTCCAATTGAGGAGCATGGGAGGTTTATCCATTTCCTTAGTTCTGCCTTAATTTTGTTTTTTATGTTTTTAAAGTTCTCATCATAGAGGTCTTTCACTGCTTTGGTTAAGGTTATTCCTAGGTATTTTATGTTTTTTGAGGCTATTGCAAAAGGAGTTGCTTTCCTGATTTCAGACTCAGCGTTCGGGTCATTAGCATATAGAAATGACATTGATTTTTGAGGATTTATTTTATATCCTGCAACTTTGCCAAAGTTTTGGATCAGCTCTAGTAGCTTGGGAGTAGAGTCAGTGGGGTTCTTTAGGTATAGGATCATGTCATCTGCGAAGAGAGAAAGTTTAACTTCATCTTTTCCTATTTGGATCCCCTTAATGTTTTGTTCTTGCCTAATTGCTCTGGCTAGGAAATCTAGTATTATGTTGAAGAGAAGGGGAGAGAGCGGACATCCCTGTCTTGTTCCTGATTATAAAGGGAATGGCTTTAGTTTTTCACCATTTAGAATTATGCTTGCTGTTGGTTTGTCATAGACTGCCTTTATGTTCCCTGGAATCCCAGTTTTTCCCGGGCTTTTAGCATAAATGGGTGCTAGATTTTATTGAATACCTTTTTTGCATCCAGAGATAAAATCATGTGGTTTACCTTGCTCTGGTTGATGTGGTGGATTACATTAATTGATTTGCGTATATTGAACCAGCTTTGCATCCCTGGGATGAATCCAGTTTGATCATGGTGTATGATTTTTTTGATGACCTGTTGAAGTCGATTGGCCAGAATTTTGTTGAGAATTTTTGCATCTATGTTCATCAGGGAAATCAGTCTATAGTTCTCTTTCCATGATGAGTCCTTGCCTGGTTTTGGGATGAGGGTTATACTGGCTTCATATAATGTGTCTGGTAGTGAATTTTCTCTTTCAATTTCATTGAAGAGTTTGAGAAATATTTGTTATCATGATATTTTAAATCATTGGTGGAATGATTTAAATGATGATATGATTTAATGATTCAATGAGATAACTAGCTAAAGAAATCTCTCTACCAAAGCTCATAACAAAATCACTAGCAAATGGATTAGAAAATTAAGTATAAAGAATGCAGCCATACAAGTGTTAGAAGAAAATTTATAATAATTTCATGATTTTTGTATGCCAGGAAATTTCTTCTACCTAAAGTAGAAACCATATAGTCTTCTGACATAGAAAATTGAGACTACATAAAAGTTTAAAATATCCAGGGTTGCGGATGTAGCTCACTGGGGGTTTGATCTCTAAGTATGAAAAAATTTGAAATATTTGAATTTAAAAGGAAACCATCCATAAGAGACATAGCATATTCTTGGAGATTTTCTTTTATAATAATGTCTTTTCTCTCTAAATCAATCTACAAGTCAAATGCACAGTTATGTCTAGAAGTTGAAATCTTTGATTTACCATTTATGTTTTGAGAGATTGAATTTAGAAATTTAATGAAAACAAGAATTGGTTTAGTTCATTTATTTAAGATATCTGTCTAATCAAACACATAAAAACTAATAAAATATATTGGATTGTAGCAGCTACTGGAACTAACAAAAACTAAAGTGTTTTTCTAAATGTTCCACTTGGTGTCACTCTTCTCAAATAAACTTTTATTTATTTTTATACTATCAATGATTGAATGTAATGTTTCAGCGTTCTTAGCAGAGCCAGGATTCAAATTCACTTTCTCAGCTCTATTGTGTCATAGTATAAAATACCAGTCTTTAGTTATGATTTGTTGGCAGCTCAAAACAACTTTAAGCTACTGTTCTAACTGTCGTGAGTATATAACCATACAGAGATGTGAGGGTTAACTGGTTTTTCTTCCCTAGCACTGGCTTGCCTCTCTAGGATAAACCCAGCTATAGCATAGTAAAGTTATTTGTAGTACTTCATAGGCCCCTATCTTGATGTATGAGGTATTTCTTTTTAAATTGATTAGAGCCTTGAGAAAATATGGAAAGAGTGGAAGTAGTTTAGAAAAGCACAACACTACAAAGGCGAGGACCAGTTAATGGACATCATTTTGCAAAGCAGTTGCAATAATTTTGTTACCTTAGAATCTTCGTGTTTTAGAATTTAATTTATAGAATAATGAGCTAACCTCTTAATTTTATACTGTGCATCTTTTTGTGTAATATAAAATGATTTCTAACTTTTTGCAGTTTATAAATTCTTTCTTCTGTAATGTAGACTTTAATAAGATTTGGAGGTTAATACTTGTCATAGAAATAAACCTTTCACCTGCAGATTAATACTTAGAAAATGGGGAATGTAAATATGCTTATTTTTATTTCTCCTGGTTGGTTAAGGGTAGAGGTAAATGGAGAGGAATGGAAATAAGACTTGTGAACTTAAAAAAAAAAAGATGTGAATGAGAGGGATTTGTTCCAAGATCGCCCACCTCGTAATACACCCACTGTGGAGTTGTATGCAGTGAGAGGTTGATGCTAGGTTGACAGACAGGAAGTGTAAACAGGTTGACGTTGATTCGCTTTATGCTTCCTCCAGTTGCCTCCACTTCCTTGGTAAAAAGTTTCTTTTCATTGAATACTGTACTCCTTTCAGTGTGGTAAACAGCACAGCTCCACAGGAGCTTGCAAACCCACTCGCCTTGTCTTGGGAGTTGGACTCAGTGCCTGTATCTAATTGCTGGGTAAACAAAATTCTCAATATGGTTTTAGTTGAGCCTGGGACAGGCTCTCTTTATTTAAGAAATCAGTTGCTGAAGAAAAGTTTTAAGTTTATTGGTGCAATTCCATATATACCTCAGATAGACTTTTCAAACTGGGGACTAAGTTTTAAAAAGGCCTCAAAACACATTGAATTAATTGGATAATCAAAATAGTTTCTTCAGATATTCTTGATTGTTTGCTTCTTGTGTTGGATATTCATTTCATCTTGGTTTGATAATAATGCATTGCATATAGTTCTTTCATAATTTTCTTCTTAATATTTAACTTGGGTCAGTGATATTGGGGTTAGGTATCATTACCGACTCATGCCTTTTGCCTCTGATCTATATGTTCTCTTCTTCCAGCTCCTCTACCATTGATAAATGATCAAATGTAAAATGGTAAAACAAGAGTTTTTCAAACCTTTTAAAAAATATAGAATGTTTTACTTCAAAGAAAATCTAATATCCAAAATGGATTTTTTTTCTGACTACAGTTGGAGTGATAGCCTAATGACTTGCTCACTTTAACTCTCCTAGTTCCTATTCAGGATTCGTCTAACCAGAAAAAAACTATATTCATGATTGGAAAATTGAACAACAATCTCCAGTGTTGTAATGAGACAGAGATTATAAAATGAAACACAAAATGTACTACTTAATCTTTCATCTTATGAATCCTAGAGGAATTTAATTTGGTTTCAAATCAGTCAGATGTAATTTGAACTAAATTAAATATTATAAAATTATAAAGTATTTTGGAGATACAGACTTCATGTAATTTCTAGCTTTACATGATTTTCTCTGGGCTGTGTACATATAAAGGTATTTCTGCTCTGGTTTGGTGAAATGATAAGTAGGAAGGAGATATTGTTCTTCATTTCCAGTTGGAAAGTAGCCTGTCAGTATATAAAGACAGATGGTTGATTTATCTAAATTTAAAATTTTTTTCTTAATTCCTTAAAGACAATGTAAGCAAAATGAAAATGTGGTCTTTGACAATGGCAAATCTTCAGATCTCCAAAAAGTCATCCTATAACATTCCTTCCTCTTCTGTTATCTCTTTCTGCTGGGCAGGTGGTAGAGAAAACCAATCCTACGGAGCCAGTGGGAGTGGTTTGCCGAGTGGATGGAGTGTACCAGGTGGTGGAATACAGTGAGATTTCTCTGGCAACAGCTCAGAAGCGAAGCTCAGACGGAAGACTGCTATTCAACGCAGGGAACATTGCCAATCACTTCTTCACAGTGCCATTTCTGAGAGACGTGGTCAAGTATGGACCAGACTGGGCAGTTCAGATATTGTTATTGTTGCAAATTAAGCCTCTCAGGAAGTACTGTAGATGGATATTCCAGTCCCACAACATTCACCTTTCTGGTGCACCCCCCATCACTTTTATAAGAGGGAAACTTACTTCACATTGTGATTATTTTTTGTCAGATATAGCATATGGTGAAGCCTTAGTAGGAATCCCTCCCAGTAATTAACTGGAGCTCAAGGCATTGCCCCCTTTTCTTTTACCTTCCTGGCCCCCTAGCGGTGTGCTGTGTTCTGTTGGATCAAAGAAGAAGAAATGAAACTCTTTTAACTACGATGGAGAGCCATGACTGCCCTCTAGGAATCGAATCAGTATTTCTAGATTGCATCTCAATTTAAAAAAACTCTGACCCCATAGTTCTATTGAGTTGGTTCTTACACTAACATTTGGGACTGAGTATATGAAAGAGTAAAGAAAGAAGCACTCGAGACTTGGATGAAAATCAGCATGGTAGTAATACAAAGTACAAAATAAGAGCTATTTTGTCTCACCGGATTTTATTTTTATTTTTTTTCAAATTTTTATTATCAAACTGATGTACAGAGAGGTTACAGTTTCATACATTAGGCATTGGATACATTTCTTGTACTGTTTGTTCGGATTTTAAAGAACATGTTTACTATCAGATTCACTTGATAGTTTTCAGACAATTCAAAATGGCTATCTACTTTTTTTTTTTTTTAAGTTACTAAGATTTGTTTAGTTGGTTAATTAGTTTAGGGCCATAGGCTTGGTAGGCAGGCACTCTACCACGTGAGCCATGCTCTCAACCCTTCCTACTTTATTGTTTTTGGATAGGGACTCGTGTTTGCCCACCTGCTATATGGACTTCAAGCTTCCTATGTGTGTTCACCACTTAGATGAGCTGACTGGTCTGTGTCACCATGCCCAGCTGGTTGAGACAGGGTCTGGCTAAGTTTTTTGGCCAGGGCTGGTCTTTTTCTGCTCTTCATCTCCCAAGTAGCTGGGGTTATAAACATAAAGCACTGTACCTGATCTTTTGGGTTTTTTTTTTTTTTTGGCCAGTCCTGGGGCTTGGTCTCAGGGTCTGAGCACTGTCCCTGGCTTCTTTTTGCTCAAGGATAGCATTCTGCCACTTGAGCCACAGCACCACTTCTGGCCATTTTCTGTATATGTGGTGCTGGGGAATCGAACCCAGGGCTTCATGTATACGAGGTGAGCACCCTTGCCACTAGGCCATATCCCCAGCCCCTGATCTTTTGTTTTTGTTTTTAATTGGCATGTAATAATTGCATATATCAGGTACAGTGTGATAGGTGAGTACACATACATGTTGTGAGTAGATGAAATCAGGTTAAGGTTTCCATGCATCTTAGTAGCATTTAATATGCACCTTGCATAATGTGCTCAAAGGATCTCATTTAGAGTCAGCGCAAAGTGAACATTTGACAAAAGACAGAAATAATGGAAGAGGCATTGGTGTAAGATATGTGTGCGTATGAGTACACGTATGTGTTTATTCTAATTTGTTTATTTTTTTTTCTTTGTCGGTGTTGGGCTTAAACTCTGGGCCTGGGCGCTGTCCCTGAGCTCTTCAGCTCAAGGCTAGCGCTCTACCACTTGAGCCACAGCACCACTTCTGGTTTACTGATGGTTAGTTGGAGATAAGAGTCTCACGGACTTTCTTGCCTGGGCTGGCTTTGAACCACGATCATCAGATCTCAGCCTCCTGAGTAGCTAGGATTATAGGTGTGAGCCATCTGCGCCTGGCTTACTGTTTTTTTTTTTTTTTTTTTTTCCTGGTCCTGGGGTTTAAACTGAGGGCCTGTGCACTGTCCTTGAGCCTCTCTGTTCTGAAGGCTACCACTTGGAGCCATAGTGCCACTCTACCACTTGAGCCATAGTGCCACGTCGGCTTTTTCTGTTTGTGTGGAAATGAGGAATTGAGCTCATGGCTTCATGCATGCTAAGCAAGCACTCTACCACTAAGCCACATTCTCAGCCCTATTTACTTTTTGATATAGAGTCTTACTATGTATCCCAGACCGATATGAGCCTCCTGTAGCTGCCTCCCAAGATTATAGGCATGCACCACTATGTCCAACTTTGTGTTTACTATTTAACATGAAATCATTTGATTTTTCTTTAAATGTAAGGAAGTGGAAGGAGGAAACATATTCTTTCATATTTAAATATGAACTGAAACTTAACCAGTATTCTTCACTTGAAAATCTTAATACTGATTGTTGATATATTTGTGCCTGGTTGTTATCAGTTTTTTATGGCATTTTAAATTTGAAAACTGATTCTGTCTTTTCTCCTTCACTTTGTAGTGTGTATGAGCCTCAGTTGCAGCACCATGTGGCACAAAAGAAGATTCCATATGTGGATTCCCAGGGGCAGTTAATTAAGCCAGACAAACCAAATGGAATAAAGATGGAAAAATTTGTCTTTGACATCTTCCAGTTTGCAAAGTATGCTTTGAATTGCACCAGTAAGATTAAATATATGTCTTGAAATACAGTTTTTTATTCTTTAAGGCAGGGAACTGTTCTCAGGAATTTTTTTTAAAACCCATTCTCTTTTTTTTTCTTACTTATTGTCAAAGTGATGTACAGAGAGGTTACGGTTTCGTACGTTAGGCATTGGATACATTTCTTGTACTGTTTGTTACCTCCTCCCTCATTCCCCCCTTCCCCCTCTCCCTCTCCCTCTCCCCCCATGAGTTGTTCAGTTGGTTTACACCAAACCCATTCTCCCTTTTATCATCTTTATTTTTGGTAGTGTTGTGGTCTGAACTTAAGGCTTTCGTCTTGCTAACTGCTCTACCACTTATGTCATATTTCCAGCAGGAAAAGGCTGAAAGTATGGAGTTCATAGTCATTCTAATAGTCCATATTCTGTAGTCTATATATATTATCATTCTTTAGCATGAAACTGTTGCCTCATGAGTATATGGTCTGAGGTTCCTGGGAATATGGCTTTATTTTTATCAACTAATTTATTAGGTAGGTGTCCTGCAGACTTGTCAAACTCATTTATTCTTGTAGGAAACTGAAAAGCTGAAGATGGACAGTTCACTTTGTGATTAAGATTTATCTCCTGTATGTATCTGTTTCCGTGAGCATATTGTGTAGCTTATGTCCATCTCTATAAAGATCTCATTTGATGTGAGATACATGTTTCAGAATATGATCAATATGAAACATAGTAGATAGATTAGCTGTATATGATCATTCTCTCTGTACAAACTGGTATTAGTGTGACCTTTATGCAATAAAATCTCTAATATTTCTGATCTAAAATGAAGTATTTTTAGTTGGGGAGTGCAAGTGATGGTTTTCATTTTACGTTGGAGACAAAAATTCCTAGTTTCTTTGGTGCAGGGATGAGCCTTATTTTGTCATTTGTTGGGAACAAGATGAAGAAAACCTAATAGTGAATAGCAAAGTTTAGTTAATTTGAAAGAAGTGCTGTATGCAATTCATTTATTTATTTATTCATTCATTCATTGCTAGTACTAGGGCTTGGACTCAGAGCATGGGAGCTATCCTTCAGCTTTTTTGCTCATGGCTTGTGCTCTGCCACTTGAGTCAGAGCTCACTTCCAGTTTTTGGCTGGTTATTTAGAGGTAAGAGTCTCACGGAGGATTTTCCTGACCATGGTGGCTTCCAACCACGATCCTCAGATCTCACTCAGCCTCCTGCATAGCTAGGATGACAGATCTGAGCCATTGGCACTCAGCTTCTGCAATTTTATTTAAGAAGGAAATCTTCATATGATTTCGCCGCAGGAAGTTCGTGGTGTATGAAGTGTTACGGGAGGACGAGTTCTCCCCACTCAAGAATGCAGACAGTCAGAACGGGAAGGACAACCCCACAACCGCCAGGCACGCCCTGATGTCCCTTCACCATTGCTGGGTCCTCAATGCTGGGGGCCACTTCATAGATGAAAATGGCTCCCGTCTCCCAGCAATTCCCCGGTAAGTCAGCATCTTTTCTCTATTGTGTGAATGCTTTCTTGGACTCGTCCTTTTCTCTTAGGTTTTCCTAGATAATTTTTCAAAAGCAAAGTGTATGAGCAGTGCCTGATGTGAAATCACCAGTTTTACCCATTACCAAAGAGAATAATAACTTTACTGTTCTTTGAAGAGGATTCTCTTTTAAACCTCTAGGGTTTTTGTTTTTGGAAACGTTTCCCCATGTCAATGAAGGCATTCCTACTAAATGACGGTCAGAAAGTAATGATTTTGGTGTGTTGTGTGGCTAAAGCTCTTCAACAGCATACTGTACCACAGGGAAAGTTCCTCAGCCATGAGTGCTGCACAGGCGGCACCAAATGCCTGGTGAGGCGAGGCCCACCTCTGTTCCAACTGTGGCATGCCCTAAGAGACACCAATGCCAGGGCGATTCATCTATCTACACACTTTAGAAATGGTTTGGATTTCAGAGGCTAAAAACAGAACCTTACAAATTTGAGGTTAAGGATTTTTTAAGCTCAATCTTAACATCTTATGATGAAATGGTGGTTTCCGTGTACATAGAGGAAAAGCATTCTGCCATGTAATTTTCATTCTTATGGGAGAAAACGGCAGGCTGCATGCACAAAAGTGTGATTGCCTCACCAGATGTGGGGCCACGAGGCCTTAGAGCTGAGTGTGCCACATGGTTTCACAAGGAGGAGCAAGTGTTAGCATGGCTCTCAGGCTCTTGCGGTGGGCTGCTCATTGTCAGCAAGCTGGTTCCATGGCATGTCCCATTGTTCTTCTGTTTTAGTTTTGACAACATTGCATTGGTTTTATTACTATGTGAGGTCTCTTGTGTCAAACTTACGATTAAGTTTGACATGTCAGGCGTATTTTACAATTCCGTTATTATTTGGTTTGTTTCCATTCCCATTAATGTTTATTTATTCCTACATAGCAGTGCTTCAAATGGAAGGTCAGAGACCATCAGAGCTGATGTCAATCACAAGTAAATATACCAGCCTGCCGGCAGCGCATGGTGATGGGGCTGTGCTTTCTCCATACTAACTGGCATTGTAGTTTAGTGCTGTGCGTTTTGGGGGTGTGCAGGGAGGATGATTGAAGCTTTGGTGGGGGCGCACTGCTTCCTTGGTGGCAGGTGTCTGTCTGGTGATACTAACTCAGAATCTCAGTGCATGCTGAAAGTGGGGAGCATGCGTTACTAAAGAATCTGACCCTGGGTGTTTGGGCCCATGTGACAAACTTGTAGGTGTTATCCAAAATCCAGAGCAGGTTACAGGCCAGGGAGATTGATTGTGGATCCCAGCTTGCACCTTTAGCGTAAGCAAGAGGCTCAATGAAAATAGCAATTGAAAAATATCTTGCTGAATTGACTATGTGCTGTCAGTATAAAGGCCCTCTGCTTCTGACACACTTGATAGTTTTATATATATATATATATCATTTTTTTGGTACCAATACTGGGGCTTGAACATAGCCTGGGCATGGTTCCTTAGCTTTCTGTGCTCAAGGCTAGTGCTGTACCACTCGAGCCATAGCTCCACTTAAGGCTTTGTTTTGATGGTTAATTGGAGATAAGGATGGTTTTCTTGCCCAGGATGGCTTTGAACCATTGTCCTCAGATCTAAGCCTCCCAAGTAACTAGGATTATAGGTGTGAGCCAATGGCACCTGGCTTAGGTATGTAAGTTGTTATGGTCAAAAGGATTATAATTGAAAATGATTTTGCATAACCCAGTGTGTCTGGACTTGTTTGAGTTGGATGTAGCCAGATTAAGTATTCTGGGGAAGGATACTGAGTACCTTAAGTGCTGTGAGCTATTCTACTTGGAGAGAGTGGCCTGTGACTAATCTCAGGCGTTCTGCTTATATTGATTACACCAACATTTGAGACTTTGTGCTTGGGAAAGGAGAGAAGTGCTGTAACTTGAAGCTGCAAAAGACCAGGTTTTTGTGTACTATGTTATTTCCTATTGCTAAGATTCTTGAAATGGCAAAATATGTAACAGTCTAAGAAGTGTAAACATTGGAAACATTATTTGTTGTTTATTATGTTAGATAATTTAGAAAGTAAGAATTTCAAAAGGCTATAAATATTAGCTTATAACCTAGGATTAAGCAAGTGGTGACTTTGGCCTTGACTTTAATGTGGGTGCACTTTTGCCTTAGCACTTTGAAAAGGGAATTTTGGTAACATTAATACTTATAAACATCTCATGAATAAATAAACTGAGCTATTCTAGGAGATTTCGATTGTATAAAAAGAGCAAGTATTGGCAAATGATGTAAGTGACTGTTAGATCCATACTGTCTAGTGGAACTTTTGCAATGAATATGTATCATTATCATTTCTAGCTCAATCTCTCTATATAAATGTTCTGTGTTTGTGCTGAACAGTTTGGTAGTATTAGTCACTGCTCGCTACTGGTCACTTGAAATGTGATTATTATGATAGAGAAGCTGAATTTTGAAATTTTCATTAATTATTAAAAATTAAATACATTGAGTAGCATGTGTACCCATTGGGCCAATACAGTGGCCAGTAGAAACCCATGCTACTCAAAGTAATTAATACAATAGATTTTTTCAACATTAGTGGCTGACTTCTCAGATTATAGTGAAATGCAAAGGATTCAAGGTTCCTAGTAGTAAGCCCTAGCAGAAAGCCATATACTCAATTAATAATCTTTTCAACTTTATGAAACCTGGAAATGGTAACACATTTTTTTGGTAAGAGGATTGTAGATAAATATTGTTGAAATGCTGTAAGGAACGAGCAGTAATTATTGGCACTTGCCCTAAGTAATATTTTCTGACCATGAAAATTCTACGTTAACTTCATCCTTAGGGAATATAATAGGGTAGTATCTATTCCATTTGTTTAATTAGCAGAAATTTGTTATCTGCAGGCTTCCTAGAAGAAAGTGCTGGTTTCTTTACTCTGGTAAGTAGTGTAGGAGAAACAAAATCTTTAACATATATTTCCTCTCTTAGTTTGAAGGATGCCAATGATGTGCCAATCCAGTGTGAAATCTCTCCCCTCATCTCCTATGCTGGAGAAGTAAGTTTGCTTTGTCTTTCTCCCAGTTTTTTTTTTTAATACAAACTTGTATGTTTCTGAACAGCTAACAGTTGGTTTCATATGTTCTCGCCACAAAGAAGTGGTAAGTATTCGAAGAGGTAGAAATGTTCACCAGCTGGATTCTGTCACAATCCGTATGTTTTCCGAAACAACATCCATATATACAATTATTTATCAGTGACAATAACCTAGTTGGGCACAATGGCTCATACCTATAATCCTAGCTACCCCCAGTCTTAATGAAAAACCTGGATTTTGTGGAGTATACCTATCATTTCAGCTACAAGGAAGGCATAAAAATAGGAAGATTGCAGTCCAGACTGATCCTAGCAAGAAAAATGAGACTCAGAAAATAATTACACTGAATAGGCTAGGGGGTTGGCTCAAGTGGTAGAGTGCTTGAGGCAACCATCTGAATGCTTCTCTTTGACAATTCCTACTATGTCTTTGCATCTGTCCCATAAGTGAGTTAGTTCTCCTTAGCAGAAATATGTCCCTTTCACCTATCCATTCAATTGTAATAGGCTTTAAAAATATATAGTCAACTGAGTGCTGGTGGCAAATGCCTGTAATCCCAGCTACGTATAAGACAGATCTGAAGATCGTGGTTTAGAGCCAGCCCAGGCAGACAAGGCTTTGAGACTGTTTGTCCAATTAACCAGCTCAAAGACCGAAGTGATGGGTCAAGTGGTAGAGCACCAGCCTTGAGTAAAAAAAACCAAGCCAGAGTGTGAAGGCCTGAGTTCAAACACCAGTTACCAGCATACACACAACCACCAGTTAACCCCTCCCCCCATATACTCAACCTCCTAACAAAAAACCTAACAACCAAACAACAACAAGTGTGTGTGTGTGTGTGTGTGTGTGTATCTTACCCTTGCCTTTTAAAAAATAATCATTTTTTACTTGCAAAACTGTTTGGTGTAAGTGAACTGAACACCTGGGGGGGGGAGGGAAAAGGGGGGAGGGCGGGGGGCATGAGGGACAAGGTAACAAACAGTACAAGAAATGTATCCAATGCCCAACGTATGATACTGTAACCTCTCTGTACATCAGTTTGATAATAAAAATTTGAGAAAAAATAAAGAAATGTATCCAATGCCCAACGTATGAAACTGTAACCTCTCTGTACATCAGTTTGATAATAAACATTTGAGAAAAAAAATAATCATTTTTTAATGCTTTGTAAATTTATTTTCAAAGATCCTGTTTTTTAATAGACAAAATACAGTATTTAAAACCTGAGTATTTGAGAGTGTTGACTGTTGTAATTTTTTTCCTTTTTTTTCTAGAGTGCCTGATCATTATTGCTCAGTTGTAGCATCAGAGACCACCATCTTGCTGAAATAGTGAATTTTATTGAGTAATGATTAGGGGAAGGATAAATATCATTAACTTTAGGATTGGTATCATAATCTCTTCACTTAGCAAATAAAGGCTCAGGATTTGATTCTTAATATTAGAACAACAAAACAAAACAAAAAAGAAAGAAATGAACACCAATCAGAGTAACTTCCTTTTTTTACAGTTTATTTTATGCCAACCTAAATTACTCATAAAGTCTAATCATATATTAATGTCTTTTGAAGTTATTATCTCAATCTAGTCTTTGTTGTTCATGCTGTAACTCTATTACCACTTTAGGATTACTGTTTTAAGACAGGTATCAACTTTTCTAACTATTCTTAATTTCAATCATTTTTTAGGGAATTGAAAGCTATGTGGCAGATAAAGAATTCCATGCCCCTTTAATCATTGATGAGAATGGAGTCCATGAGCTGGTGAAGAACGGCATATGAAGTGTTTACTGAGTTCTACCACTAGAAGGAATAGCTTTTATTTTTGATAGACCAACTGTGAACTGCAAGACTTCTGGAAGAATGAAGTTTGAACATTCATGGGGTTTCATAATTACTACAGCCTTACTAAGATCTAGACAACTGAACTGCAGATAGCATTTTTATGATTCTCAATTCAGTGAAAGTCTTATTTATATTTTTAAGTGTATGATTTTTTTTTCAAGTCAAGGAAAATGTTGGCCTTCCATGAAATTTCTTACAGGTTAACTCTAGTCAGGCTGTTCAACATCCCCTTACTTGGAGCTGGAAGCATTTGTTTGGAGTTGTACATAGTAATAATATGTCATTGTACATGTCAGAAAGTTTCTATGGTACTAAATTTTGTTTTATTTTATCAAGTATTAAACTTTTTAAAAGAAAATAATTGGACTCCCAAATAAACTTACCTTATTGTGTCTGTGTACCTTATTTGTACATTGAAGAAATGATTCCATGAGGAAGATGTGAAACTTGGAAAGAACTTTTGAGATAAAGCGTAAAAAGAAATGGATAGTTCTGTATTTGCAGCAAATATCTAACTTTAGCCTTTGTCTTCTGCCACATTGTAAAAGCTCTCAACCAAAGATGATTTCCCACTCCCACCACTGGACAGTTGGCAATGTCTGGAGGCATTTTTGAGGTGTCATAGCTAGGGAGAGTGGGACTGCTTTTTGTAGTGTTGCTAAACATCTCACAATGTATGGGATAACCTGTGACAATAGAAGAGTCATCTGCCCCAAGACATCATGTGTCAAAAGTGTTTGTTTTAGATTAGATCAAACTATGTAGTCCAGCCTGGCCTCATACTTATGCTGTTGACGATGCTGGAACACGATACACCTATTCGAAGACCTAGAATCAAAACATGAATTGTGCCAAAAATTGGCAAGGGTGTGGAATGCTCATAGGTTGCTAGTGTCATTAGAAATGAGACAGTTATGGTGGAAGATGGCTTGACAGTTTCTTTAAAAACATAAACATAAATTTAGCATACAACTTAGCAATAATAATAGAAGAAAGAAACCAGACACAGAAGAGCACACATTGTTATTCCAAACATATGATGAGCACACACTAGTAAAACTAACTGATGGTATAAGTCAGAATAGTAAAGCCGTATGGGTAAAGCCAACCGAGTGAAGAATGCAATGCTGTCCACTCAGTGCTGTAAATACGTTGTCTGTTCACTCAAATATTAGAGACATTTGCAAAAAATCATCAAACTGAGCAGTTAGGATCTATTGTTCTTACAAAGTTATACCCTACTTTGGAAGGCTTTTTTTTTTGTGTTCTATGTGCATTATGAAGTTTTAAACTACATTAGAAGATAGTTTGTGAAAGATGGTGTTTAGGTAACTTACCTGAAGTTTCATAGTAACTAGGTGTCCAAGTCTGGGGTGCCTTGAAATCTTAACTCGAGCTTTTGAAAGAGCAAAGGCATGACATAGTTGTGCTTTACAACTATTTTAAGCTCTTCAGAAGAGAAATGGAAACAGGATGAGAGAACAATAGTTGAACTTTGCTATCAGCACCTCCAGGGAAAGGTAGGTTGGCAAGAGATTGCTTCAGCACCAAACTGATGATGATCAGGGCCAGATGGTTGTACCCAAGGCCATGCTTCAGAGTTCAATAAAGGGAATCATGACATGGTTACACAATACCAGCCCAGAACCAGTTATTGTTCTGGGCTTTGGGCTACATTTCCTTATTATTTAAAGGAAAAGTTGTGGCGGGTTGGTTGTAGGGAACAGTAAGAGCAGTTCTGGGAACAGTTGATCAGCATTTGAGAGGATTGGGCTATGTTTAGTCAATGGTAATTGTTTCAGTGGAAAAGTTTTTCTCATACTCTGTTTTCCCTTTTTATATTTTCAGCACATGTCCGTCTACTGTGCATGGAAGACATACTGAAAAGCAGTACACTTGGCAGGCTGAGCTTAGCCCTGGTAACACTATAACACTTACCTGCTAGGAAATGGAAAAGAAACTTTGATAACTTCCCTCTCAGAGATGAGACGATAAAATCTATAGCCGATGAAACTGTGGGTTGTAAATGTAAGGCAAAACTCAGTTTCTGCTGAGAAGACTGTCTTGTTTTATGATAGCCAGTTCTTAGAGAAATAATATTCAAATGGAGATCTAACTAAAAGCCCATAGTATACTCCCCCCCACCCCCATCATCAGGCTTGAACTCGGCCTGGGCATTGTCCCTGAGTTCTTCAGCTCAAGGCTCACTCTTTACCACTTTGAGCCACAGGGCCATTTCTGGTTTTCTGGTAGTTAACTGGAGTTAAGAGTCTCACAGACTTTCTTGCCTGGGCTGGCTTTGAACCGTGATCTTCAGATCTCAGCTTCCTGAGTAGGATTACAGGTGTGAGCCACTGGTGACTGGCCCATAGTATACTTTTAACTAACTTTTATTAGGAAAAGTCTTACTTTTGTTTTACCCTTCAAGGCTCAAATCCAAGTTTCCTTAGCCTTCCAACAGTGATTCATCAGGGATCTTTTTCTAGAATTTTCCAGAATTATTTACAATATAACTGAAGCCTTTGATGCCTTTCCTTATCCTACCCTAGTCTGCCCAGCAGTCAAAGAGGATTGATAGAAGCAAAACTTGGGGTTTCTAACATAGGGTAATATCTGAAACCCTGGAGCAGAATGTATTTGTTTAAATAGGTTTTTATAGTTTGAGTTCAACATTTTCTGAATATATTATAAGCTGTTTGCCTCATGAGCCAGTAGCCCCACTGTGGCCTTATCTTGCCTGGCCATTGGTAATTGTTCTTTGTAGCCTTTGTAGTAATGATTATTTCTGAACAGTAGAGGGCAGTATAAACAAATGCTTGGGAATTTGGCCTCTCAGCTCTAGGACAACCTGGGAAGCCAGGCTCTGGAAAGTATACACAGGATATCAGCATGCATGCTCCTGGAGCCCAGTGGCTATCCCCTATCAACATTGTAGAGTGGTGGGGAGGCTGTTGTCACTATCCCCACTTGCAGGTCTGACCCGAGTCCTTAGTCTGAGTTCTTCGCTTCTCAGACAGTAGTTGAAGACCACAGAAAAGTGACTTTCTGTTATGTTTCGATGGGTGTTCAGACTTTTTCTTATTCATCCTCTTTCCTCCATCTCCCCATTGTTTGCTCTTGGCACCTTTGTAAAAAAAATTTTTTTAACCAGAAATGTGTGAATTTATTTCCAGATTCTCTATTCTGTCCTCTTGGTCTGACAGAGTTTATGAAGCATATGTTCTAAATAAGTCAATAAGTCTAAATCTTTTCTGTCTTCCTAAAAATCATTGACATTATTGTTCACTATTACTACTTTTTTCACATGGTGAATCGCCGGTTTTCATCATCTGTTACTGTAGCACAGTTGTAAAGCATCATCTAGCATGCCTGAGGCCTGTGGTTTGGCCTCAATGCTGCAAAAACGAAAAAAGTAGGGCTGAGAATATGGCTTAGTGGTAAAGTCCTCACCTCATATACATGAAGCTCTGGGTTCGATTCCTCAGCACCACACATATAGGAAAAGCCAGAAGTGGCACTGTGGCTTAAGTGGGAAAGTGCTAACCTTGAGCAAAAAGAAGCTCAGGTACAGTGCCCAGGCCCTGAGTTCAAGCCCCAGGACTGGCAAAAAAACCCCACCAAAAACCCAAGAAAAATGAAAAAAGTAAAAAAAATTGGCATGGCAGTAATACAAAGAGCCCTAAGAGTATATTTTTTTGTGTAATATACATACAATGATGCTCTCTTTCCCAAGAGTCATCTCTTAATTACTTTTTGTAAGGTCCACCCCCTCCCCCCACCCAGGAGGGTTCCATGCAGATGCCCCTGTTTAAGTCTGTGCCCAGTACCTGTATTACCTGGGTAACTGGCACACCTGGAGGCAGTTACCTCCCCCTTCACTGAGGTCATATCTAACCCACGTGGCCATACCTCCTGCCTTTCCCTACATAATCCAGCTCAACACAGGTCCCCACTCTTTCATTTTCTCTCTTCTTTCTTCCCTTCTGTCTTCCCATACCTCCATCTTGTGCAGCCTGGCAGTTTTCTCTCCCCCCAATAAACTCTTCTCTGCCTGAACCATGTAGTGGGTTTCCTCTCTGGGGAGTGAGCTACATTCACAACTCATCCCCAAAGCTTCCAGTGCAGAAGACAACATTGGCATCTTTACAGAGGAGGAACCTTGAAAACTCACCTCAACCCAGGAGTGGAAGCTTAACATCACTGTGGCCATTCTGGGCCACATCTATCATCTATCATCTATCACTCCCCTACCACAAGATCATGTCTATGTTAGTCACTCCAGAAACATAGAATGTCATTATTATCGTGAGGAAAACATCAGACAAATCCAGTCATCTTATAGGATTCCTGGCAGAACTCCTGAAAACCAAGTCATGAAAACCAAGACAAGACTGAAGACACTTCATGCACCAGATAAAGGGGCATAGGACACAGGATGTAATTTGGCCCCCAGTGGATGCCACAACAGACAGAGGATATTTGTGGAAAATCTGACGAAGTCCAAACAAGTCTAGACTCCAGTTAACAAAAAGCCCCAATGTCAGTTTTTGGTTTTGACAAGCATGAGATTCTTATAATGGGGGAGGATCAAGAAAGGGATCTGCGGGGCTGGGGATATAGCCTAGTGGCAAGAGTGCCTGCCTTGGATACACGAGGCCCTAGGTTCGATTCCCCAGCACCACATATACAGAAAACTGCCAGAAGCGGCGCTGTGGCTCAAGTGGCAGAGTGCTAGCCTTGAGCGGGAAGAAGCGGGGGAAAAAAAAAAAAAAGAAAGGGATCTGCGGGAAATCTCTACATTATCTTTGTTCCTTTTTTTTGGTACCAGTCCTAGGGCTTAAACTCAAGGCCTGGGCACTGTCCCTGAGCTTTTTTGCTTTCTGCTAACAATCTATTACTTGAGTCACAGCCCCACTTCTGCCTTCTTGGTGGTTAAGTGGAGATAAAAGTTTCATAAGTTTTCCTGTCCCAGTTAGCTTCAAACCTTGATCCTCAGATCTCAGCCTCCTGAGTTGCTAGGATGACAGGCATGAGCAGCACTGATACCTGTGTTCTTTGCTATTTTTATAAGGTTTCCATCATTTTCAAATGAGGAAAGCAATTTAAAAATACAATAGAAACAATGTTATTTCTGTAATTTATACTGAGGCAGTTTGTGTATCTTTTATGCTCTGTTCTCCTTACTGCTTTTGAGTACATACAGTAAATAATTTTTCTGTCACTTCAAAATGTACACAGAAACATGGAATGTCTCCATGTCTCTTAGCTACTGAAATCCGAGAAAAGCTAAACTCATGGGCTAATCCATTCATTCATTCCACACATTGTACTCATTCCATTCACTCGCTGGTATTTGCAAACTCTATAGTCATCTGTCACCTAAAGCTTCTGGAACACCAGCTCTGTGTCAGTTGATGCTGTGTCGGTTGATGGATGGCAATAAAATGCAGGAGAACATAAACAAGCCTCTTTCATTGCACTTTCATCGTGTCCTGAAAACATTAGTGCATTTCCTTAAGGACTTAGCAAACCAAGCATTCTTTGTCCTGCTTAGTTTTGGGAGTTGCCCAGAAGTTTCTTGGTTCTTCAAGTCACACCGTGTAGGGAGCCCCCTGATTCATTTTTCAGTTCCACATGACACAGGCTTGAGAAATGCCCACATCATCCATACCCACAGGCGTGGCCCCCACCCAGCAGCTTAAGGTAACCAAGCAGGAAGAAATTCTCAGAAACACCGAGAAAAAGAAAGCATATCCATACTCACCTTTACTCAAATGCAGCATTTTTTCCTATGGACTTTAAAAATGCTTATATAATGCCATTTTTCCATAGTATTACTTAGTAGTCATAAACCTTATTTTTATTTTCTGATGTATTTGTTGGTTTAATCTTTCACTTAGTGTTGAATATTAATATATGTTTACATATTTCAATGTACTCTGGTTTGAACTCAGGGCTTTACACTTGCCAGCAAAAATTCTACCACTTAAGCCATAGCCATAGTTCTTTTTGCTTTAGATAATTTTTTCCCCCTCCAAATATCTCCAAGCAACATTCTCAGAAAGGGAGGATGGAATTAAACTTCTTGAATTCTTATAAATTTTGCTTTTATATTTGATAGCTATTTGGGCATGGTAGATCAGGATAAGACTAGAGGATTTTTTTTTTTTCAGCACTTGAGTGGTTTTTTTCAAACATCTGGCACAGTGATTTTGGCAATTGCATTTGTCATCTTTTCTTTTCTTTCTTTCTTTTTTTGTGTGGTACCAGTACTGGGGCTCAAACTCAGGGCCTAGGCACTCTTTGTTAGCTTTTTCCACTCAAGGCTGATTCTCTACCACTTGAGCCACAAACCTCACTTTCGGATTTTTGGTGGTTAATTGGAGATAAGAGTCTGAAGGACTTTTTTGCCCAGGCTGATTTGAACTGCAGTCCTCAGATCTCAGCTTCCTGAGTTGCTAGAATTACAGGTGTGAGCCACCTGCACCCAGTTATTAAATCTTTATTATATTTTTGTTTGTCATGGGACTTGAACTCTGGGCCTGGGTGCTGTCCTTGAGCTCTTCAGCTCAAGGCTAGCATTCTACCACTTTGAGCCTGCATTTGTCATCTTGATTATGTAATTTAATAAAAGATTATGCAAGCTACGGGGAAAAATGGTACTATTAAAGAAAAACCTGGTGCCTATCTGATTCTTTTTATTTATTTATTTATTTATTTTTCTTTGCAAATCTACCATGATTTATTCACTCTTTTAGAAACACAAGTCATAAGTCATAACAATCTTACGGAATTTTTGTGTTGTTTTACATTTTTGTGTTGTTTTAAAAATGAGTTTTCCCACCTGGAATCAAACCTAGGGCCTCACACATTTGTAGGCATACAAGTAAACTATTATTTCCTTCTCTGGAAGAAATTTCACAACATTATGCCTAACAGAGTGTATGAATCCTAGTAACTACCTCTTTCTTATGGGTCATTTTATAATTTACTCACAAATTTTAAACTTTTGACAATGGGAAATTTAAAACAGTCTGAAGTACAGCAAATAGTGCAACGGGTCTATATATGTTCACAGACTGTTCATCAACTTCAACAGGGATCGTTTCGTTAATTTTGTCCAGTCTGAATTTCCACAGTTTCCATAACCCATTTATTTTGAAGTAAATCTACAATCGCAAATACCTACAAATATTTGAAAGGTTAAAAAATCATATGCCACATTAATAATAGGTATATTATCAAATATCTAGTGTAAAACATATTTTCATAGTTTTCTCTTTTTGTGTGTTCTTGAGATTGCTCCAATCAGAATTCAAATAAAGCCCATTCATTGTAATTAAGTTTTAAGTCTAAAAATTTTAAATCTTAAGCACAATTTAATCAAGAAACTTCTCTTTTCCTCTGTGTGTCTCTTTTTGTCCTCTTTGCAACTCATTTGTTTTTAAAAAGAAAAAGCAAAAGGAATGTTTCCCAAAGTTTACACCTGATTGCATCCTGTTGTAACATATTCTTTTGATCATCTCTGTGAGTTAGAGTTAGATATAGAGGCCTCATTAGATTTTATTTGTTTACTTATTTGCCAGAATATGTTACAAATAGTTTTTTGTGTGTGTGTGTGGGGTACATAATCTCTCTCTTTCTCTCATAAAAAGCCATTGCTTTGGTAGACCCCTTTAATCTGAAGGTATGCTAGGAAATATTCTTTCACCATTTATATAGTAATGTCTTCTCCTCTTTTCCTTGCTTAATTTTTTTGGGAACGTTTTTTAGTTAGAACTTTTCCTTTCTGGATTTTGAATTCTTTTAAGCACGCTATTATTTTCTGTCTCTGAATTTTGCTTTGCAGCAGACTTTTTCTAGTTATGGTATGTATAGAGTTCTACTGAAATATATTTTTCCTTTATATTCCTTTATGGTGGCATCCCATTCTTATTTTTTTAATCAGATGTAATATCTTCTCACCTCTGCCTCTTAGAATATTTTTATTCCGTGGATTCTATCTGTTTGCTCCTAGATCTACCTTTCTACTTGTCTGGTGTGATTTCTTTTTTCCTGCACATGCTTCTCAAATGCCATTAATCCTTAAGGGATTCATATTTAAGAGGAGGCCAATATAGGGTCCTGAGAGATCATTTGATTGGCTTTACTTCAATGTAGCCAAGCAAGGAACAAGCTCTTCAGTAGTAGCACTTGCAGCTGCCATTACATGAGGTCTATCCTTTTTTTTTTTTTTTTTGGCCAGTCCTGGGCCTTGGACTCAGGGCTTGAGCACTGTCCCTGGCTTCTTCCCGCTCAAGGCTAGCACTCCGCCACTTGAGCCACAGTGCCGCTTCTGGCTGTTTTCTGTATATGTGGTGCTGGGGAATCGAACCTAGGGCCTCATGTATCCGAGGCAGGCACTCTTGCCACTAGGCTATATCCCCAGCCCACATGAGGTCTATCTTAATGAGTGTTGCTCTGGATCAAGTTTTAAATCTGGAAAGTGTGAGTCTTCCCACCTGGATAATGATGATGATGATGATGATGATGATGATGATGATGATGATGATGATGGAGTGTGTGTGTGTGTGTGTGTGTTTAGATTGTTTTGACTATTCTGAATCTATTTCATTTCCATTGAATTTCAGGTTCTGAAGTTGGTAAGCAGCAAAAGGCTGTTGAGAATTTGATGGGGATTGTGAGGAAATTGTGCACCATCTTGCTACTTTAGTACTTATTAATTACTTTGATCCATGCATATGAATGAATTTCCTTCTGCTCTTTGGATATTTTTGTTTATTTTATTTATATTTATTTATTTTTGTTATATATTATTTTCTACTTTATTTTACATTATTTTTAGATTTATTTTACTTTTTATTTTGGGGGGTATTTTTAAAACAGTGTTTTGCAGTTTTCTGTGCATGAATCTTTGCAAGTCGTTTTACATTTATTTTTAACAAAAGGAGGGTATAAACCTAAGTCTACCTAGGTATTTTATTTTTTGCTAGTATCAAGGCTTGAAACTCAGGGCCTACAGCTTACTTGTCTTGCTTGTTCACTCTTGGCGCTCTACCACTTGCTTCTTAGTTGCAATTGTGATAGTATTCTGGTGTGCATTCCTTAGGATCTTCTGAAAATGAGATCATGGCATCTGAGAAGAGAAATCTTTCTTGCTGATCTAGTTTTCTTCTATTTCTTTTCCTTGCCTATTTGTTGCACGAAGGGCCTCCAGTGCAACAATGAGGTGCTAGTGGAAAGATGGGCCTCTGAATCTTGTTCCTGGTCTTAAGAGGAAAGCCTTCAGTCTTTCACCATTGATTTAAGTGTTAGCTGTAGATTTTCATAAATACTCTTTGTCACTTTGAGGAAACTGACCTCTCTTTCTAGATGGTTGACTATTTTTAAAATTAAGGTGCTGGGTTTTCTCTAATGCTTTTTCTGCATCAGTTGAGATGGCCATATGTTTCTTTTTTCCCCTTTCATTTTATTAACATGAAATGTTTTATTGAATAATTTGTATATGTTGAATCACCAATGTATTCCTAATAAAAATGACACGGACACAAAGTAGAATGCTTTTAGCATACTGCTGAATTAAATGACTAGCATTTTGTTGAGTATTTTTGTGTCTATATTTATAAGGGGCATGATACTTTCTCTCTTGTGGTGTCTCATCTGGATTTATCAGAGTAATGCTAGCCTCATAGAATGAGTTAGGAAGTAGTCTCTTCCACTTTTTGGAAGTGCTTATAAAGAACTAGCGTAAATTCTTCATCAAATGGTTGATAGAATGCACCAGTAAAACCCTAGGAGCCTGGGTTTTATTTATGGGTAGTTTTTAAATGAATAAATCAGTTTTTAGAGTATTTGTTTCTTTTTTTTTTTTTTTTTGCCAGTGCTGGGCCTTGAACTCAGGGCCTAAGCACTGTCCCTGGCTTCTTTTTTTTTTTGCTCAAGGCTAGCACTCTGCCACTTGAGCCACAGCGCCACTTCTGGCCATTTTCTACATATGTGGTGCTGAGGAATCGAACCCAGAGCTTCCTGTTTATGAGGCAAGCGCTCTTGCCACTAGGCCATCCTCCCAACCCAATAATTCAGTTTAAAAAAAAAATTTACTTTATTATAGGTCTATTCAGATTTTTTTTATTTCTCCTTCAGCCAATGTGTTACTTGGTGTTTTCCTAGAAATGATACATTTTATGTAGATTGTATACTTTGTAGACATAAATTTGTTTATATCATCCTTTATAGCCACCCCCCTCCCCCCCCCACACACATACTTTTTGAGGCACTGGTGGTTTGAACTCAGAGCCTCACACTTCCTAGGATGAGCCATAATTCTAACTCTGATTTTTCTCTAGTTATTTTCTAGCCCAGACATACATCTGAACTGTGATCCTCCAAATTTTAGACTTCTCATCATTGCTAGGATCACAGCCTCGAATCACTGTGTTCCAAATGTTATAGGCTTGAGTCACCAACATCTGGGTATAGATACATTTTTCAAAGATACAACATAATTGGTAAGCCCATAATTAAAAGGGAAGTATTGAAGTCTCAATGTACTCATATCTATTTCTCCTTTTAACCCTGTATTCTTGGCCTTATGAACTCTGGAATTCTGTTAATAGGTGCATACATATATTCATAACTGTTATGTCCTTCTGATGGACCACTATTTGTCATTATAAAATGTACTTTTTTACTTCTAGCAACATTTCAATTTCAATTTCTATTTTTGTTTGATATTAATATAGTTGTTCCACCAGTCCTAAATATTGTTACCTGGTGTATCTTTTAGAATGTAGCTCACATTCTCAAACTCTTGTATGTTTGAATCTGAAGTGCTTCTTACAGAGAGAATGAAATTGGATCATGTTTTATTTTTAAATTTAATTTTATTGTCAAGGCGATGTACACTACCTTACGTAAGGTAGTGAGTACATTTTTTTGTTGAACATTGTTACCCTCCTTGCTTCTCTCTCACTATCCCTCCCCCTCAGTCCCCCTCATGGTTTTTTTTTTTTTGCCATTCTAATCTCAGCCTTTCATTAGCTGTTTGTTTACTTAATGTAATGACTAACAATATAGAATTTACACCTGTCAGTTTGTCTTTTTTTCATTTATATGCTAAGGAGATATTTTCCAATTTTAATTCTCTTATTTTCTTTTACTGTAAATTTTGAGTTCCTTTTAAAATTGACCTCAGTATTGACTTACAACTACTTCATGCAAATTAATGTCCACTTAATTTTAATATATAAGAATAATGTTTTACTATGTTGAAAATGAACTATATAACTTGTGAGGGTCCAGGGTCAGGAGGGAAAACCTGGAGGAAAATGAGAAAAGGGGTGACAGACACTGTTCAAGAAGAAATGTACTCATTACCTGACTTATGTAACTGTAACCCCTCTGTATATCACCTTTATAATAACAATAAGAAATGATAACCAAGGAGAAAAGAAAAATGTTTATTATCCTATCTTTTCTATTATAATCATATATATTTTTATACTTGAGCTCAATAACTCACTTCGTATTATTTCTTTAGACAGGTATCTTCTAAATAAGTTAGTGGTAAAAGAAAAAAGTTTAAAACAGAATGTACCTCTACCATTTTTATACGTGTGTTACTCGTTTTTTTTTTTTTTTTTTTTTTTTTTGGCCAGTCCTGGGCCTTGGACTCAGGGCCTGAGCACTGTCCCTGGCTTCTTTTTGCTCAAGGCTAGCACTCTGCCACTTGAGCCACAGCGCCACTTCTGGCCGTTTTCTGTATATGTGGTGCTGGGGAATCGAACCCAGGGCCTCATGTATACGAGGCAAGCTCTCTTGCCACTAGGCCATATCCCCAGCCACACGTGTGTTACTCTTACTAGAACTTTTAATTTGTCATACACATCTAGGTCATTATGACTAAGTCCTTTTATTTGAAAATAACTCCTTCTAGCAGTTCTTGTTGAAGTGTCTGTTACCAAAGAATTTCTGCAGTTACAAAACCTGGTAAAATCTTAATTTCTTCTCCATTTTTGAGGGAAGTTTTTCTGAACATGGAGTTCTTGGACTTCTTTCTCTAAGCACTGGGGTACATTTCCTGTTGCCTTCTGACCTCTGTGGTCTCTGGTGAGGAATTGGTACCAATCCTGCTGTGGTTCTCTTTTTTATGGTTCATTTTTTTCCTATGATTTTTTTTTTTTAGATTATCTTTAACTCTTGGTCATTCAGTCATGTGATTATAGTGACTCTGCATTGAGAACTTATAATGGTATTCGACTTGCTGTTCATTAAACTTCTTGGGTGTGCAGATTAATAGTTTAAACCAAGCACAGGATACTTGAGGGACATTCTCTTTCTCTCTCTCTCTCTCTATCTCTCTCTCTCTCTTTCTTTTTGCCAGTCCTGGGCCTTGAACTCAGGGCCTGAGCACTGTCCCTGGCTTCCTTTTGCTCAAGGCTAGCACTCTGCTGCTTGAGCCACAGCACCACTTCTGGCTGTTTTCTATATATGTGGTGCTGAGGAATTGAACCTGGGACAATTTGTTCCTATATTCATTCTGCCATATCTTTCATTCTAGGACTTCCATTATATATGGCTCACAAGGTTATGTATGACCTTTAGTCTTTGTTCCTTTGCCTATATTTTTTCTTCATATTTCTTAGGCAAGATAATAACAATTGTCCTATATTTAAATTCAGTAAAATATTCTGATAAGTTCACAAGATTTTTTTTCTTGTACTAGAAATAAACTCAAGGTTGAGTCATGCCCCAGCCCTTCATTATCTGGTGGTTCTGATGGAAAAACAGATCTTATTATCATAGGGATTTTGTTTTATTGATGGACAAACGGAGGTATCAAAATTCATAGTTCACACCAAAATAGTATAAGCAATTTTTATCCAAAGACTGTGGCCCTGTGAGCTTCAGTACCTTCTACTTGGTTCAGAGGATGAATAAAAAAAGGACTGACAGAATGGTGAAGCAGGACCTAGCAATTTATTCTTACTATCATATTAGAGATGAGCAGAATGCCAGTGTTCCATGCCTGTAATCCAAACTACTTTAGGTAGGCTGAGCTTTAAGGATTGGAGTTTGAAGCCATGGGGGAAGAAAAGTCTGAGTTACTTATCTCCAATTAGCAAGCAAAATGTCAGACTGGAGCTAGAACATCAAGTATAGTTGAAAAAGTAGAGCAAGAACAAGAGGACTTGAGTTCAAGCCCTGGTACTAGTATACTAGTACTGGTTCTCTCTCTCTCTCTCTCTGTCTCTCTCTCTCTGTCTCTCTCTCTCACTTTCTCTCAGCTATATTGTCATGTCTCATCTACTGTACAGTAAAACAACTGTACAATTTATGGAGCAAAAGCTTACTTAGCATTTGCAAATCAAGCCTAGACTGAAAATGTAGTGAAAATTAATATTCAGTTTGTAGGCCAAAATGAAAGTTCTTTTAAAGATATTTCCTCCCTTTTATTTCAAATGTACAACTAGAATTAAGATGATAGTTTTGTATTTCCATAATCTATTTTTTTTTCTATATTGAGCCCTTTTAGGTCCCCAAACCCAGAACACCGCTTTTATTTCAATTTGATTCGTCTTTTTCTCTGAAAACTGCAAATTAAATCCTTTTCTATTATCCCCAAAACAGGCTTCCTTCATCCTGGGTTCTCCAATAACTGCTCCTTTGTGATGAACCAAACAATAGCAAACCACCAGTAATCTGTTGCTAGTTTAAATCCTATATTTAACCAGAAAGTTGTTTAATCAGAAACATAATCTGACCTATTGGGTAACTAGAGTTTGTTTAATGTATCTGAGAGTAATATATATCCATCTCCAACTGGAATATTCTCATCTGGCTTCTCAGACACAATAGAGACTGCTGAGTCCAAAATAGCACACACCAAAATTATATCATTTGATAAAATTTGAAGGTAGAAAATTAAAAGTTTAACCAATATTTTAGTTTTATTTTTATCATTCCGCAGAATGTTTTTGGTGTGGTTGGCTTTACTTTAAGATTTTTTTCCTTTGAAGTACAGAATTCTTCATTATTCTCAAATATACATTTTTTGGGGATGATTATATAATATTGTGTTTCAAAACTGAATACTTTGTGGGTTGCTTCTAGTGACACAGTCTTTTAAACTAATTCCAAAGTAGAAAAAAATGCTAGAGAGATGGGATTGAGAGGCAGGCTCCACTCCCCACCCCCCCCATTACTGTGCACCCCCCCCTCCCCTCAGGGCAGCTGCTCTCAGCATTTGCTTCTCTGGGTCTCCTACTCAGTTTTCTAAGTCAGTGATAAACGACTTCAGATTTAAACCAATTGATTGGGTCCTCTTCACAGCAGTTTTTGGAGATTGGTACTCTACACCAGATTGGGATTCAAGGTACAGGGGCTCTGTGAACTAGGGATGGTTTTCAGAGATATAACACTTGCCTTACGTGTGCAAAGTCCTGGGTTCCATCCCCAGCCCTGGAAAAAAATATATAAATTTGTTCTCACCTTACTCAGATAGTAACAAGAGTAACTTAAAGCTTGTAGCTTACTCTTCCCTTCTCTATACTATGGACCAGAACTCAGGTATGGTGGGTAGGGGTAGGGGTGTGGTAGAGATGGAGTAGGAGTAGGAAAGGAGTTGGATTCAAGGAGCCTGAAGACCTCTTCAGGCACTTAATTTATTTCTGCAACAAAACCAAAACTTTCTCTGATTATGCGCTCTAAGTGTTCATTATCTAGTGCTTTTGACTTTTCCTAATTTCTATATATGTAGTCTGTAGTAATATATATCATATAATACATACTATGTTTCTATGTTTAATATTCATTAGATGTAATAGTACTCACATATGTGTATATATATATATTATATTCTGTCTTTTGCATTCTAACTAGTAGCTTTTATTGAGTGTTTTGTGTGAGGCAGATACTACTGCAAGTCTTTGAATGAATAAGCTCAATTCTTTACCATAATCCCTGGGGCATATATTAGAGGAGAGAGGCCCAGAGAAGCTAACTTGCCCATAATTACCTTGGTAGTAAGCAGCTGAACTTAAACTCAAACAGCAGGTACAGGAAACATGACTGCAGTGCAGCTCTACCACCTTGTAGGTAAGAATCCTGTTTTACCTGAATATAGCTTCAAGCTACTCTTTCTGTTCATCATTTGCCTTTTAGTATAAACTTGAAAATAGTATTATTCCTTAACACCCCTCCCCCCATATAAGCTGACCCTCAGTCCTTTGTTTTTTACTTCAGGATTCCTCACTTTTCTATCCTTTGATCTTCTCTGACCATATCTGAATATGTATACATGTATATATGATATAGACAGATAGATAGCTGGTGTTCCCCTTGTTTGTTCTTATCAACCTGAATATTTTCCTCTCTTCTCATCTACATGTGTGTGCCACTGTTTGAGACTTGGTTATCATTAATTTTTCCTGTAAAATGTTTTGCATGTTTTGGCCTTGGGAGCTTTGCTGGCCTGGGTCTATCTACCTTAAGTTCCAAACTGTGTTTGTTCTTTAAGACTTGACAAAAATGTGACCTTCTTTTTGTTTTCTTTTTTCCCACTAGGCAGTACTTCAGGGATGAAATGAGAGGCTAGCAAGTCCTCTGCCACTTGCGTTATGCCTCAAGTCTTCAATATGCAGCTTCTTCCAGGAGGCCTTGGTGACTCACCCAACAAGAAATAATCTGCTGTTCCTCTAAAACTCTCTAACATTTCATCTAGATCTCACTGATGACATGTTTCCTACTATGTATTAAAGTTAGGGATTGTAGTTCTATTACAAGCTGCAACTAATGGGGATCCAAATGTAAATAAGATGTAATTCCAGCTTTCAAGAAACTTTGAGAATGTTTATACAGCTGTGTACTACTAGCAGCAAAACAAGATCCTCTCATTTCTATCAGCATAGATGAACCTGGAGGACTTTATGATGACTGAAATACTCCAGACAGAAACAGGCACAAGACTGAATGATCTCACTTGTGAAATCTGAAAAAAAGAGCTTATCTTTCTTAGAAGTACAGAATATAATAGTGGGTATTAGAGTAAGGGAAACATCAAGGCCACGTTCGTCAATGGGTACAAAATTACATTTACACAGGAGGAGTAAGGTTGAGGAGTTGGCTGACTGTAGTAATACTTTTTTTTATTGTGTATTTCAATATAACCAGAAGAGAGGATGCAGAAGTTTCTCATCTTGAAGAAATGCTAGATCCAGAGCTTTGATCATTACCCAGTGCGTGTGTGATTGAACATGACACTCTCCTCCATGGGCACATGCAACTATTATGTTAACCCAAAATCAAAATACAGCCTAAAAAAGTTTAGAGGCTGATAGAGAGGATGGAAGTTTGAATATTCTCTATGTAGAGGAGGGTGAAGGGGGAGATGAGACTTGCTAGCTAGTGGTCTTGAAATAGGACGTTAGTTGTGGATGTGCCTGTGGGGGAGGGTTGAAGGAGAGACTCATGGGTCTTGGGGAGTTATCACCTTCTGAACTGAAAACCCTTCTCTTCTTTCTTTGGAAACATTTGGGGCAGAGGGACTTGAGATTTATAAATCACTCAAGGAAGTGTGTATTCCTATTTTTCTGGGTAAAGAGCAGTTAACACTGAGAGAATAGTTTCTATGAATGTCCTCGATATGAGACCAAAGGAGGATATTCTTAGAGGAGGAACACAAGGGCTCAACAGCTATATCCATCTGATCATATAAAACAATATGTAGTGAAATCAACTCCAGGAGAGGGCAGCAAGAGTTTTATTTCTTTTTGGCTATTTTTGTTTTCTTTTTCTCCTTTGTTCCTTTATCTGCCTTTGGGAGGGAAAGGGAGGGTACAGAACAAAGGGTGAAAAAAATGCAGCTGTGATACTCACTAGATATTATGTTGAAAATGAACTATACAACTTGTGGGTGAGGATGGGAGGGGAAAAACTGGGAGAGAGAAAGGGAAGGGGTTGATACTGTTCAAAAAGAAATGTACTCTTTATCTGACATATACATTGGTAACCCCTCTGTACAATGTCACCTTTACAGTAACAGTAAAAATGCATTCAAAAAGGAAAAGAAAAACAAAGCAACAGATGGGAAGCATTACAGGGATGAGAAGAGTCGTATGGGACCCAAGGTAAGGGAGAGTTTGGGAATGGGAGCTAGAAAACTGGATACTCATTTGCCTTTGTCTTTTTTCTACACATTGACTTCCTTCCTTTTTCTTTATTTCCAACCTTCTAGGTGATGCAGAAAATATTGCCGCTGTGGTCTCAAAGTTGATCTTTTTTCTTTCCAAATTGTTAGTCAGATGAGACTTACATCTCTGTTCTGTTTTCAAATCTTAGAAAACAGAATTTGAAGAAGAGTTTAGATTATGTGTTTATCCTGATCCTGTCAATAACAGTCCAGGAAGTGGAAGAGGCCAAATTAAAGCATAAATTCTTGTAGAGAAGGGAGACTAACCAAGAGTACTGACCTCTAAGTATACCAATAAACATCAACCATGCTTGGCCTATGTAATGCTAGTGAAATTTGGACTCAGAGTCAAGATGATACATAGGTTTAATTCTAGGTACACTAGTGTAATTGCATCCATCCTTCTACCTGAATCTCAGGTGACCCTAAGAAGGTGGTGCAGGGGGAGTCTGAGTCTTCAGGTGAGAGCCTCAGCTATAGGGGGTAAGCGGGGTTCAGACTCAGTGGGAAGGGTGCAGACTCAGAACCCATTACTCCAGTCACCTCTGCCCCATATCTCAAATAAATCCTAAATTTCCCATAAGAAATTTCTCATACCTCTAATCTTCCTCCCATTGAAGAGATGGGGCTCTCGGTGGGTTCAGCAAAGAAAATGGGTCTGCACATCTCGATCTACACTCTAAGAGAAGGCTGACACCCTGTGGGATGATCTCCAGTCTCCATTTCCCTTAAGCTACTCCCCTCACCCTCACAGGGCTTAGAGATGCTTTACTTATTGCTTCCTATTTCTTTTATGAGCTTTCAATGTCTTCCATGTTCCAAATGAAAGCATCTGGGGTTCCTGTTAGGATGTGAAGGACCTTGAAGAATGAAGATTCCATCAAAACGGCCAATGCTGGAACCTTCCCAGCAGTCCAGGATCAGAATCTGCTTTCTGTTTTGAAAGGCGAGTTGCGTGCTGCTGGACAGTCCACACTGGAATTGCACATGGAAAAATAGCATTGGCGCTATAAATTCCTTTGTGCTCTGAAGTCGGCTGTGTATTAGAAACAGGGAGGTGGTGTTTATGGTGTAACTCAGGGCAATGGGTTGGCATTAGGAGCTGAGTGATAGGACATGGTGCAATTCTCTACAGCGAGAGGGCAGAGGATGGAGTGATTTTCTTATTTAGAAGCTCCCTCCTGATAGACGCTCACTGACTTCCCAGTGCCCTCCACATACAGATGAGAAAAGTCAGGTGAAGACCTATAAGTAAAGCCTCAAATAAGTAAAAATTATTTGATTGGTCCAACTTCTTGGATTCCTAATTGGACAGTCAATGGGAATTATGTTGTTTCTTCTACAGAGGCTGGGAACAAACCTCAGCCCAGAAGCAAGGCCGCCGGGGCGTCTTCAAGTTTCATAAGGAGGGTTATCATTATGTATAAGATGATTGCTCCAAACCAAAGCCTGAGCATGGAAAATAGTACTGCGGTTGAAGCTCTGTTCTGTTCTGACATATGGATGAAGGGGGAGCTGGGAGGGAGTTTAACTAGCTGATGGCTGTCCTGGCTGAGGACAACAAGGAGAAAGTACAGTGATATCAGGGGACATTCAGGATAAATCTAAAGCAGAACTTTTTTTTTTTTTTAATGGTAGTGGGATTTAAACTTGGCCCTTGTGCTTACGAGGCACTCTACTACTTGAGCCATGCCTCCAGTCTTTTTGGCTTTTGTTGTTTTTCAGATACTGTCTTGTGTTTATGTCTAGGTTGGCATAAATTTTTTTTTTTACATATGTTTTCTGGGATGATAGATGTGTGCTACCATGCCAGTTTTTTGTTGTTGTTCTTATTGTTGAAGTCTCACTAACATTTTGCAGGTGCCAGCCTCCAACCCATATCCTCCCTATCTCTCACCTTCTGCTTAGCAGCTGTCTCCTCATGGACTCTTGGGACTGAGTGTTGGTAAACAGTCAGGCTGTTGAAAGGCACTGCTCAGTACCTTTCATTTGGAACCATTGAAAGGGAGGACTCTTTCTTACCTAAGGACAGTGTGAGATTCCAGGCTGTGGGCTGAAGAAAAGCTACATTTTTAATATGATGATGTTTCAGCAATACTATCCGTAGCCCTCACGCTTCTCATGGAACTCAAGTCCAGTAACAATTTGGAGTTTTCTGGGCTTCCTTTTCCACCTTTCTTCTCAGAATTTCTGCCAAGGAGAGAAACACCTATTCTTTCTCCATGAGGCAAAGAGAAGGAAGACTAGAACAGCAGGCGGGGAGACCAGATAACCTAGAACAGGCACGGGGTGCCTGGGGGCTGTGGGAAGATTTGCTGTTCATACCAAATGATCAGAAGGGGCCCTGAGCATCGTAAAAACTGCACTTAGGCTCAGATTCTGTCAATGGACAGTGAAAGAGCACCAGTGAGCGATTACCTCCCGAGCTTCCCTTTCCTCATTGGTACCACAGGGATATTAATATCTGCCCTGAGTACACAATGGGCTGTCTGAGGGTGGGCTGACATCATGTCTCTTAAAGCACTCCCTCAGCCATGGAATACTCCATGTGGCATTGTTCAAGACAGACAGAGAAGCATCTGCTTTCTGACAGGAACTTCCACTCTGTCTTTCCTCAACTTTTAGCTCATCCCTGGGAGTAACCAGGCAGGCTGACTGGAAATTCTTTTCTAATTCCCATTTCATTCTCCAGGAGAAGTGTTCAAAAGGAGCTGCAGAGTCACTGACAAGCTTCAGGGGGCAAACAGGATGGGGAAAGGGGAGACAATTTCCATGATTCCCCATATCCATAACTAGACTTCTATCCCTGTGAATGTAAGCACACATGATCGCTCAACTTCTCTGAAATCTTTTCATTCTTGCCATGTAAGCACACACCACTTCATTGTCAACATAGCGTGCACACACATACACACACACACACACACACACACACACACACACGCAAGACAGAGATACACACATTCTAAGTCCGCAAGGGATGACCTGAGCTAGGGCAAGCTAGTCCTCTGTGCATTAATTTCATCATCTGGACATTGAGGAAATAATAGATAGTGTCTCCCACCACATTCCTTTGAGCATTACAGGAAGTAAAAATAAGTTGAAGTTCCTAGAAGAATGTCTGGCACACTACTGGGTAAATCAGCTCTTACTGAATAATATTTTTTCTTGGTAAAGTCTAATTTCTTAAAAATTCAGAGATTTTTCAAGTTTCATTTATTACTGGAATAGCAGATAATTTTGAGGTATCTTATAATGTATGAATTGAGTCACCTATGAGTGTAAATCTCTGGGATTATTTTTATTTACTTAAAAAATTTTGTTGTCTTTAAGTAGTTTTACAAAGACATTGCCATTTAACATAGCAGTTCATGAGTACAAAGCCTCTTGATCAGTGTGACCCTCTTCAACATTCTCATCCATCTGGAACTATTTATTATGATCATTTCCCCCTGCCTCCCGCCCCCACCCCACAGCAAAGAGATAGATGAGCTAATGTGATACATATCTGATGAGCCAAAATCTTCACACCCAGATTCTGCAACCAGCCTTAAAAAAATAGTGGTCTTTCTGTCATTCACCGGTATCAGGAGATATACATTTCAGAGGTAAGACACCGTTTTAGGGTCACCATCTTTAGATGTATGTAGACACAAGCAGAAATGGTTCATTTTGTGAGGAAAGGTGGGTTAAAGCAAGATGTGCCGGGCTATAAAGAGAGTGAGAAATAAAGAAGAGACAGAGAGGAGACTTGAAAGCATGAGAAAGAAGAGAGCAGAAGACAATAGGTAAGACATGCCTGGAATCCCAGTACTAAGGGCGGGAGAAGGATTCTGCCTTTAAAGCCAGCCTCAGCTACAAAGCATCCAAACAAAACAAAAACAAAAATAGAACAAGATGAAGAAGATAATGACAAAGAAGAAGGAGGAGGAGACAAAAAAGTGCTGGCTAGATTTCTGTTGACTAATATCTGGTTTCAGATCTTTTTCTTTGGTGATTCTGAGGTTTAAGCTCATGCTTGATAAGCAGGCATTCTACTACTGAGTCACATTTCTGTCCCTGTTTTGTGCTAGTTTATTTACTTATTTGTTTATTTATTTGTTTGTTTAGTGCCAGTCCTGGGGCTTGAACTCAGGGCCTAGGTGCTATCCTTGAACTTTTTTTCTTTTTTGCTCAAGGCTAACTCTCTACCACTGAGCCACAGCTCCATTTCCAGCTTTTTTTGGTTTTGGTTTTTGTTAATTGGAGATAAGAGTCCTATGGACTTTTCTGCATGATTGCGATTCTCAGATCTCAGCCTCTTTTTTTTTTTTTTTGTCCAGTCCTGGGGCTTGGACTCAGGGCCTGAGCACTGTCCCTGGCTTCTTTTTGCTCAAGACTAGCACTCTGCCACTTGAGCCACAGCACTACTTCTGGCCATTTTCTATATATGTGGTGCTGGGGAATTGAACCCAGGGCTTCATGTATAAGAGGCAAGCACTCTTGCCACTAGGCCATATTCCCAGCCCGGCCTTCTGCATTTCTACTTATGTTTTCAATTCCTATCCTCAGCTGGGTTGAAAAGCCATGCATGGATCACTGAAGTCTCCTCTGCTTAGTTGAAGAACAGCTCAGAGATCAGCAGTTGGTCCCATGCTGCAGCCAGTGTCATCGAAAATATGGTTGTGTTCAAGTCATTCATTTCATTTTAATCCTTAGTCCCACCCATTTTCCTGTTAATGCAACAATTCTATTCTCTTTAAAGGTTAAATAATACTCCATTGTGTACCTACTCTAGGTTTTACTTTTAATCCATTAATCTGTTGATGGAACCTAGGAATCCATAGCTTGGTTATTGTGAATAATGTTGCTCTAGACACGAGTGCGCAGGTATCTCTATTTTATCCTGACTTCCTTTTTGATATACACTCAAGAGTGATATAGCAGGGTCATATGGGAGCTCAACTGCCAGTGTTCTTGTACACAAAGCAAGCCCTCTTGCCACTAGGCCATATTCCCAGCCCCATGCTGCCAGTGTTCTTTTTTTTTTTTTTTTTTTTATTAATTGGACATAAATTTTTTTTACAAGGTGTTGTGCAAAGAGGGTGCAGTTACATAGTAGGGCAGTGTGTACATTTCTTATGATATCTTACAACCTGTTTTTCTATCCCTTGTCTAGGTCAGGTTGACATATATGCAATATACAATGTATCAAGAACATATACAGTATTCACAGACTTGGTCTCTACTGTCTCTCCGTCTCCCTTTGTTAACAGTCATATATCAGGGAGATCATGCCCCTTTGTTTTCTGTGTTCTAGGCTTGTCTCACTCAACATTATTTGTTCGAGTTCCGACCATTTCCCTGCAAATAACAATATTTCACCATTCCTAATCGCTATGTAGTATTCCATTGTGTATAAGTACCATATTTTTTTGATCCATTCGTCTGTGGAGGGGCATCTGGGTTGTTTCCATATTTTAGCTATTGTGAATTGTGCCGCGATAAACATGGTAGTACAAATGCCTTTTTGATATCTTGGATTTTGCTGTTTAGGATAGATGCCTAGGAGTGGTATGGCTGGGTCATAGGGTAGGTCTATATTGAGCTTTTTGAGAAACCTCCATACTGTTCTCCAAAGTGGTTGTACTAATTTGCACTCCCACCAACAATGGAGAAGGGTTCCTCTTTCCCCACAGCCCCTCCAGCATTTGTTGTTTCCTGAGTTCAGAGTATAGGCCATTCTAACTGGGGTGAGGTGGTATCTCAGGGTTGTTTTTATTTGCATTTCCTTTACTAGCAGGGATGTTGAGCATTTCCTCATATGTTTCTTTGCCATTTTTATATCTTCTCTTGAGAAGTCTCTCTTTAGCTCTTTTGCCCATTTCCTAATAGGTTTATTGGGCTTGGAGGGGCTTAGTTTTTTGAGTTCTCTGTAGATGACCGATATCAGGCCTTTGTCTGTTGCTGTGCTGGTAAATATCCTTTCCCATATCGTTGGCTGTCTTTCTATTTTGGTGGCTATGTCCTTAGCTGTGCAGAAACTTTTTAATTTGTAGTAGTCCCATTTGTCGAGTCTTTCTCCTATTTGTTGTGCCCCTGGGACTCTATTCAGGAAATTCCTTCCTGTGCCTATAAGTTCTAGTGTCTTTCCTACTCTGTCCTTCAGTAGTTTCAAGGATTCAGGTCTGATGTTGAGGTCCTTGATCCATTTTGAGTTGATCTTGGTGCATGGTGATAGGCTTGGGTCTACTTTGAGTTTTCTGCATATGGCTGCCCAGTTCTCCCAGCACCAGTAGTTGAAGAGGCTATGTTTATTCCATTGTATATCTTTAGCTCCTTTGTCGAATATCAGTTGGCTGTAAGAGTGCGGTTTTATTTCTGGGTCTTCAGTTCTAATCCATTGGTCTTCCGATCTGTTTTTATACCAATACCATGCTGTTTTTGTTATGATGGCCTTGTAGTAGATCTTGAAGTCAGGTATTGTGATACCTCCAGCATTGCTTTTTTTGCCTAGAATTGCTTTGGCTATTCTAGGTTTTTTGCTGTTCCATATGAATTTATGGATTGGTTTCTCTATTTCAGTGAAGAATGTGGCTGGGATTTTGATAGGTATTGCATTGAATTTGTATAACAATTTGCTGCCAGTGTTCTTGAAGAAGCTGTGTATTGATTTCCGTAGAGGCTGCAGTAATTTACACCTCCACCAACAGTACATAGGGTTTTCTCACGCTACATTCTCACCATCATTAATTGTTTGTTGTCAACTTCTCTTCTGTCTCTTCTCTTTCTGTGTTTGAACTTAAGGCCTTGTACTCATCCAGCTTGATTGCTTAGCTGGTGCTGCATCAACTGAACCATGCTTCAAATCCTCTTTTGGCTGATTAATTAGAGGTGGAGTCTCTTGGACTTTCCTGCCCAGGCTGGCCACAAATCACAATCCACCAAATGGCTCCCAGCTTGTCATTGTGTTTTGATGATAGCATTTTGACTAGAATGAGATATTTTTGAGATAAGGTCTTACTTTTTCCAGGTTGGTCTTAAACTCACTATCCTCCTATGTTTGCTTCCTGAGTAGTGAAGATTACCAGTATGCAACACCACACCAGTATATGTGTGTTTCTTAAACTGTGTAAGCGACATTTCTTTTGCTTTCATTCATTTTATTTCCTAAGGGATCACAAATGGCCTAGCCTTTAGCCATCTAGAGGCAGAAGTGATACAGTTATTTCAATTCTCCCTACTTGAATTTATTTGAACCCTGATGAAGAAGAAATGACCTTGACACATTTCCTTACTTCTAATTCACACTATCTCTTGATCAGTCTAAGTAGATCCATTCTATTTTTAGTGTCTTCTTAGCAAAAGAATTCTGTACTGCTTCTCAGTTATTCATTTTCAGTATAAAAAAACCGCCTCATAACTAAGATATATTACCTTCTATGGAACATAAATAATTCTGATGGCAATGACTCATAGTTCCCAAGCCAAACTAACTAGGGGGTGAAATCTGTGCACAAACGAGTAATAAAATAGTATTTCTCCACATCTGTTCCTACAATATTAAGGAATTCCAGCCTTGCTCAAGATCCTATGAAATAGTTCTAAGAGTTCTCAGGAAATGTCCTCTGTTTTCTGTAAATTAGTCTTTCTAGCTTTGAAGCAGAACTGGTCATGTTCTTTCTTTACAGGTCTGCTTTCTCACGACAATGGCTGGTCAAGGTTGAGAAACACAGCCCACCGCCACCTGGCAAGCACTATCTCTGAAAATAAGCTGAGGTCTGATGACTCTTTGCTTGCTTGAATGCCTCTCAAACATCTTTAGAGTAGAGTACCCTTTGCAGCTCTTCCTTGTTCTTGTGTTGGTAACATCTATTACCTAGAGTTAAGATTGAACCCTGGACTTGTCTCAGAACAGGCCAAATAATAGAGAATTTTGAGTGACTATTTTGAATGACAGACATGGTCATTGTCTTTGAGCTGCTCTTTACCTTTGACAACGTTTAATTGTAGTGGGGACATCTTTTATCCATTGAATCTGTCTTCACTCAATAAATTCTTCCCCAGAAATATCCTTGGTTCTCCTTCTCTCCCTTTGCTGGGGCTGCTCATCCTTCCTCACACCTGATTTTGTGATGCTGTGAGCTGTTTGAAGAGTCTTCTTACTAGGTTTACCTCTGTCCTATGTTTTCTCCTTGTAAAGTGACTGGAGGTCTCGTTTTCTATCTCTTTGATTTTGTGTTCACCCTTTGTCTCTGTGGCTGCTCTGTGAAGAGTCTCTCCATTTTTCGTGTCCTCTTCTAGCTGTGCAACACATACCACAGCTGCTTTGACTCTCAGAGCCTTTTAGATACATACCCCTGGCACTGGATCTTAATTTCATGGCTACCCTTGTTGGTAGATTCTTTGCCTCTGTTTCCCTTGTGAAACATCTCATGCTCCCCCAATTACTGTGGGGATGGGGTGGCTCTCTCTTTCTTCATGGCCCCACTTCTCTTCCTGCTCATCTTGAAGGCTATAGACTCCCAGATTAAGTATAAGCGTGGAGAGTTAGTGATAGCTCAGAACAAAGAGGTGTCTTTAGGGTGAGATGAGCTCTCAAAGGCAGGCTAGACTTTCTTAACTCCCTTTTTGCCATGTGCCTTCCTCCACGGATCCGCTGCCCTTGAGTGGTTTCTTGCCCTGCACTTCACAACACCCACAGAAAATCTGTGCTCTGTCAGGAGTGAGGGAAGCTCAGAAGGACTAAGGCTGGAGTCCAGAAGGATGGAGAGGATTATTAGTTATCACTTAGATAGCAGAGCAAGGGTGTCTTTCCTCTGTCCTCTACACACAGCTTTCATGATCTTCACCCTGGCTGCAGGAAGGAAGAACACAAAGAAGAAAGAGAGAAAAAGAAGGAGGAGGAGGACGAGGAGGAGGAGAGGGAACAAATCATAAAGTCTATAAAGTCCTTGTAAATGCGTGTGTTTTCATTTAACAGCCATGAATCCAGGACAAAAACAGACCCTCAGTGGCAGCAGCCAACTGAGAATTGAGTCGGGGAGGAACAAAAAGCTTAAAAAATTGGAATCCTGGACTCTGGAACCATCTAGATTTTTTTTTTTTTGGTAGAGGAGAGGGGGGAGGGATTAAATCAAATCTTTCTGAGGCGGGCTGTGCATTGAGCTCTCATGGACCTAACAGCTAACGATTCTCTCTAGGCATGTGATCTCAGCTATCTGGGAAAACTTCAACTGGAAGAAACTCCAAACTTGAAGTTGTGCTTAGAGATCCAGCTCCAGCTCAAGTAAGGAAAATGAGGTGTGTGTGTGGGGGGGGGAGGTGTCCTAGATGGGGATCAAGTCCTAGATGGCATCGAGAGGGCGCCAGGATGTGTGCCGGTGGGGATAAGGCGGAAGGGAGCTACGTGTTTAAGTCTGTTCTATGGTTTTACATATTTTTTCTTCTATGAATGGGTTTTGCTGTAAATTATAGCGTTGCCCATGGTCTCTTGGGTCAAAAGAAATAGTCTCTAAACAGAAAACAGCTCTGATTGGTGATTTTCCTTCTTCCCTCCCCAACCCCCCTCCTAATTGAAACCAAATGTGCAATATATTGGATGCTGGGATCCCTGGCGCTCTCCCAGGAATCCTCAGAATGTGAAGTTCCTCTCAAAGGCATCTTGCATCAGCCTGTGGATATATGCCTACCACCACACCGGCCGAGGCCGAGGGACGGAGCGGCTCACAGCTGATTCCTCTTTTGGGGTTGGGGGTGGGGGGGGCGGCACGCAGTGGATTATAACTCTGGTTTTCTTCTTTGCAAAACTGTGCACCCCTGGATGAAAGTAAGTGATGTGGAGTTATTTTTTTTGGTTCCCCTTTTCTTTCTTTTCCTTTTTTGAAAATGAAAGTTCTGAATATACTTCTTTCAGGAAGAGTTGTCTCAGGAAAATATTTTTTTTTTTTTTTAGTCAGAGGGTAGGGGGATTTCAATCAAGGCAGGGAAAGGAAGAGAGGGGGTGGCACAGACCTCAGAAGTCAGATCTCACATTTCTGGTGGTCTGTTTTTGTGTGTTGCCGGGGCAAGGGGGCGTGGGGAGGGGGAGACAACAAATAAAGAGTGCTAAGAACTCAAGAAGGCCGAAGTAAAGTAGCTGGAGACAGAAGCAGCTGCAGGACACAGCTGCCTGAGCAGTGTTAGAGCAGTTGGAAATGTTGGCAGACGAGACAGGCCGACTGCAGAGTCAGGCTCCGGGTGCAGGGCAGCGGAGCTTGGAGCTAAGTTTTTGGGCATTTAGTGGTAGTGTTTGAGGGTCCTGGGTTTTGGAGATAATATACCCAGTACATTTTGTGTTTGGGGGCAGTTACTGATATAATTGTGACAAAGACAGTGGGAATTAGGGGTGGCTTCATGCTGAGGTAGCTGGGAAGGGAGGCCAGCGGTGAGGATTTTTCTCAAGCTTCCTAGACTTCTGGTGGTGCTGCCATGGGGTGACTTTCCCTTTGTTTCTCAGTGGTTGTGACTACTTTCCCTTGAGATCTTTGAGTCCAGGCCCAGGTTCTGGTCTCAGGTTCAGGTCTCAGCCAAAAGAAAAGAGAGTTTTCTTGTGGCCCAAAGGTCTCAGGCCAGCCATTTGAAGAGAGAGCTCACTGTTTCTCAAGTCAGTCCCCGGCCTCAGCACCATTTTGCAAACTGTTCTCCCTAGGCATCTTTTCCTTGGAGCAGTGAGAGTCCGGAAAGGAATTCATTTGATTCCCTCCTCTTTTAATAGCTGCCAAAAGGGACAGGAAGGGGGTCTGACTGACCTGTTCAGGGGCTCAAAGCACATTGAAAATGGAGTTCAAAAAAGATCAAAGTTCTTGCTACAGGGAATCAGGGCTCTTTCCATTCTGTTTGTCTCCTTTCATTTTCCCTTATGTGTTTTTATCCTAAACTGAGACAATAGAGGCAGTTGTACTCACAGATTACCACAAGGATATTAGTTATCACCAACAGAGAGGATGCCAATGGTGGTACATCATCTAGTGGGATCTATGGATGGTTGTATGGGGTTGTGTATATGTGTTGGTGGGGGGATAAAAGACAATATTTGAGTTCTTTCTAGGCCTTAGGCTCCCTGCTTCAAGATTTGCATGCATTACTTGACTAGGCATTATATCTAACTAATGGGAAAGGAGATTAAGGTTTAGAGATGAGAACTGAGTTGTTTAAGGATGTGATACTTGTTCTGTCTGGCTCTTAATTGTGTGCTCTGAATTACTGAATTGTATGCTCCAATGATACTGCCCTCCTGCTCTCTGCACATGTACTGCTGACTTTTGGAGTCAAACTCCATGTTTCACTCAGTGACCAGGAGGTAAAGATCCCAGGGTAAGGGAACAGTGTGGATCTCCTTTCTGAAGCCACTTTTGCAGTTGCATGAACTTTTTATTAGGATCTTGGATGGGATGTGGGTGAATTTCTACATATTTAACATATACTTACTTTTGTTATGTATAGAGCCTGAGATTTAGAGTCTAAAGATCTAAGTTAAATTTGGACTCCATCTTTTACTACTTTCTGCATTTTGCTTCTGTGCTCATTACATGAATAAGAATAGGAATAGTTGGTTTAGCTGTGTGTGAAATTCTGAAATGAGTTGTCTCCACCATCTTCATGTCCATCTCCTTTGAATGGAAGCAGTTCTCCTAATAGGGAATATTCTTGCGTTTTCTCTCTGAGAATTGTCTTGGGTTGGCCTGGTTTATCTTGATCTCTCACCCAAAGAAGAGGAAGATGAAAGACATAAGGTTTCTTTAAGCATTGCCAGGATCTGAAGAGTCTCCAAACAGGAGGACTTTAGTCAGGAACAGCCTCCCTACTTTCTCCTCAAAGGTGATTGACATTGGAGGAGCTTCAAATACAGCTGAGGGCTCAGGTCCTTGACCCAGGAACATCTTCCCCATCCTCTGCTTCACTTTTCCACTTGGAGCCTCTAGTCAGAGTTACAGCATCTCCTGGGTGTGTGGAAGGCCAAGATTGAGAAGAGGTCCCACCCCTATTTCCAGTTAAGATCCATTTTCTTTGTAAACCTCAAAAGTAAGGAAAGTGGAGAAGGTGTTGCCAGAATCTTTTGCTTGGAAATGTCAACACTCTTCATACCCAAGAGCAGAGCAGAAGCATCCTCAAGAGGAACTTCATGTCTACCTTTCTCCCCAACCTCCCTGTGAACTCTCTTCTTCAAGACTGGAAGTCATGTGAATCAGTATCACATGTAACAAATGTAGTTCAAGCCTTCCCATAGGATTGCACTTTTAATCGACACTAGTAAAATTAGAGTAGCCTCCCCATATACCAATGCCACCAATGCATTGTAAATGAATGTTAATGTTCAAACATCTTCCCTCATATTCTCTGACTAGGTACACTTCACATCAGCTACACCTCAGACCCAAATACAGTCCCACAGGCATCCAGAAAGCAAACAGCCAACTGAAAACATGCCTCCACTGACATGCTAATGTTCTGTGTCAGCTCCATAAATGGTGACCTGTCTGCAATGCAGACACACTGGATTCTTTATACCCCCTTCCCTTTTTGAGACTGTGCAACATATGAATCAACCAACTCTTTCCCCACAATAACTACTCAGTCCAGAGATGTATCCAATATCCCCAGGCATTCCAGGGCTTCTTTCACCAGGAAATTTGGAACCCTAAGTAGACCTTAAGGATTTCTGTGGCCATTAAAATATCTCAGGATAAAGAATGCTTAAAACTGCCCTTAGGCAATTGTAATGTGAACTAGGTATAAGTAACTCTACTAATCAATCTTTAAATGAGTTGCTTTTGACATTTAACTATATTTCATTCTGTTCAGTACATACTTATTGATATCCTACTAGTGTAAGACAGTGTGCACAATAGGTTTTTAATAACAAAGGAACTAAGATGTCTAGATACTTTTCCAGGAATATTCACTGTGACACCAACCATCTAATTAGAATTTCTATTTCTGATTGAACAGAGCTCTGATCTTGCCCTGTCTCTACTCTGCCATCTTGGATTTTCATACTAACCAACTGATGACCACATTTACAAGTTCTCTAAACTTTTCCTATCTCATATAATTGCATTATTCTTATATGGTCTGGCTGAACATCACTATCTTATTTTTATTTCCTTTCTAATTTTGTGCTTTCTTCTTTAACATCTACATTTTTAATATCAACTATCTACAATGCCTAATCCTACCATTGGGCAAATGAGATATTTATTAGCTAGCATCTAATTTTGGTCTCGAAACACTGAGTAAGGTCAGCTGTCAGCTAGCCCTCGTATCAGTGAGGCCTGGAAGAGCAGTGCAGAAGTCAGGAAAGCTTATTATCCCCGAAAAGCTCCCGGGTTTAGGCTGGCTTTTCCTGGAGGCTGGACATTATCTGTAATGGATGCACACATTAAGTTGTCTTGTGGTTTGTATTTTGTGCTTAGGCCCCAAATAAATCTTTTTTTTTCAATTTTTTAATATCAAACTGATGTACAGAGAGGTTACAGCTTCATACGTTAGGCATTGGATACATTTCTTGTACTGTTTGTTACCTTGTCCCTCGTACCCAACCCCTCCTCCCCCCTTCCCCCCCCAGGTGTTCAGTTCACTTAAACCAAACAGCCCTGCAAGCACTGCTCCTGCAGTTGCTCGTCCTCCCAAATAAATCTTTAAGGAACTCTTTGAATCCCCTTCTCAGCAAATGGTCATTGAGTGGTCACTTGGTTTGCTGTGCACGGTCTGTGGTTTAGTGAGCAACAAGATCAACAAAGTCATAAACATTTGTGATCAGGTTTTGGGAAATATATTATGAATTTGGATAAAGGTTATGAAAAATTGTTATATTGAAAAATTGAGTTAATAAGACTTGGCTTTTTAATTTTTACTGAACTGTAACTGAAAATAATTTAAAAATAGTTCTTTGATGGTGATTATCCACACAGCCAGATGTTGTTAAAAAAAGACCCGACTTTTTATTATTCCTAATTTCCTTCTTAAAATGAATAATTTATATTTTAGAGCACCTTTAGCTTTATAGAAAAAACTGAGAATAGAATACAGAGTTCTCATATATTTACTGTATCCTTTATACACAGATCCTGTATTACATCTTGCATTAGTGTTGTACTCTATTTTTATTGATTATTCAATATGTAGTTATTACCTATTTTATTACCTATTTTATATTCCCTGTTATTTATTTTGGAGGTAGATAAGTATAATAATACTTATTTCTCTTGAGTTATAATTTTATACATGTGTAGTTTAAAGTCTCATTTATTAAAAAAGTTACTGCCCACTGAGTCTATTCTTAGCTTAGTGCTAGGGCACAATAGTATCAGCACATGTGAACACTTCCTAAATACCCACTGAATAAATGAATCAAATGGAAATGAAGATCTAGAAGTAAATAACAATCTTTGTTCTTAGGAACTTGGCATAGCAGATGATAGGAGAAAATTTCCTAAGTACATAAAATATGGTTGAAACATTCAGGAAGGCAACATTATCAGCATAGGCAAATAAGCTACCCAGCCATTACCAACAACTCAATATTCCTTAGGGGCACTATATTCCTCATCATCTTTGTCTTTATTGTCAAAGTTTTCATTATTTTCCTGAATGTGCTCATCATCGTATGCCTGAATTCTATATGCATTAAAAACGAATCCCCACATTCCCAGAGTCATACCTCAATTCATTTCAGTGCTCTACTCCCAGAGGCATATAAAATTGAGAGACTGTGGAAGGCTGTTGAGTTCGTCCTTTAGGATGCAACCTTTAGAGATTTAGGAGAACAATCTGAAGAAGGCAGTGGGAGTTAAACTCACTCATAATGGTTAACTCTTTCCTAGTCAGCTGTAGTTCTAATTATATATATGTATATATATACATATATGTACATATATGGAGTGTGTGTGTGTGTGTGTGTGTGTGTGTGTGTGTGTGTGTGTGTGTGTGCTGACTTCAAACTGTGACCGTCAGATCTCAGACTTTTGAGTAACTAGGATTATAGGTGTGAGCCACTGGCACCTGACTCATTTTAAGGCTGAGATGATGTCATAATAGTATTAAAGGAAATTAAAAATAATTCTGAATTTCAATAAAAATCATAGCAAGTTGTGGTTTTTGACTGATGGTTTCTAAAGTTTATATGGAGTTGCAGGTATGGCAGCCTACATGTTTAATCCCAGCATTGAGGAGGAGAAAGCAGAATGGTCAATTCAATGCCAGCCTGAAGTATATATTAAGACAATGTCTTCATAAAATAAAATGAAAAAAGTTTATATGGAGAGAGAAAAGGTACAGAATATGCAGTTCAATATTGAAAGAAGAAAACAGTTGGAAGAATGACACTAATTGATCTCAAGATGTACTATAAAGTTATAGTAATCAAGGCAGTATGGTATTGGCAAAGTAATAGAGAATTAAGTCCATGAAACAGAATGGAGAGGCCAGAAATAGCCCATGTAAATATAGTCAACTGGAATTTGACAAAGGAGTGAAAACAAGACCACAAGGAAAATGGTCTTTTCAACAAATGGTGCTGGAACAACTCAATAACCTCATGAAAATATAATGAATCTAGACATAGAGATGACTACAAAGGTAAACTCAAACTATATCACAGCCAGGTTCTGATGGCTCATACTCAGAATCGTAGATACTTGGGAAGCAGAAAATGGGAAAATCGTCATTTCAGACCAGCTGGGTAGAAAGTTTCAAAGACCCCTTCTCAAACTATGGCTGGGTGTGGTGTCAATGTACCTGTCAACTCAGCTGTGTGGGGAAGTCTTCAGTGAGTGGGTTGTCCAGGTGCATGCCTAGATAAGAAGCAAGATCCTAGCTCAGAAATAATGTATATGTATATATCTATTATATGAAAGAAATAAATACAGGAAAGAATTGATAAACTGGGTCTCAATCAAATTGAAAACCTCTCTTATGCAAAAGGAAATGTCAAGAGAATAAGAATACAGGCCACTCATTAGGAGAACCCACTTGCAAAAGGCATAACTGGGAAAAGGCTTTTCTGTAAAACACATAAAGAACTCTTAAAGCTCAACAACAAGAAATAGAAAACTGGTTTATAAATGGACAAAACACTCGAACATACACTTCACAAAACAAGGTATATAAAGGTCAAGTAAGTGCATGAAAAGTTGATCAACATCACTGAGGAATTTCCAGGTAACACAACAATGCAATACCAGTATACTCCTATTAGAATTTATAACACTTATGATACAAAATGGCGGGAGAGTGCAGTAGAAAATCTTATTCATGGCAGAGGGAATTTAAAATGGTACAAGCAGTTCAGAGGATAGTTTAGTTCCTGACAAGGCTAAACCCTTAACATACAAACTAGTAATTCCTTAATGATTGTCCAAATAAGCTGGGCGCTGGAGGCTCACGCCTGTAATCCTAGTTACTCAGAGGCTGAGATCTGAGGATCCAGGTTCAAAGCCAGCCTGGGCAGGAAAGTCCATGAGACTCTTATCTCTAATTAACCACCAGAAAACCAGAACTGGCACTGTGGCTCAAGTGGTGGAGCACTAGTCTTGAACTGAATTGCTTAGGGATAGCACCCAGGCCCTGAATTCAAGCCCCAAAACTGACAAAAAAATATTGTCCAAATAAATTGGAACAGTACGTCAACATTAAAAAACACACATGTGGATCCTTATATTAGTTTTATTCATAATTCTCCTTCCTTGAAGGCTGCCATGATAGCCTTCAATAGGAGCATGGTTATACCTGATATATATCCACATCATGCAACCTTATTCAGGACTGGAGCTCAATAATGCAAACAGTAATTTGTCATTCACATTTTTTCAGTCTTTTTTTCTTAAAAAATTATCCTGAAGTAGTTGTACAAAGGAGTTGCCATTTAATAAAGCAGTTCATGAATTCAATGTATCTTGATCGGTGTCACCCCTTTCAGCATTCTCACCGGTCCCTCTCCTTCGCATGCCTTTCCTCATGTTCTTAACTTCATAGGATATACATTGGATTCTTGACTGCATTTCCTCCCTCTTCTCCTTTGTACTTGTTTACTGCTTTCCCTTTGAACCCACATCATCCCTTTTGAGTACCTGCTTCCTGGTGTTTTATTTTGCTGAACTTTGAGTTTGTCTTTCTAAGGAATTACACTATGTGAATTCTCCCTAGAATCTTCCATATTTCAGTAAATACACTTGTATGCATTTGCATACCACTCAATATATTTATTTATAACTTTATAAACTAAATATAGCTTTATACATATAAGGGAAAACATGCATCATTTGTCTCACTGGGCCTGACTTGCTTTTCTTAACATAATTTTTTCCAGGTCTTTCCAGTTCTTTACAAATGGTACAATATCATTTTTTTTCTAATGGATGAGTAAGATTCATATATATATATATGCATATATATATTACATTTTCTCGATCTGTTTATCCACTGAGGGGCATTTGGACTCATTCCATACTTGGATATGGTAACTAGTGCTGCAATAAACATGGTTGTGCTAGAGGCTTTAATGTATCCTGGCTTATAATCTTTTGAGTAAAGTCAGCCTACAGAATGGGAGATTTTTGCCAGCTATATATCAGATAATGACCCAATATCTAGAATATACAGAGTATTTAAAATTTTAAAGCCTCAAAAACAATAACCCAATTAAGAAATGGGCTAATGAGTTGAAGAGAATCTTCTCAGAAGACTTAAAAATGGCCAATGACACATGAAGAGTTTTCAATCTCTAGCCTTAAAGGAAATGCAAATCAAAACAACATTGAGATCTCAACTTATCCCAGTTAGAATGGCTATTATCAAGAAAACAAATGATGGGGCTGGGGATATAGCCTAGTGGCAAGAGTGCCTGCCTCGGATACAGGAGGCCCTAGGTTCGATTCCCCAGCACCACATATACAGAAAACGGCCAGAAGCGGCGCTGTGGCTCAAGTGGCAGAGTGCTAGCCTTGAGCGGGAAGAAGCCAGGGACAGTGCTCAGGCCCTGAGTCCAAGGCCCAGGACTGGCAAAAAAAACCAAACCAAAACAAAACAAAAAAACAAATGATAACAGATGCTGGCCAAAAGGGAATTTTAATATCCTTTTGGTGGGAATGTAAACTTGTTCAACCACTTTGGGAAAGCAGGATGGAGGTTCCTCAAAAAATTAAATATAGAACTACTCTTTGATTCAGAATTCCACTCCTGTGTATTTATCCAAAAAGATTGTCATTCATAATTTTTTGACCACAAAAAATTTACCCCTAACAAAATTACAGTTAATATAATGGATTAGTATTAAATACTCAAATGAGCTATTAAGCCATGAGAATATATCAAAGAAATCAATGCATATTATTATGTGAAGAAAGCTAGTCATTAAAGGCTATGTACTGTATGATTCCAACTATAGTACCCTCTAGAAAAAGCAGTAGATTGCTAGGGGCTGAGGGAGGTAGGGACAAAGAAGCAGAACACAGGAGTTTTAGGTTGTGAAGCTGTTCTGAATGAGATGTGGTAGTGGATAGTGGACATGTTTGTCAGCAAGCATGAGTGAACTCTGTTGCAAAGTGTGTCTTGAGGGATGTGAAGTGTCATTGTTGTTTCACTGATACCATGGTGCTCAGTGTGTTGATAGCAGGGGAGTTAGTACTGTGTGCAGACAGGTAGCTCATGGGAATAAGCTTTTTGTTTAGTTTCTCTGCAAACCTAAAACTACCCTAGTACTATAAAGTTTAATTAAAAAAAATTCTCCCTTTAGCTCCTAAGTCCTGACACTCCAATTGGTTCCATTTACTTCTTTATTTGGAGGCAGATATTATGATATGGTAAACCTTCATGTGTGTTTGTAGTTCAACGTGCTGATTTTGTTCTTCTGATAATTATTACTATTGTATCCTAGAATTGATTCTAAAGCTTGATTTAATAAATGACCTGAGGCAGAAACTTAAAATTATCAAGAAGGATGAGTTCAGAAGGTGCAGAGCAGATGCTTGGGATCCCGGCAGATATTTGTTTGAATGAGATCATTGCATCATATAATTGAAATCATAATAATCACAGAAAAATAGTCATCTAAGTTGCTTTGCAATAGCAATATGTAGATGTTTGCTCTTAAAACCATTTTATGGTTGAGAGTTTATGTGAGGAGATTCTGATTTTAGTTTTGCCATCTACTGGCGATGCAACTATTTTTAAATTTGTTTGTATTACCACTATCCCATTTGCAAAGGACATCATATGACCTTTACAGCCTCTAGTTCAATGATGCTAGTCTCTCTCTAGCCCTCACACCCATACTCACTGTCACACACTGTCTTGCATCATTATGGTGTCCATTTTCTGAACAGCCTCCTTTCCCCTTTGATATAGCTAATATCTCTCTTTTTATTTATTTATTTATTTTTGCCAGTCCTGGGCCTTGGACTCAGGGCCTGAGCACTGTCCCTGGCTTCTTTTTGCTCAAGGCTAGCACTCTGCCACTTGAGCCACAGCACTACTTCGGGCCGTTTTCTGTATATGTGGTGCTGGGGACTTGAACCCAGGGCTTCATGTACAGGAGGCAAGCACTTTTGCCACTAGGCCATATTCCCAGCCCTAATACCTCACTTTTTAAGGCCATATTAAAAGTGTATTTTAAATTGAACTTCATTGGGGCATAGCTCAACTGGTAGAGCACCAGGGATGAGCAAGAAAACTGAAGAAGAGTATAAAGCCCTCAGATCTCTAGTACTGGTATACCTGGGCATGCACACACACATGCACACACACACATACACACACACACAAGTAAGCATAAAACATACTGATGCTTATGTTTCTGGTGTAACTAGGAAGTGAAAGCAACTTTATAAATAAAATCAAACAATTAAAAAACCAATGAAGTTTAAATTAAAATATTATTTTGATATAACATGATGTTTGTTAAAATCAATCACTAGTACATAGAAGTTAAAGATAAAGTAGCATCATGTATCTTTGGGGTCTGGTCTATGTTCAGTCTGAGTCTGTATATTAAACCATACCTAGGGAATATATGTAAGTGTAAGTATGTCAAGAAAATTGTTTTTAATAGCTTCAAAGTTCATAAGTCAGGGAAGTCATATTCCAACCCAAACTCTGGAGTAGGCACTTGTCAAATTCCAGTTTTAATGAGGTATGATTTGATAATTTACTAAATTATCTGTTCCCCTGAAGATAAGGTTTGCATTGTGGTGAGGCTGCAGTTGGCACTGAGTGGGTATCTCATACAAATCCTAATAGAACTGGGGACAGACCCAGCTGCTTTGTATGTTTATGCCTTGGCATTCTGCTTATAAACTAGTACTTGTTGGTATGTAAAAGCCAGATTCCAGTTCACATCTGCTTATAGCACGAAGACAGCATTGACTGGATGGCCGAATAGATCAAACTGCTCCATTCCTCACAATGACTCAGTTTTCCCACCACTTCTATTTCTAGAGAGCTTCTTGTCTTGATCTGGCTTTCCTTTGGCATCTGTACAATTGTAAACATGAAAGGCTGGTGCTGAGGCCATATGATGGTACTTGGCTATCATTTGTACTAACATGCCAAATTATGGAATTGAAGACACAAAATTTTAAAGAACAGGCTGGGATGTGGGTTGGTAGCAAAGTGCTTGCTTAGCAAGTGCAGTGTCCTGGGTTCAATCCCTAGTACCCCCCAAAAAAAAAAAAAAGACAAAAAAAGTCAGCTGATTTTTTTTTAAAAAAGCATCTAGAAGTCTTGTGGATTGTGAGAGTACATTCATACCTTGACATGCATGGTGTTACAGCTAAATTGGGTTCTTCACTTTCTGAGCAATCCTCCTTCCCTCAAGTTTTGTTATTAATTAAAAATAAAAAAATGATGACTTTTTTCTGATTGTATTATTATTATTATTATTACTATTGTGTGCCGGTCCTGGGGCTTCAACTCAGGGCATAGACACTATCCCTGAGCTATTTTTGTTTAAGGCTAATGCTCTATCACTTGAGCCACAGCTCTACTTGCAGCTTTTTGGTGGTTAACTGAAAATAAGAATCTCAAGGACTTTCCTGCCTCTACCTAGCTTTGAACTTTGATCTTCAGATCTCAGCTTCCTGAGTAATTAGGATTACAGGTGTGAGCTGCCAGCACACAGCCTGATTATATTAAAAAAATATTTTGCAATTGTTTGTAAGTGGTTGTGCAAAGCAATTTTGATGTAACATGTTAGTTTTTAAGTACAATGCACTTTGATCAGTGTCACTCCTTCTATTATTCTCCCTCATGTCTCCCAACCCCAACCATCCCCTCAATTTATCTGGTTCCATTCTCACATAAATACCTTGAATATTATGACTGCATTTGCCCACCCTTCTTCTCTCCATTTGTCTGCCCCCCCATTGAGCCCCCTCCAAATCATGTTTTAGCTTCCTGTTACTCATTTTGTTAAACTGTAAATTCTAAGGAAATATAGCATTGAGCTCATACTTTAGTTAAAATGTGTATATATCATATGATCCTGTATATATTTACATATATATTTGTAATTTAGATCTAACTTCCAGGAACTTCTGATAGGTGTTCATTACTCACCAAGATTCAGTTCAGCTCTTTGCATATGAAATCTTATTGCATCCTCATAATAATTGCATAAGTCTTACTTTGCCTCAGAGCACACATAAATCTAAGAAAAGGTCAACTGTATGACATGCAGAGGCAGGATGAGAATTGGAATCCATATCTTTCTCATTGCAACATGGGAGTTTCTGTTTCTTCCCCATTATTCAACCACTCTTGGTGTACATCCATTACAATTGTAAACTTCTCTCTCATGGCAAAGAAGGTACAACTGTTTATCCTCTTAGATGCTGGTCTTTCTACTGGGCCAGTGGCTCTCAAGGTTTAGTGTGCTTCCATGTCACCTGAGAGGCTTTTTTTTTCAAATGCAGATCTTAGATTCTACTCCAGACTTACTGGATAAGAAATGTGTTCTGCCAAGTTCAGGAGACCTGTATTTGTTTTAGCAACCTCCCTCAGGGGGTCTCCTGCTGACATTTTGAGTAAACGTTCATTCCACTGTGGGTGCCTTGATTGTTTTATTCACCATCCTTATATATCTGAAGGACTTTCCCATTGAATTTTTGCTGGATAACCAAAGGAATGTCAGGAGAGAATGTCTTCTTGAGGATAGTCTTTTGCCCAGGACCTTGAAAAATTTAGAGATTGTGTTTAGACATCACTGAATCTACGCTGTCTAGACTTTCCCTCCTGGAGGCCAGGTGTGGCAGAAGCCTAGGAGAAGGTGGCAGAAAACACAAATGAAAGAGTGAAATCTTTGAGAATTCCAGGGTGAGATAGAGTAAATCCCCCCATCCGTTTATAAAACTACAGCCATTTAAACTAAGGAGATTTAAATGTCCCCCTTAAAAAAAAGTTCCCTAGGGTTTGGGCATGAAGTTTTGTTAGCGTAAAGTTTTCAGCTTAACATAAAGTTTTGTGGTTAATATGAACTTTTCTTTTTAAAATTTATTTTTATCCAGCAGGAGACTTTCTTCAGTATTTACCAAGTACTTTCATATGTAGTACATAAAGCACTTACAGTCTTTTCCAAAAAATAGTAAAGAAGTAATACAGAAAGTGTAGGGCTAATTATTCAGTGTCTTCAAGTGTGGGAGGGCGTGGAAGTGTTTGCAAGGTCTAGAGGTGGACACTGGAAGTCAAGAATCAGAGGCCATTAGACAGGCAGGAAGCTGAGAGAGATAGAGCAGACAGAGGCTTAGTGCTCAGGGCTGTGCCTGATCTAGTGTCAGTAGAATGCCTCAAGATGGTGAAAATCAGTCCTGGGGAGTAAGAATTGCATGGCCTCTCATTGTACAAATGCATGTGATGCGGTCAGTGAGAGCTTTGTATGTTGTAGAGTCTCAACTATTTCTTTAAAAGCAAATAGGGTTGGTTGAAGACAATTCAGGTGACCAGACCTTGTTAGGGAAGTTGCAGGGGAGAAGGGGTCAAGTGAGGGAGAGACATGTTAGAGGCTGCTTTCAGAAGTCCAGGTGTGACCAGAGATATAGAGGTTTTGAATCAGGATGGTGAACTTCTCCAGGAAAAAAACAACACTGGATGTAGAAGGAGTGATGAGACAGTATCCCTGCCAAAGAAGAACAGAGAAGGAGACTTGCATGTTGGCTTATGTGTAGCATATGAGATGCTAAGACTTATTTTCTCAGAAGATGTTCTGGCTGGAGGACAAGGCCTTAAGGATTCCAAGTGAAAATGTCTCTTGTGGCCATCTCAGCCTGGGCAGGAAAGGGAGGCTCTTAACTCCAATTAACTAGCAAAAATCCAGAAGTGGAGTGTGGCCTAAGTGGTAGAGCTCCAGCCTTGAGCAAGAAATGCTAAGGGAGGGAACCTAGACTCTTAGTTAAAACCCCAGACCAACACTAAATTAATTAAGTAATTTAAAGAAGCACCTTCAGGAAGGAGAAATGTACACCATACATTCATGGAATTTAGGAACTGGGGGTTGTCTTAATTAAAAGTATTACTTGCTCAGGGCACCAGTGGCTCAGGCTTGCAATCCTAACTACTCAGGAAGCTGAGTTCTGAGGACTGAAGTTTGGTGCCAGCCCAGGCAGGAAAATTATTTAGGTTCTTGTCTCCAATTAACCACCAAAAGGCTGAAAGAGAGTTGTGGCACAAGTAGTGGAGTGATATCCTTGAGAAAAAAATCTTCAGGGACAGCTCCCAGGCTCTGAGTCCAAGCCTCAGGACCAACACCAACACCAAAACAAAAACAAAAACAAACCCCCACAACAACAACAACAACAACAACAACAACACAGAACAACCAAACAAACTTGCGCTAGAGATTGGTAGGATAGTAGTACAAAACCAAAAGGATGGGGTTCGAATCTGGAATCTACTATTAAGTGGTGATCCAGGCAAATCATAGAGCTCATCTTGACCTGAGTTTCCACAGGGGTTTTGCTAGGTGAACTCTCATGGTCTTTGCACCTCCCAAGTCTGAGATCATGTGTATATTCAGAAGAGGAAAATAAGCTGTGATTTTCGGTTTCACTCTCTAATGACCAGTGGTGGAAGCCAGAGGCGGGGGGTAGAAGGACACTGACAAGAAGATGAATAAGATGTGGTTTGAACCCCTGAGTTAATTATATGACTGGGCACAGTTACAATGCTGGATTGATGTAGCAGAGATAAGTGAAGTTTGTTGCTTGTTCTTGGGCTTCTTAGAACCCACCCATGGCAAGTGGTACATGAGAGATGATTCCAACTGCTCAGGGTCATTTTATCTAGTCTCAGTTTTACTCCATAGAAGTTGTGAGGCCTTGGGTCAGTCATTCAGTCAACTCTCTGAATTTGAGGTTTATTTTCATCAGTGAAATAAGGATGTTGGATTAGATCAGGGGTTCCTGACATTTTCTAAAGCGGAACTGTTTTTCATAAATCATTCTACCCTGAACGATTCACCTAAATTCTGGTGGATTTTCTTGGGTTCCCTGGTTGCACAAATGCAAGCCACTGTGGTCCATGTCATTTCAGAACCTGGAAGGGTGGGGCTCATTGTCCTCATTTCCCTGGCCAGGTGAGATGGAAAAGAGTAAGGTATATTTGTGTCTGTCATTTTGAATGACAGATGACAGATGACAAACACTTCAGGAAAATTCTTTTTGGTTGAAAAAAATATATTCTCATCCATCTTTACTTGTCCCAGTATCCTCTCTCTCTCTATACCACTCTAGAACTCATTTCTATTCCTAAAACAGGTAAGAGGGGGTTAACAATTAGTAAGTGTTGAATACCTACTATGTTGTAGAAGGTTTTATACATGATTACAATTATTCTTCTTGACAACTGTATGGGATTGGTATTATTACCTTAGTATATGAGTTAGCATCGCCTGTGGAGATTGTAGAGCTAGTCTACCTCAGAACAAAGAAGTAGACCCAGATGGCTTATGCAATGTTTAACATTTGAGTCTTTCAGTGTTATTAGATCACCTTAGCCATATGAGGTAGGACTGATCCTTTACGTTAGGGAAGTTGTGAACCAACAAGGCTTGAATCAGCCTTCTGCTACCTTAGTCCTATTGGGAAATAGCATTCAGAAATATCATTGGGAGATCCTTGAGCCCTGCATTCTTCCCTCAGGATGAGGTAACATGAAGGACAGTGTGTTTCAAGAGAGGATAATGTTTGTAAACAGACCTGTGCATATAGGCTCAGGCATGGTTCATGCTTGTGTTAGTGAGGTAAGCCGGAACCATCAAAGAATAAGAATGGAGCAAACGCATGCCTGTTCTTTCAAAGATTGAAGTCTTTACTTGTGCACCCCACTGGGAAACTAGAAACCAGATGAAAGCTGTTGGAAGATACAGAGCATCTGTTTTTGCTTCATGTAGCCATTCTATTTCCATTAAGAAATTGGCAGGAAATTCCATGAGACTCTTATCTCCAATTAACCACCAGAAAACTGGTAGTGGTGCTATGGCTCAAAGTGGTAGAGTGCTAGTTGCCTGAAAGAGCTCAGGGACAATGCCCATGAGCTGAGTTCAAGCCCCCTGACTGACAAAAAAGCAAAGCAAAGAAAAGAAAGAAATTGGCAAAGTAGCTAGTCAAAATACTCATCTGAATACTGTGGCCTCATGTTGTTAGTTATACATATATCTAGCCCTTCAGTAGGATAGGATAAATCAGTGGAATGAAGGAGGCCACTAAGGAGGCTAGAATGGATCTATCTCCTACAAGTCTAACAGAAGAACCAAGGTGAAATGCAAGAGCAAGAACCAAGGTGAAATGTGTAGTATACTGACATTTAACTTTTCAAGTAAAAAAATCCAGATATCCATTCCATATGTAGATATAAATACAAATACAGATATAGAGAGGTGCTTCTAGAAAACTACTCAATGGATAACTGGTTGCTCCTTAGGTAAGTGGGTGGGGCAATAGTCTAATATTAGTTTGGATAGTAGACATCTGTATTATGTGGGTTGTAATCTGGGATCCCTGTGAATCTTTGAGAGCCTTTTATTTTTTTATTTTTTATTTTTTTCAAATTTTTATTATCAAACTGATGTACAGAGAGGTTACAGTTTCATACGTTAGGCATTGGATACATTACTTGTACTGTTTGTTACCTTGTCCCTCATACCCCCGTCCCCCCTCTCCCTTTCCCTTCCCCCCCCTGAGGTGTTCAGTTCACTTACACCAAACAGTTTTGCTTTGAGAGCCTTTTAAGAGAGCCAGAAGATCAAAATTGTTTTCATAAAAATACTAAGATTTTTTTCCATTCTCATTTTTTAGGAGTATCTGGTTTATCCAGAAGTTTAATGACATGAGGTATTACTTGGAAGTGTCATTATATAGTAATATGAATGAAGCAAAAGTCTGGAATTCAAATATCGCTTTTCTCTCTTTCCCTCCATAAAGGTCGATCTACAAGTAGTCTGGGATCAGATACTGGTGGCTTGATTATAAGAACCTGAAGTAATCAAAGAGACGCAGAGGACTGCTGACTTTGAGGATTCTACTCCATAGATAATGCTCTGCCCCCATTGATGTAAGTATCACCAGTCACTGAAACTGTGTCACTGCAGGAGCCTGAAGGCTGTGACAGAAGCGTGTGACTCCTCTTGAAACCCCTGTTTATCTTGTCTGGAGTAACTTGGGAAGTTGGGCTCTTGATGAGAGGCCAGTCCTGTACCTAGAAAAGAGAATCTTTCCCAATTCTACATCACAAGGATCTGGGTTTATGGAAGAACTTCTCCATCCTATAGGACCCAGTAGAATCTTTGGAGTTCTAGACTGATATGTTTTCTTGTGATCTCATTACATTTTTAAAATCATTTTTTAAAATAAACTTGTTTCTTCCAGCAATAATTTGAAATGATTTGTAATAAAATAATACCAAATAGAGTCACTAAAACTAGTAAACCTTTGGTGTACAATATTGTACAATGTAAAATAACAACTAGTCCAAGAGCATGTAACCATGCTTTTGGACAACCACAGGGACTTTCCTTGAGCTTGGACTGAAGGCAAAAGAGAAGCATGCAGAGATTTTTGTTAGACCACTTCCCACATATCAGGCGGTCTGCTGTAGGTGAATGTTGGTCCGCATGGGACTTCTTGCTTCATCCTTCCGCTGACTTAAATCATACCAGTGAATCTTGAACTGTGACAGTTGTATACATCTGGGGTCTTCCTAGCCTAGAGCTCATTGAAATCAGAAGCCACAGGTCCTTCAGGCCTGTATCTCCAGCCCTGGGTACAGGATCTGACACATGGAAGATGCTCAGTGAGAACCATTTAGACACTATTTCCTTGATAGCTTCTGAAATATTTGTTGAACCAGTGACTGCACAAATAACATGAACATGTAAGTTTTTGTAAGTGTTGATTGATGATTGGATATAGGCAGGGGTAAACTAGCATTTTTTTCCACATTCCCTACATGTGTCTTATCATCACTAACTTCTTAGATGTGACACTGTTTTCTGTTTATTATCTAGGGAATTCCTCTTTATTCCTTAGTCTTCTTGTGATGATAAATGGTCATTTAATAGATTTAATTCCACAGAGTGCCCTGAAACTTGTTTCCCTTCTTTCCTCTCCCCCTACTTTTCCCCTTCCCCTTCCTCCTTCCCTCCTCCTTCCTTCCTTCCTTCCTTCCTTCCTTCCTTCCTTCCTTCCTTCCTTCCTTCCTTCCTTCCTTCCTTCCTTCCTTCCTTCCTCCCTCCCTCCCTCCCTCCCTCCCTCCCTCCCTCCCTCCCTCCCTTCCTTCCTTCATTTCTCCTTGATAGCCTTTAGACTAAAGAGCTAAGAAGTTGTAAAGAGCTAAGAAGTCTAAGAGCTTTCACAGTGGAGATTTAAGAATGAACAATTCATAGCTATGCTTAACCACTAATCAAAAGTTATTGCAGGGTTTTCTATTACATTAGTTGTCTCAAACATTATTTATCTATGAATCATTCTGCTTTACCTTTCGAAAACTATCATTGTGGTCTTTTCTTCCTCAGCTACCAATCTTAAATAACTATTTCCATAAGACATTATTTCAATATCCTAGACACATACTATATATAGCCCTGTTGTGTGAAGCCTGGTTTGGGCGCCTTCCCCTGCCCCCACTTTCATAGAATTATACCTGAAACTCTCGCAAGTACTTTAGCTCCTTTAGGAGAAAGTTCTTCTGTCTACCAATTCAGTCTTCTTTTTATGAGAATAATGACACTATTTTACTCTGTTAAAAAGTTTAACAAGGGGCTGGGAATATGGCCTAGTGGTAAAGTGCTCGCCTCGTATACATTCAGCCCTGGGTTCGATTCCTCAACACCACATGTATAGGAAAAGCCACAAGTGGCTCTGTGGCTCAAGTGGCAGAGTGCTAGCCTTGAGCAAAGAAAAGCTAGGGACAGTGCTCAGGCCCTGAAACCACGCCCCAGGACTGGCAACAAAAACAAAATCAAAAACCCCAAAAAGTTTAACAAGTCTCAGTTTTTTGTTTTCTTATTAACAATATGGCCAAATCATTGAGAATCTAAACTGGAATGTGGGTGCAGAAAAAGGAGAGTTACTAGTAGATAATCTGCAACATGATAAGTACTGTGCATGTATGGCCATCTGCTATGGTTCTCTCTCTCTCTCTCCCCTCTTTTTCTTCCTTCCTTCCTTCCTTCCTTCCTTCCTTTCTTCCTTCCTTCCTTCCTTCCTTCCTTCCTTCCTTCCTTCCTTCCTTCCTTCCTTCCTTCCTTCCTTCCTTCCTTCCTTCCTTCCTTCTTTCCTTCCTCCTCCTCCTCCTCCCCTTCCCCTCTTCTTCCTTCTTCCTTTCTTTCTTTGTTTTTGCCAGTCCTGGGCATGGACTGAGGGCCTGAGCACTGTCCCTGTGTGTTCAAGGCTAGCACTCTACCACTTGAGCCACAGTGCCACTTCTGGCCATTTTCTGTATATGTGGTGCTAGAGACTTGAACCCAGGGCTTCATGCATAGGAGGCAAGCACTTTTGCCACTAGGCCATATTCCCAGCCCCCTTCCTTCTTTCTTGTAGAGAAGTAACCAACCTAGACATTACTTTAAGGTTTGTATTCTTTTAAAATGTTTTTATTAGCATATATTATTTGTACAAAGGGGATTTGACTTTGACATTTCCATACAAGCTTATGCTGTATCCTATCAACTTCACCTCAACTTTCACTCTCCTTTAGCCCTCTCCTACTTCATAAAACATTTCAAGAAGTTTCATTGTTCTATTTTTATTTATTTATATATATTTTTATTATCAAACTGAATTACAGAGAGGTTACAGTTTCATACATTAGGCATTGTCATTGTTCTATTTTTATACATGTATATATGTATATAAAGTGCTTCGACCATATTCACCTTTTTTCACCTTCACCATCACCCCTCCCTATAACCTACTTTTTATTAGCATATGTTAGGATTTTATTAAGACATTTCTATACATGAAAACAATGTACCTCAATCAACCTCCCTTCTGTTACTTTCTTCCACTCCATTTCACTTTCTTAAAATGGCTTTAACAAGTTTAATTTTTCGATTTTCTTATGTGTAAATCAATCATATCAACAATAGTCTTCACGTTCACCCTCTCAGTGGCCCAGGGATGGTCAGTTTCTGCTGTATCTCTGATGAAAGGCTCTGTTGAAGTGGGCCCTAGTGGACATGCTTTCTGGGGTATGAAGATAGCATGACCTGGGCTATTGGAGGTGGACATTTTCAGTGGGGAAGGGTAGAAATTAGGGCTGTGAACAAAACAAACCTGGGAGACATCTGCTTGTTACAGATGGATTATAGCTGAGAACCATGAGACAATGTGATCTGGTTGCTAAGTTTTTGGAATTTGATTATGTAAGGATTATCGTAGAAAAAGTAGGATTGGGATAAATACCTAATCAGAGGGCATGTGGTATTGTGGGTGTGTACCTGTTGGAAATGAAGGTCACAAGCTCTTCAAAGGGAAAGGGAGGTAAAATATGCCAAGAGTTGACTCAGATATTTCTGGATAAACAGGGCTCCAGAAACGCCCTGAAAAGCATAACTTGAGGATGGACTGTAATAATAGAAATGAAGAACTTGTGAGTTTATGCTCAATAAATTTTTATTCATTCATCAGATTTGAGAGCTCTGTATACTACTTATACTTACTAAAATAAAAACAGTGTTTATTGAGCGTCTGTGATGTATAAGAAACTGTTGCATTGGCTTGAGAGATAGAAATATGGATATGCAAATAAGAGGTAACCCAGGCTAAAAGGAGAGGAGAGGTATGAAAAAGAGAACTACACTTGTATGGTGAACATGCATCAATGGTGGGTCTAAATGATAGAAAGGTGGAGAGAGCACTTTTTTTTTTCTGGGGTGCTCAGTAAACCTGAATATGATGTGGAGCTTGAGCCAAACCTTGGAACTGGGAAGGAATCCAATATATAGAAAGCAAGGTGTGAGTCAGCTGTTATCATTAGAACTGAGCTGGCAATAAGGGCCTGTGATGAGCATGTGGGGTGGAGAAGAGATAGGAAATAGCAAACTACTTGGAGTGGAGGGTGGTTAGAGGAATGGTAGAAAATAGGAGCACAAGCTGGGTGCTAATGGCTCACGCCTGTAAAGCTAGCTACTCAGGAGGCTGAGCTCTGAGGATCGAGGTGTGAAGCCAGCCCAGACAGAAAAGTCCCTATGAGACTCTCTTCTCCAATTTAACCACTCAAAAACCAGAAGTGGCACTGTAGCTCACATGGTTAAGTGCTAACCTTGGGCACAAAGAAGCTCAGGGACAGCACCCAGGCCCTGAGTTCAAGCCCCACAACTAACAAAAAAAAAAAAAAGAAGAAGAAGAAGAAGAAAGAAGGAAAGAAGGAAGAAAGTAAGGAAGAAAATAGGAAAGCAATTGTCAGAGTGCGAAGAGCCATGATTGCTGGCTGGGATAAGACATCTGGATGCCATATTGGTGACTCAACATTGTTCATGCTCCAAGAGGAAAGAACATTCTTACTTTTGGAGGAGCTCATTCCTGATGTTCCCCTTGCTGAGGGTGGGTGCAATTGTGAAGCAGATTTGAAGTGACATAACAAGAAACCTCCAGGGGGAAAATATCTGGGGGCCTAATACATTTATGTATGAGACACTATGAGCTAGTAATTGCCAAAGTCTGAAACTGTTAGTTTTGCTTTGATCTTTATAAAGAGCTTATAAAGACTAGATTTAAGAATTAGCCACAGACTCTATTGCTGTCAGATTCTTAGGCTGCTAGAAGAATTGTATTTTCATTGTTTCAATTCTTATTGCTTTATAATTTCTCGTATTACACTAGATACTCTCTAATTATAGGATGTGAAAAAAATGTTGAGTGTGACAGGCAGCATTCACTGAATTGCTTCTCAAGCAATAGTGCACTTCAGGTTCCTGCTTCCTGCGGCCATGGGTTCTTGGTTCTTTCCTTTAGATGGATGGCAAACAGAGATCTAAGATTTCATTTCTAGGCATCAACAACTTTTTCAGAATTTTGGTGGGTGTCTAATTGTCTAACAAGAGAAATTCATACAGTCTCTTATGTTGGTTAATTATATCTCGTTTTTTTTCACTTGAAAGCTATGATCTCTTCTTACTTAAGATTGGAATGCCTGTTAGGCATTTTTGCTTTGGTATGACACTTAGCTAATATGTGCACATTATTGTTTGTTGTAGAGGACCTGGGTAGCTTGTGGTGGGTTGTTAAGAATCCACAGACTCCCATGTTCCATTCCTATATTAGGTTTTGTATTGAGTGTGTGTGTGTGTGTGTGTGTGTGTGTGTGTGTGTGTGTGTGTATGTGTTGTGCTGGTACTATGGCTTGAACTCAGGGTTTGGGTGCTGTCCCTGAGCTTTTTTGCTCTGGACTAGCACTCTAGCCATAGCTCCACTTTTGGCTTTTTGCTGGTTAATTAGAGGTAAGAGATCCCTGTGCTGGCTTTGAACTGTAATTCTCAGATCTCAGTCTTTGAGTAGCTAGGATTACAGGCATGAGCCACCAGTACTCTGCTGTGAATACTTTTAAGTAGACTTTTGCCAGTTAAAATGTGTTCTATTGACACCACCAATATTATCTACGAGCTTGTTTAAAGTGCATAAAAGACCTCAGACTAAGAAGCTGTAATTTGATTGGCATTTGAGACTCATTGGTCTCCAGATTCAAGATACATAAACCATCTAGGAATCATGCAAAGTGCAGATTCTTACATGATTCATAGTAGTTTAGGTAGTGACAGAACAATTAATGCTCTCTGTTCTAAGTTTTCGACCACCAAAGTAGCTATTTCCTTCATAAAGCTGTCTGTCCCTGGAGAGAATTTCTTTCTCATTATGACATACTTGCACAGAGAAAATGGTTTATGACAGGAGCTGGCAATCTGTGGCCCATGTGTTAAAAGGCCTATCATGTGTTTTTGTAGACAAAGTTTTATTAAGACACAACCATCTTTATTCATTTACATATTGTAAATACCTCCTTTCATGTTCTATTGTATAAGCTGAATAATTATGACAGACTATATGGCTCATAAAAATGAAACTGTTTATCTGGACCATTATAGAAAAATATATGCCAACTTGGCTTATGAGATGGACCCTGAATATTTTCTTAAAGAACAAGAAGTAGCTATAACCTTTTGCCCTATTGGAAATATTTATAAGCTCAACTCAATTTGACTTTATCCACAGAGATGCTGAATCACAAATCATAATCCCAAGATGTCGGGCTAAGTTTCTATGTCTCCTTTGGGGAGATGCCAAGCCTTTAATTGTGGGGGACACTCGGCTCTGCGCGCTACTCTTGATGGCGGGAGGGCAGAGTGTGTCCTGGTTGGGGCTAAGCTGAGATGGAATAGGGCTGCCGAAACCCCCCGCGTCCCAAGCCCCCCTTACGTTTAAGAGCAGACACTGGACACGGAGATTTCGGGGGAGCCGTCTGATGGACTAACGACTTCCAAAAGCTTTATTCAGGGGAGGGGTTTATATAACAGTAATGGCGAGGGAGGAAGAGGAGGGACTAACTGGGTATTAACGATTGGCTAATGAACTGTCCATCACGGTGATGTCTCGGAACTTCCTGCAGAGGGGGGAGATTACAGTCCCCCCAGGACTGGCCTCTTGGCTCAGCCGGTGCCATGGTAGCACATGTGCTCACAGACAGAGGTGGGGCTGGTTTGGCTGCCTCTTCTGGTTCCACCCGGAAGGAGGTGGGAGTGGATAGCAGCCAGCAGTCCCAGGTCTTAAAGGTATAGCCATCCCTACACCAATATATCAGCAAAGGGTCTTGAATTGATCAAGATAATGTTGTCACAAAATCTATCACCTTCCAAGGCCCATTTAAAACCTCTTTCTTGTAAGCAATGATTATAATTTCATTATGCTGACTTCCTCTTCTACAAATTGATTCCCTTGGTTCAGTTTGACTTCCCCCTATTGGAACGAGCCAAGAGGATACTTTAAGTAGAAGTCTGTTTGGGACCAAAAGGAAAAATAAATTTTGGTGTAGGTTGGATATAATATGTGTTTTCTGCCTGAAAGTAGTGCTGATCGCAGCTTACTTCTGTATTGTTATTGAGCAGCCAGATTCAGATGGTGTGGGCTTGGAGTCCCTCCTTTAATTCACTTGGGAAATCCTACCACCTCTCTCTTGGAGGTTTTCAAGTTGTGAAATTATGACATACACAAGTTTCAAGAACAGTTGCACATCTATACTAAGCCTGCAGAGATGGAAGGCTACTCCAAAATATATGGGTGCCAGAGGTTGTGGCAGGAGAGAGGCAAACTCATTGGAATCATCTGAGGATGTAGAAATTGTCCTTTGATGTTCAAGTCTTAGAGATCACAGCTTTCCTTCCAGGACCAAAGTTCAGAGGAGATGGGTGTGGGAGAATTGAGATACTCTTTCTTCCCTTAGGATTATGTGGAGCCAAAGAGGTTCTGCAAGGGAGTCTATGGGGATCTTTGCTGTACTCTGGGGTATTTAGTTTCTTTCCCTGAGTTTGCATAGCTCAGGACACTGAATTTTTGAGAAAATGAGGTAGATGTAAGTGGAAACTATACTCAGTTAGAGAGTCTATCTAACTTCCAGCCAATTCTGAGAATTCTGTGAATTAGAGACCTTTATGTTGAAAATGACTTGCCCTGTGCTGATTAGCTCAACTGGTAAGAGTATGGAAGTTAGGTGTTTAGGCTAATATCTTTTTCCTCTTTTAAAAATAGTTTAGGGATGTGAATATGGCTTAGTGGTAGAGTGCTTTCCTAGAATGCATGAAGCCCTGGGTTCAGTTCCTCAGTACCACATAAACAGAAAAATTCAGAAGTAGTACTATGGCTCAAGGGGTAGAGTGCTATCCTTGAGCAAAAGAAACTCAGGGACAGTGCCCAGGCCTTGAGTTCAAGCCCCAGGACTGACAAAAAATAGTTTATATTAATTGCATGAAAGTGTTTGATATTTTAATACATGCATACAGTGTTCTTTGATCAAATTCATTCCCTCTATTACTTTTTAAAAAAATGTTACCGCCTTCTAAGCTGATGTTTTAGCTGTTTCCCCATTGAAAGATGTATAATGCATGCATGTATCCATCATCATCCATTCACCCAATGATTAGCCATTTAAAATCCATTATAAAAAGGGATGGGAGAAAAACAGGAAGCAGAGAATCATTCACACTTAAATTCAAATTCTAGTTTCCCCATCTATGAGGTAATTGACTTTTAAATGATGGTCCAATTCTGTCAATGTGATTCTTGCCTCCCTACCCTGCCATCCCCGAATGTATGAATTTGGTTGGATGTTTTCTTCTTTTTGCTTTTGCATAAACTGCTGCATATTCTGTCTTCATACCATATTGTGTAGACATCAATGATTTTGGCATCTGCCTCTCTCCCTGGATTGTGGAGGCATTGATAGGAGAGCTTCATTCATGTTTTTACCCCTAGCACCTGACATACTAGAATGAAACACTAGAAATTAAACAGCTGTTGCATTGAAAAGAAACTAGTAACTCTCTCTCTCTCTCTCGTTTTATTTTCTCATCTATTAAATGAAGATGATTAAAGCATACCTTTTAAAATTTCCTGGGAGTTACATCCGGTAACATTTGGAAGAATGTCTTCTAAATATAATGTATGGTTGTTCTAGTATCTGGCTGATACTAGATGCAAGAGCATCAGGAAAGCATGTAGAGAGATCCTAGCCCATTTTTCCTAAATTGAACGATTGTGTAGAGAGGATCTGGATATTTGGCTTGCAAGACATATTTTGAGTGAATGAACTCACGGAATGAATGCCAAAATCTCCTTTCTGGCAAACTGTATGTCTTTCCCACTAGATTATATGCTTACAACAGTAGGATATGCTTTATTAATTTCTGAACTTCTGTAGTCTTTTAAATGTAACTAAGAAAGTGAATATGTAATCATTGCATTTTGCTGGGCTTTTCAAGGCCAAAATCTTTCATGCCTAAAACCTCTCCATATTCCTGGCTTGTATCTTCTCTTGAAAACCTAGGTGGTGAGACGACTAGGTTGGAAAGATCAAGTTTTGGGAGAAGAAGAGTGAGGTGAATTTGAAACATGTTGCATATGAGATTTGGCAGTCAGACCTGTAGGACTGGAAAACGTAAAAGAGATAGGAGCTGGAATCTTGTTATTTAATTTTTTTTATATTGGATTGGCTTATTTATTTATTTTTTAATTTTAACTTTGTTTATTAATTGAACACAAATTTTTTGACAAGGTGTTGTGCAAAAAGGGTACAGTAGGGCAGTGTGTACATTTCTTGTGATATCTTACGTCCTGTTTTTCTATCTCTTCTCTAGGTCAGGTAGACATATATACAATATAATGTATTGCGAACATATACAGTAGCCACGTGGCCACACCCAAGAAAGTCCGCCTAGGGCTTTAAATGTAATGTCGATATTAGACCATATGTCGACAGTAGTCTTATATGAACGTACATACCTAGTTTTTGAGCTATTGTATTCCCCTGAGAGGTCAATTTTTGACCTTCATATGTTGAGTAATTGTTTGGTTTTAGTTACATACTGTTGGGTCGCTGCCCCAATCCTGTGGGGAATACTATTTGACAAGCAGTTTTTGGTTTCCCAGACTTGGTCTCTACTGTCTCTCCGTCTCCCTTTGTTAACAGTCATATATCAGGGAGATCATGCCCCTTTGTTTTCTGTGTTCGCTCAACATTATTTGTTTGAGTTCTGACCATTTCCCTGCGAATAACAATATTTCACCATTCCTAATCGCTATGTAGTATTCCATTGTGTGTAAGTACCATATTTTTTGGATCCATTCGTCTGTGGAGGGGCATCTGGGTTGTTTCCATATTTTGGCTATTGTGAATTGTGCCACGATAAACAAATGTCTTTTTGATATCTTGGGTTTTGCTGTTTAGGATAGATGCCTAGGAGTGATATGGCTGGGTCATAGGGTAGGTCTATGTTGAGCTTTTTGAGAAACCTCCATACTGTTCTCCAAAGTGGTTGTACTAATTTGCACTCCCACCAACAATGGAGAAGGGTTCCTCTTTCCCCGCACCCCCTCCAGCATTTGTTGTTGCCTGAGTTCAGAGTATGGGCCATTCTAACTGGGGTGAAGTGGTATCTCAGGGTTGTTTTTATTTGCATTTCCTTTACTGCCAGGGATGATGAACATTTCCTCATGTGTTTCTTTGCCATTTTTATATCTTCTCTTGTGAAGTCTCTCTTTAGCTCCTTTGCCCATTTCCTAATAGGTTTATTGGGCTTGGAGGGGCTTAGTTTTTTGAGTTCTCTGTAGATGACAGATATGAGGCCTTTGTCTGTTGCTGTGCTGGTAAATATCCTTTCCCATATTGCTGGCTGTCTTTCTATTTTGGTGGCTATGTCCTTAGCTGTGCAGAAACTTTTTAATTTGTAGTAGTCCCATTTGTCGAGTCTTTCCCCTATTTGTTGTGCCCCTGGGACTCTATTCAGGAAGTTCCTTCCTGTGCCTATAAGTTCTAGCGTCTTTCCTACTCTGTCCTTCAGTAGTTTCAAGGATTCAGGTCTGATATTGAGGTCCTTGATCCATTTTGAGTTGATCTTGGTGCATGGTGATAGGCTTGGGTCTACTTTGAGTTTTCTGCATATGGCTGCCCAGTTCTCCCAGCACCAGTAGTTGAAGAGGCTATGTTTATTCCATTGTATGTCTTTAGCTCCTTTGTCGAATATCAGTTGGCTGTAAGAGTGCGGTTTTATTTCTGAGTCTTCAATTCTAATCCATTGGTCTTCCGATCTGTTTTTATACCAATACCATGCTGTTTTTGTTATGATGGCCTTGTAGTAGAGCTTGAAGTCTGGTATTGTGATACCTCCTGCACTGCTTTTTTTTTTTTTTGCCTAGAATTGCTTTGGCTATTCTAGGTTTTTCGCTGCTCCATATGAATTTATGGATTGGTTTCTCTATTTCAGTGAAGAATGTGGCTGGGATTTTGATAGGTATTGCATTGAATTTGTATAACAATTTGGGCAATATGGCCATTTTCACTATATTGATTCTGCCTACCCATGAGCATGGAGGTCTTTCCATCTCCTTGTGTCCTCTTTGATTTCCCTTATGTTATTTAAAAATTTGACGACTCTGTTTTAACAGCAAAATAGAGAGAACATTGTACAGATTCAATAATGATCAGTGCCTTGGCTTACTCATTAAAAAGCACAGAGAAAGCCAGGTGCAGGTGTCTCATGCTTGTAATCCTAGCTATTCAGGAGGCCGAGAGCTGAGGATTGCAGTTTGAAGCCATCCTGGACAGGAAAGTCCATGAGACTCTTACCACCAATAAACTACTTAGAAAAAGATGGAAGTGGTGCTGTGGCTCAAGTGGTAAGGAGCTAGTCTTGAGCAAATGAAGCTCAGGGACAGTGCCAACGCTCAGAATTCCAGCCCCAGAACCTCCCCCTCCCAACACAGACAGACAGACAGACAGACAGACAGACACAGTGTTTATTGAACCACTGTAAAGTGTTAGGCCTTTCCCACTATGTAGGTGACAAAGAACTGCTGTGATGCTTAAGCAGAGCTGTGAGAGAGGAATTTTGCTCCAAGAAGACTTCAACTGGTTATAGTGTATTAAAAAAGATTATAAGGCAAACAGAGAGGGTAGGGATAATTGTTAGGAGGTCCAGTAAATGAGCAGATAAGCAATACAACAATCTATAGAAGAGATATGCCAGGTGGAACAGAGAGGAAGAGACTTGGATTACATAAGAGGCTGGTGACTAGGAAGCCTCTTAGCTCTGGGAGGATTAAAAGACCAGTATTCTGTGGCTTTGGAACAAAAGACAGTGATTGCATCCAAAGGAAGATAATGAGAAACACTGGGGCCAAAGATCAGCAAAGCACCATTTATCTTTTTGTTGCAAAACTGTACTTTCCAAAGCCCCGGAAGGGTACAGAAGAAGAAGCTCGAGGACTTAGGCCCTGCTCTAGAGAATGCAAACATAAGTGTCCCCTAATAAATCATAGAATTAATCATTTCCAGGAATCTGAATGGCTGGCAGAGCACAGAGGTGGGGCGGTTTCTGCGGAAAGGGAGGAGGAGGAGTAGTGATTATAAGAGAGGACAAAGCAATTCTGAAGTGCGATGACATTTAGGCAAATGCACTCCAGCCCATTTTTCTCCTTGACACATTGATTTTGGAGACTTTTCTCCAAATATGAAATTTTAATTAATTAACAAGAAAAACACAACACAACACAAAAGGAACTACCTTTATTCAATAAAAACGATTTTTCCAGTCTCAGAATTACATACATTTAAAAAACTTATTAAATAATCAAAAAGGGAAATTATCTGGGAACCAGTGGCTCATGCTGCAATCATAGCTACTCACAGGGCTGAGATTTGAGGACTGGATCCAGCTCATGCAGACAAATCTTGTCTCCAATTAACCAGTAAAAAGCCAGAATTTGTAGGATGGCTCAAATGATTAAATGCTATCCATGAGTGCAAAAGCTAAGGAAGAACATGAGTTTGAGCCTCTGTACCAGCATTAAAAAAGTTGAAAGATGAGCTATATGAATAACTATAAGAATGGACATTCTATTGACCTAGAATTTTATGTTTTATAAATGTAGTAACTTTGAAAGGGAAAAAGGCCTACATAAAAGTACTTATTACATATATATTCAGTTATTCATTGTTAAGTCATTTGTTTTCTTAAATGAAAACAGAATTATTCCTTTTTTGAATATACATGTTACCACCAGCCCCACACTTCCATTGTTTTGTGGTGATAAACATGATTGCAGTAATCCACTCTGCATAGATACATCCATACACACACACACACACACACACACGCTTTGACATAGTAGTTACTTTCATTACAAGGCGATTGTATACCTATTATTCTCTTGACCTATAAGCACATTGAGAGAAGTGAAGATAGAAATTATTGCTCCATTTTACAGATTAAGAAAGCCAAAAGTGAAAAGGAACAGATGACCCGCCAGAGATGCACACGCATAAAGCTAGACTGAAGAACCTTGATTTCTCAGTGCCTTCTGTTCTAGTCCAGAGATCTTCCCTCCCCCCGCCCCCGCCCCATTTCAATGAAGCATAGGCCAATAATTTTCACAACCAGGCAGAGAATGGTGGATCAGTGACAGGCAATTTCTCTCTCTCTCTCTCTCTCTCTCTCTCTCTCTCTCTCTGTGTATGTGTGTGTGTGTGTGTGTGTGTGTGTGTGTGTAAGAGAGAAAGACAGGAGGGATGAGGAGGGGGGAGAGAGAGAGAGATGGAGAGTGAAACAAGGAGATCAAGATGGTGTGTGGTTCTGGGAGTGACTGATAGCTCAAGGAGAAAAAAAGAAAATGTGTGTGAACTTTCATCCCATGGCTGTCACTTTCAGTGTGCTACACATCATAACGTGTATTGCCTTGGAGCCAGAGAGGCAGTCTTCAATCTAGTTTCCCTTTTGGTGTTCCATTTTAGCCATGCTAAATGCATGGCTTTCCCTAGTCACATGGCCTCTGTTTCCCATTAGTAAGATGGGATTAAACAGTGTCAGAGGCTCCATTTTCCCTCGGGGGGAGAAGGGGTCTTCAATATCTCTTGTGACTTCTGAGTCCCTATTCCTGTGTCAGAGAGCTATTCTCTGCTACTCTATTCTTCAAGGAAGTCTCAGCTCTGCTTTATAAAAGCCAAATTTAAAAAAACCTATTCAATACAATGGAATGAATGAGGCCTATCCAGGTTATCTTACTCAAAACCAACCCTTTGTGGATTTTCCTCCTATCTACAAAGTATCTTCACAATACCACCTAAGTCAGTGACTGGGGCACTATATCATAGTTAAGTAGGCCCAACAACAAACCATGGCACTGATAATTAAGGAATCCATTGCCCACTGGTTTTCCTTGGGCACCAAAAATGTAGCTCAGAGAACTCAGAACATACTGGGAAATATTACCCGGGGAGCATTCGGCTTTGCTGATACTTCTGGCTTCAGCACACAGATCTGGCTACTACCTGTGTAGTCTGTTGGTAGCCAGGGGTTCATGGGCTCTGGAAAGTCAAGTGGCTTCTCTCTGATTGGCCAGAAGCAAGTGGTTATGTTAGTGGAGGAGCCAGAACACTCATTTCAGTGATTTGACTCTGGTACACATTCTGTGGAAGCGGAGGGTGGGCTGTTGCTTTTTCCTTTGGCTCTCTGGTAAACACTTTATGTTTGTTATGGTGGTTGAAGTGCTGGATTTGATCTTTGGTTTGTGTGCCAGGAGGTTTGCAGCAAGTGAGAGGTGTGGTCTGTTAGGGACGAGAGACTGTGGCTTTGGCCTCTCTGCACCCTGTCAGAGCGCACATGAAGTGTGCAACATGCGAGTGCGTTTTGTGGGGGCTCCTTCTCCAGCTGTGAGGACTGCCCAGAGGAATTGTGAGCCATGGTACCCCATAGGTGGAGGGAAGCAATGTGGTATGGCAGAAATAGTGCTGCACTGGGAATGAACTCCTAAGCCCAGCTTCTCTTCATCTCAGTCTCTCCCCTCTTCTCCCCTCCTCCTTCCCCCGGATGGATTTATTTAGTACTAGGCTAGGCACAGGCTCTTAGGAGTCAGGAGTGCAGTAGACAGATGGGGCTCTGTCTTAGCACTTACTCAAACGGGGAGTCTGAATGAGTAGCAACAATCAGATTGTTAGGATCTACTGAGGGTTACCATGTCCCACGTGTGTGGCTTATGATAGACTAAGTTGGGGTTCATCTAGGTTGAGGAAAGGGAAACCTCTAGGGGCAGTGACTAATCACTAATACCTTTCTGTATGATCTTGTCCCTGCTTTGGGGTGGGGGTGCCCCTTTCTCCTCCCTCTTCCCCCATCTTCCTCCTTGGTCTTCTCGGTCTGCCTTTGGCTTGTCTCTCATCAGGCCTCTTCCAAGGGAGCTTCTCTATTCTGTTACTTCACTTGTGTTCTTGTCTTGAATCTGAAGCTATCTGGTGGTGGGCATCTCTTAGGAAGGTCCTCAGCCACTATAAAAGCAGGAGTGTGAAGAACTTCTTATATTCTATCTTCCCTCATCTTAAATTCTACCTTCCCTTATCTTAAATTCCATCTTCCCCTTTCTACCTCTGATAATTTTTTCCTTCTTCTATTCAGATGAAGACACTGTTGACCTATCCTTTCCATCCTACCAAAAGTCTCATAGCTCTACCCTTCCCAAAGTTTCTTATCTCATCTTCCTCTTATTCCTCACCCACAATGACTATTTTTTTTTTTTTTTTTTTTTTTTTTTTTTTGGCCAGTCCTGGGCCTTGGACTCAGGGCCTGAGCACCATCCCTTCCCGCTCAAGGCTAGCACTCTGCCACCTGAGCCACAGCACCCCTTCTGGCCGTTTTCCATATGTGTGGTGCAGGGGAATCGAACCCTGGGCTTCATGTATAAGAGGCAAGCACTCTTGCCACTAGGCCATATTCCCAGGCCCACAATGACTATTTGATTTTCTGAACATTGCTCTGGAAAGTGGCCATACTTTTTGTCACTCTTCCAGTTTATTGTCTCCCCAACAGTAACCTATTTTCTCCAGACCTCTAGAACACATATGCTCTATATAGCTTGTCACTCTGTCATGGTCTTTAGGAGCTCTCCACTGAGCTCAACAGCTAGATACCTGGATTCTAAACCCAACTTTGCCTCTCAAAACCTAGGTCACCCAGGCATGCTGTTAACTACTCTGGGCTGTAGTTGATCCATCCACAAGTAGCTATGTTTCTGTGAAAGGGATGTGATGCACAGTGCTTGTAAAAATGTCCACAGTAATATCAGCATCCTATCTGGCCATATTTTTCCCTCATACTTTGCCCTTTTTGTTGTTATACATCTAGGTATCTTTTATTCTCAGAAGTATTACTTATAAAGTAGTCACAAACAAATGGCTGGATATACATGAACTACAGACATATTTCTTCATGTTCCTTTAAAAACTGTGCACATAACACATCTGCATATGCATACTGAACTCATCTATGTCCAGAGAATAGCATGCCATCTTACTAATCATGGGATATAGTTCTTTTGGAGTTGGTTGTCAGTGTATCAGTCATTCTTCCAAGGGTGACAAGTGCCAACTAGTCTCAGTGAAAGTCATTCCCTTAGTGGACATGGCCTCAGGGTTACACTGCCTTCATGAAATGAGGCCACGTAGAGACATAGAAAATCTTGTGGATGACCTCATGCAAGGAACTTGGTGATAATTTAGCAGTGTAGGTTAGAACCAAGGGCTTTACATTCTCAGAGTATAATTAGGATTTTCTGAAATCACTGCCCACTGTAATTTTTTCATTGTTTACATTATTTAATTATGTCATCTGATAGCCTCATTTTTTTTCTGTAATTATATATTAATGTTAGAGGCATAACAATCAGCCCAAATATACCCCTGGATTTTTACCATATCCTACCTTTCAAGATAAATGAATACATCATTAAAATGTTTGTGCACCGAGATAGTCTCTCAGAAGGCAGCTGTGGGAGCCAGAGGGTGTTTGTGCAGGAAAGGCTGTGTTCAGAAAGCCCATGAGGACTGCATGCAGCCCATTTCCCAGAGTTGTGTGCTTCATGTCCGAGAGGCCCAATGGAGTCCACAGAGGGCAGAGAATAACTCCTTTAATTTCTATAGAATCATTTTCTCTTAATTGGGAATTGTAAAGGTGACCTCAAAGCTTAATGAGTCATGGGAGAGGAAACATGTATTATTAGGGCAACCCTGCCCATCTACAAATGAAAGAAAAAGGCCAGATGCTAATGGCTCATGTCTGTAATATTGCTACTCAGAAGATAAAGATATGGAGGATTGAGGTTAGAAGCCAAAACTCACAGAAAAGTCCATAAAACTCCATATTCAATTAACCAGCAAAATGCCAGAATGGAAGTATGGCCCAAATGTGTGCCAGCTGAACAAGGCTCCCAAGCAAGAGTGAATCCACTGCAGGCATTGGCAGCTCAGCCCTGTAATCCTAGCTACTCAGGAGACTGGGCATCGTGATTTAAAGCCAGTCTAGGAAGAGAAATCAGAGATGATTGCTTATCTCCAATTAACCATCCGAAAGCTGGCTCAAGTGGTAGAGCGCCAACCTTTGAGCAGAAAAGCTAAGTGACAGCATTAGTACCAGCACCCATGCATACACACACACACACACACACACACACACACACACACACACACACACACAAAAGAAAGAAAAAAGAACCTATGTACTGGGCATTGTGCCAAATGTGTTTTATACAATGTTTTGAAGAACTATTAGCAGGTACGTGTCATCAATTGTCTTTTACAGATTAAGAAGCAGAGCTCATCAAGCTTAAATAACTTGCCAAGTTATGCAGTTAGAAAGTCATGGTACAATTGAAATCAAAGCCTGGGCTCTTAACACTTAGGCTCTGGAGCCTTCCATTTTCTATGATAGATACTGTATGCATAACCTTCTGTTCCCCATACAAATGAAAAAGCCACTGCCCTTCTTTTGGGAAATAAAAAGGTATAATCTAGTTAGAAAGAAACAAGGCTTCCTCTGTGCTCCAGGGGGTTTGGCTAGTAAGAGAGAGTAAACCCATATTATCCTGAGTCCTGGCCAGCTTGGGTTTGCTCCAGCTGCTGAATCCCAGGAGCACGTGAGGAAGGACAAGAGTTCCCATGAGATCTGAGTCTGGGGTGAGTTGAAGAGAAAGATTGTCCTTCCCTCAAATGACTACTCTGTTGTCTTCTTCCCCTGGGGTGAGGGCAGGATGCTTTCTCTCCCTGAGGGAACGATTTCCAATGTTTCCCTGTTTCAGGGTGGGAAACTCCAACTACAGGAAGGATTCGCTCTTTCCAACTCTGTGTTAATTACTATAGTAGACAAAGAGCAAAGATATTGTTGCAATTCACGACTATTTTATTTTCAGAGGGATTTTTTTTGGGGGGGGTGCTGTCCTGGGTCTTGAATTTAAGGCCTGGGTGCTCTGAGCTTCTTTTTGCTCAAGGCTAGCACTCTACCACTTGAGCCAAACCACCACTTCTAACTTTTCTGAGTAGTTTATTGGAGATAAGACTCTCAGACTCTTGCCCTGGCTGGCCTCTAACACTATCCTCAGATCTTAGTCTCCTGAGTAGCAAGGATTACAGGCATGAGCCACTGGTGCCCAGCTTGGAGAGGGATCTTAATTGCCTGGTTAGTCTTTGCAAGTCCTATTCCTGTATAAACCTCAGTTGGTTTTGGCTCCTTGTGTATTTTCCTAATGAGTTTTCCTTGTCATGAGTTACAGTAAGAGAGGCAGAGCCCTGATGAACCTCTCTTACATGAACAGTTTGGAGTATCCAGGGGAGGTCTATCTCCTCTTCTTTCTGCCTGACTTTTGCCTTTTGTTAAATATCTTGGAACTACCTAGCTTCTCCCCAGGAGAATAATGCAAACTGAGCAAAATGGAGTGGCTATCTTAGTTACTCAAGAGACTGAGATCTGATTCAAAGCCAGCCTAGCATTTTAGTCTGTGAAACTCTTATCTCCAACTGACCACCAAAAACTGGAAGTAGAGGTGTGGCTCAAGCGCTAGAGTGACAACTTTGAGTGAAAAGCTAAGAGACAGCATCCAGGTCCTGAGTTCAAGCCCCAGTACCAACACACATTAATGCCTGACCTCTCAGAAGACATCCTGCTTAGTTCTTTTTTTTTTTTTCAAATTTTTATTATCAAACTGATGTACAGAGAGGTTACAGTTTCATACGTTAGGCATTGGATACATTTCTTGTACCGTTTGTTATCTTATCCCTCATACCCCCCCTCACTCCTCCCCATTTTCCTTCCCCCCCACCCGGAGGTGTTCAATTCACTTACACCAAACAGTTTTGCAAGTATTGCTTTTGTAGTTGTTTGTCTTGTTTTACCCTGTGTCTCTCAATTTTGGTATTCCCTTTCAATTTCCTACTTCCAATACCAGTATACACGATTTCCAATATACTCAGATAAAATTACAGAGATAGTGTAGGTACAACCACAGGAAGGTGATACAAGAACATCATCAATAATAGAAGCTACAGATACACATGGGACATTGAAAGTAGTTACAACTGTGATATAACAATTGTTTCCATAACATGGAGTTCATTTCACTTAGCATCATCTTATGTGTTCATAAGGGTATAGCTATTGGGCCTTGTGATGCTCTGCTATGACTTGCCTAAACCTGTATTAATTATTCCCAATAAGGGAGATCATAGAGTCCATGTTTCTTTGGGTCTGGCTCACTTCACTTAGTATAATTTTTTCCAAGTCCTTCCATTTCCTTACAAATGGGACAATGTCATTCTTTCTGATAGAGGCATAAAATTCCATTGTGTATATGTACCACATTTTCCTGATCCATTCGTCTACTGAGGGGCATCTGGGTTGGTTCCAGATTCTCGCTATGACAAATTGTACTGCGATGAACATTGTTGTGCTGGTGGCATTACTGTGATTTTGTTTGTGGTCTTTTGGATAGATACCCAAAAGTGGGGCTGCTGGGTCATAGGGGAGTTCTATATTTAGCCTTTTGAGGAATCTCCATACTGCTTGCCAGAGTGGCTGAACCAGTTTACATTCCCACCAACAATGAAGTAGGGTTTCCTTTTGGCCACATCCCCTCCAACAATTGTTATTGTTAGTTTTCTTGATATATGACATTCTTACTGGGGTGAGATGGAATCTCAATGTTGTTTTGATTTTCATTTCTTTTATGGCCAGTGATGTAGAGCACTTTTTCATATGCCTCTTGGCCATTCTCATTTCCTCATCAGAGAAGTCTCTTTGTAAGTCTTTAGCCCACTTGATGAGGGGGCTATTGGTTCTTTGTGGTTTTGTTTTGGAAGAAGGTAATTTTTTAGTTCTGTATATATTTTAGATGAGGCCTTTGTCTGTTGAATGTCCGGTAAAGATCTTCTCCCAGTCTGTGGGCTTTCTGTTTATCTTGTGAGCTATGTCCTTTGCCGTGCAGAAGCTCTGCAGTTTGATGCAGTCCCATTTGTCCATCCTTTCTTTGATTTGTAGCCTTTCTGGGTCTTTGTCAAGGAAGTTCCGTCCTGTGCCAAGGAGCCCAAGTGTTTCTCCTACTCCTTCCTTTAGTGTTTTCAGGGTGTCTGTTTTGATTTCGAGGTCTTTAATCCATTTGGAATTGATCTGCTTAGTTCCTTTAGCATCTGGTAATTAGGACTTTAATTCCTTCCTCTTTTATCTTTCCTATTTTTTGAAATAGATTTCTTTATTTTTTGTTGTTGTTGTTAGCAGGTCGTGGGGCTTGAACTTGGGGCCTGGGTGCTGTCCCTAAGCTTTTGTTTTCCAGGCTAGTGCTCTACCACTTTGAACTACAGCACTACTTCCTGAAATACAATTATTTATTGCCTCTTTCAATTTATATTTGTTAATATCTATCACATTGTGGTATAAATACTTTTAAAAAGTTAAGAAGGCAAACTATGAAGAATATAGGCAACTTACTGGGAAGAGGGAGATCAGAAAAGGTTCTTTGGGGAGATAAAAGCTATGTGGAAAGATGTTTCACCCACATAATGGCAGTTAAGGACATAGCTCTGGTGCCAATGTGGCTGTAGGCAGGGTTAAGTAACCTTAGATCATTTCTGTGTACATTAGTGACACTAAATATATCTGTGTCATAAGTTTCTGTGGGATTAAGTAAGGCTATGTTATACCCTGCTAGAAATGTGAATGATACACAGTAAAGGCTTCTTAAAATGAGCTGTTATTAATATTTTGTTGGTGAACTTTTGTCTTCCCCGAGGTGGAAGTAAGTTGGGTGGGATTTACTGTTAGAAAGCTAGGAATTCAGAAAGTTAGAACTTAGTGGAGACTGAGAGTCTTGGAGACCTACAGGTTACTAAAGGGACCTTGAGGTCTTGAGGAAATTTAATATGGAGAGAGAAACATGCATATTCTTAGAGATACAGGTGCACATCTTATTTTTAAGTCAGGAACTAGGGTGCATTTTTGTCAGGATGGTTGCTACAGATTCTTGCCAAGAGTATTAGTCACCAGCTCATTTCTTTCTGTTTGAAGGCTTTCTTCAGTCCAATGGCCTTTGACATATTTAGAATGGTATTTAGGACAATGGACTTTATTAAAAAGAGTGTAAAAATAAGATCATCCAAACTTAGAGAAAGTTTCTTGGGGGGTGGGCTGAGAAAGGGAAGAGGACTTTGTTCCTCGTCCTATCAGCTGAACACATTATAGTCATTTTCTACAAACACCTGATTTCCTGCCACATTGAAGTTACAGAGCCAAGGCATTTCTACAAGTTTGGTCAGGGACTTGCTGAGTATCCTCAGTGAAGGGATTGTGCATTCTTCTTTTCTTGGGAAGGAGCTTTGAGTCCTTACCCATTTTAGCACAGGCATCTGTTTGTTTCTGTGATGATGTGTGTGGAGGATGAAGAGAACTTTTGTCTAGGGCCAAAAGATCCAAATTGAAACCAGATCTTATGCCTAGGCTCTGCTTCCCCTTTTCCTTGACCTTGAAAAAGTATCTTAACCTTCATGAATCTGGTTTCTAGTTTTGATGAAATAGATGACTGTATATCAGCTTGCTTAATGTGTACTGTGCTCAGCTGTGACATACAGGCTAAAGGTTTCCAAGGATTCAGGGTTCAGATGTTATCTATATATTTTTTGGCTATAATTTGGTTGATAGATTTATATAGTTTATGTGGTCAATTGACTCAACTTTCTTTTGCTGTCTGCTTTTGTTAATGATGGTCCTTGCATCTTCTCCTTTCTGTGCTGATACAGGTCATAGGTCAAATAATCCTGCCCCTCTCTCCTTTATGAATTAGGCCACCCAAATTGCAGGTGTGGAGAATGGGGTATTTGAATAATTTCTTTATATATTCTGGTTAGAATAAACTACACAACTACGTAGATGCTGAGGCTTATAAATAACAACAAGTTCATTCATTCTTTCTTTCTTTCTTTTTTTTTTTTTGCCAGTCCTGGGCCTTGGATTCAAGGCCTGAGCACTGTCCCTGGCTTCTTTTTGCTCAAGGCTAGCACTCTGCCACTTGAGCCACAGCGCCACTCTGGTGGTTTTCTATATATGTGGTGCTGCGGAATCGAACCCAGGGCTCCGTGTATATGAGGCAAACACTCTTGCCACTAGGCCATATTCCCAGCCCAACAAGTTATTTCTTATAGTTATAGTTATAGTTAATGCTAGATGAAAGTGCCATCAGATTTGCTGTCTGGTGAAGGCCTCCTTCCAGGTTTGTAGGCAGAATCTTCTTACTAGTCTTTATATGCATGATGGAAGGGAGAAGGGAGCTCTCTGGATTCCTTTTTTTTTTCTTTCTTGCCTGTCCTTGGGATTGAACTGAGGACCTGGGCACTCTTTCTGAGCTGCTTTAGCTCAAGGCTATCACTCTACCACTTGAGCCACAGCACCACTTCCAGCCTTTTCTGTTTATGTGGTTGAACCAGGGCTTCATACATGCTAGGCAAACACTCTTCCACTAAGCCACATTCCCAGCCCTCTGGATTCCTTTTAAAATCTCATTTATTTAAGAGGGCCTTTTTGTCATGACCTGTCTACCCACTGAAGGCTCTAAATTCCAATACCACCATATTGGAAGTTACATTTCAGCATAGGCTCTTGGGGAGAGGGCGTAAACATTGGGTCTGTAGCCAAGTTCTGTTCATAGCAGAAGAGAGCTGTGAGTTGTGTGTTCCACTCCCCTTACTGAGTCATCTTATAAAAGGCTTCATTTCAAGGGGAAAAGGTTAGTTTTGGGCCCCTATTGAAGCATTTAGATGACGTCAGAGAGACTGGATCTATAACCTCTGGAGAGGCCTGTGTGTCTGCTTTGGATCAGACCCAAGGCACTGCCCTGACTCCTACCAGACTCCTCCCTCCTCTTTCCTGGAGAAATCCACAGTGAGGAGGGAGGGTGAGAGTCAGTGTTTATCTTGGTGGGCTTCCCTGAGTCAGACACTACTGCTCTGTTTGCCTGCCTGAAGTCAGACCCTCTTCTTTAAATCGGCCAGACACTCTCACCCATTTACTTAGCCTGCCAGTGGTGTTGGTCCCTGCTGCCCAGGGCCTCTGGGATCCTGAGGAGAGGATTGATAACCGCTGCTTATTCTAACCTTAGAAGGAAGAGCAGCAAGTCGTGACTGGCAGCCATACCTGCAAGCACTCTTGGCCCAAAGACTTGAACTTCTCCAAATTGAAACTTCTCTTCCAAATGGGGCTGAGCCATTGAACAGGTGGACCTGCTCAAATATGCACAGCCTGTACCAAACCCAGTTCTAGGAGTGAGAAGGAGCCAGGTCTGCTTGTTGGCAGCACAAGGTGGTGAAGTATACTGGGTATAAGAATGCTAGAGTCAGACTGTGCTCAAATTCCAATTCCATTGCTTCCTGGATGTGTTAACTTTGGCAAACCCTTTTACTCCTCTGTGCCTGCAATTTCCCCTTTATAGAATGCACATACTTTCAGGATATCACTTTAAGGATTAAATACATTAGATTAACACTGAGGACTGATATATTTAGAGTAAGAATGTAGGTAATTGGTGACATTTGGTTATTTTGAACCTATGAACATGACAAAGATTAGCACAATGCTTTAAAAAACATGATTCAGCTATCTTCTATAAGAATTTCTCTTCAGGGCTGGGGATATGGCCTAGTGGCAAGAGTGCTTGCCTCCTATACATGAGGCCCTGGGTTCAATTCCCCAGCACCACATATACAGAAAATGGCCAGAAGGGGCACTGTGGCTCAAGTGGCAGAGTGTTAGCCTTGAGCAAAAACAAGCCAGGGACAGTGCTCAGGCCCTGAGTCCAAGGCCCAGGACTGGCCAAAAAAAAAGGCAATTAAAAAATAAAAGAATTTCTCTTCAAATATTGATAAACAAGAAGAGATAGGCAGATTATGGTCTGAGGCTGGCCCAGTTAAAAGGATGAGGCTCTATCTGAAACTAGCTTAAAACATAAGGGGTTTGGGGGTATGTAGCTCAAGTTGTAGCATATCAGCCTAGCAAATGCAAGGCCCTGAGAACAAACCTCAGTACTACCAACAAAAAAATCCCAAAGTAAATAAAGTGAATAAGCACAATGACATAGGCATATTAAAATAAAAGGAAGAAAAATTTTATCATGTGAATATTAATCAAATAAAAGCAGGACTAGCCATATTAATAGATAGGAAAATCTCAACAAAATATTAGCAAATCTAATGTAACCCTGTATGAAAAATTACATATTATATTTGTTGGATTCATTCCAGGTATGTAATTCTAGTTTTTGTTTTTTTTTTTTTGCCAGTCCTGGGGCTTGGACTCAGGGCCTGAGCACTGTCCCTGGCTTCTTTTTGCTCAAGGCTAGCACTCTGCCACTTGAGCCACAGCGCCACTTCTGGCCATTTTCTGTAAATGTGGTGCTGGGGAACCGAACCCAGGGCCTCATGTATATGAGGCAGGCACTCTTGCCACTAGACCATATCCCCAGCCCTGTAATTCTAGTTTTTACATCATATTAATTATGATGAAACTATGATAAAAATCTCTCAGCAAATAGGGAAGAAAAAGGAATGACTTAATGAAGAGCAACCTTATCTTTAATGATGAAAGGCCTTCTCCCTAAGACTGGAATTAGGGCAAGGATTCTGCCTCTGCTTCTCTCACTTCTTTACAGTATATTTCTGGAAGAGTAGCAACTGCAATAAATACATACATATACATCATAAAGGAGGAAGTAAAATCATAATTGAAGGTGACATGGTTTCCTATGTAAACAGTTCCAAGAAATCTTCTTAGAGCTAATTAATGGGTTTAGCAAGCTCACAGGATACAAAAATCAAGTAAATTTCTGTATGCCAATATTGACTATGGAGACACCCAAATTAAAAATACAGTGGTATTTGCAATCACCCCACAGCAATTACGTTTACATATATACAAGGGCATACGCAGGACTTGCAGGCTGAAAATTATAAAACCTGACCCCCAAAAATGAAAAACAAAAGATCTAAGTATGATACACTATGTTGATAGAAGTCCTAAACATAGTGTAGACAAGAAATAATAAGGAAAGCATGTACAAAGCTGTCTTTCCATGCTGAACGCTGGACAAGAGAGTTTTTCTTTCATTGACTCAAAGAAAATATTGGTAGGTATATGATGGCAACAGCACAATGACAATAGCATATGGACATGACACCTGGTGATGATATTTCAAGGTAGCTCCACTGCTCACTATCCTGCTCTGTCCATCCATTGCAGGAGTAGAATATGTGCATTCATACATTGGTCCATTCTAAACATACTTCAGGCACAAAACTTAGTCTAAAGGTAGTAAGCACCTTAGTCTAAGGTAGTAAGTACCTTTGGGTGCCTACTAAATATCCTTTTTATTGATGATAATTAAGATCATATTGGTTGGATCAAACTAATTACAGGCTTCCGGGTCACTAAGAGCAAGGTCCACCATGTTCGCTTTTTTTTTTTTTTTTTTTTTTTTTTTTTTTTTACTGGTGTTATCCACACAAGGGGAAGGGACACAGAAGGGCCATTGTCATGGCAGAAAGTGGGAAGATCAGAGAATGGAGCAAAGATGAGGCTGCCAGGCTTTGGGGTTGCTCTTGCCTCTCTGCTTGCCCCTGTTTTTATGTCATATTCCAGCAGGCAGAATTGCACCTTTTTGATTTCTCTGTAAGCCCCCCTGAATGTGGAAGGAGAAAGAAGGGCAAAGACAACCTAAACCAAGAACAATGGCAAGTGATTTTCTCTTCCTCATGTGCCCTTGCTCCCACAGTTGCAATAAAGGGCACTGCTGATTGGCTAGGTTTTCTTGGTCTCCGTGAGGTTTCAGGCTAATCACGTAGAATCCTTCTAACAATGGTGAGCACTCGCTTGTTATTCCATAAATGAGTGTTGATGTTACTTGAGGCTTCATTTTTGTCTTGTTTTGCTTAGTTTGTCAGTTCACTGGAAGAGCATAATCTTCAGAGATATTTCCCAAGATATCTGAGGAAAATAGCTCTGATTTTGGAACCAGTAACTCCAGGTGTCCTTGTCTCAGTTTTGGTTGTAACTGACTGTTACTACAATGATGCATTGACCTGTATTCTCTGAGAGTCAATTTTTTTTTTTTTTGTGGTGAGGGAGATAATTGAAGAGCTGAACCAGAGGAATGATGCCTAAGCTAGGCTTTGGATGAAAGGAAGGGTTGAATTCTGAGACCTTGTCCTCATTATTGATGGCCTGAGTACAGTTCTCTACCCGAACTTGCTGTGAATAATGTGAATTAGGGTACATACACAAAACATCAATGTGTAGACTTTTATAAGTTGGTGAATTAGTGAAGGAAGGCCCAGTGTAGGTGAGCATCTAGTGTTTTCATTCCCATCCTTATCAAACTATAATTCAGCCTACGAAAAATTTCCAGGTTGACTCTGTCCTAAGCTAATTGTTTTGGAAACTTCAGAGGAATTGGTTCAAAGATTTCAGTGCTGTGCCAGCCAAGGAGCAAGCACAGTGGAAAGAGTCTCTACCTTGGAGAGTATATTGCTGAAGTGAATGTGGAGTGTATCTTAAGAGAGACAGCAAGGCTAACACATGAATGGTACAAGCTTTCATTTTGCTCAGAGTGAGATAGCTCTACCTTCTGTCTCTATATGTGCAAGCACATTTTACTCAGTTCTAAGTGGTGTGCTAATCATAGCTAACCTATTTCTCAGGTTATTTCCTAAGTGCTTGACATTTCCTGAGCACTTCACTCATTTAATCTCCTGGAAAGGAGGTATAGTAAATATAATTGTTATATTATACTGTAGTGGCAACAAAGTGACAGAGAAATTAACTATCTTGCCCACAGTAAAGAAGGGATAAATCAAGAGTTGAACTCAGGTAGCAACTGTCTCTACAGCTTAAGTTTTCTTAAGCTGTATACTACAGGGACTCCACAGAATGCACAGGTGTATCGATTTTCAGCTTCAGAAGTTGGTCATTATTTTCACATTATCTTTACTAAATGCTCAAGCTAAATGTGGACTTTGGATCATCAGTCTGTAAGGAAGATGGTCATGACTCACAGAGGAGGTGCATCCAGAGTGCATCAGTAGATGTGAGATATCCAAAGCTCTCCTGGATTGAACTGAGTTGTTCTTCTGCCAGAGAAGGCTTAGGAAAGTACCAAGGGGCAGAAAGGGAACCTGAGAGCTTGAGTCCCATTGTATCTCTTGGCAACTGCCAGGCTAGCTTAGATGATTCTCAGACTTTCCAACCTTTTATCAGTGGATTGGTACATTGGAATTGGTTTCCACAAATGATGAAGACACAAGGCCCCTGGGTTCTTCTTACAACATTCTGACAAAAAGCTGCCCTTCCTTTTGTTGTGACATCTGAATTTCATAATTCAGATTGGCTGTCATGGGATCTCAATCTAGTACTCAGCATTGGCTTTGCATACTATTTGTATATCTTTTCAAACCAGGGTCTGGTCTGTACTGTGGATTTGACTCTGGTTTGACTCAAGGACAGCCCATACCATGGTGATAGCACTCTCATGTGTAGCTGAATTGATGGAAATTCATATGAACTCACAGGGGTGTCTGTGATAAGTGGCCACGGCAAATACTTGTTCTTGTAGCAAAATGCCAGGCCTTGTTTAGTCTTTCCCACAACCCTATGTGGTAAGTGCAGTTATTAAACACACTTGAGAACTGAAGGAGTATGAAACAAAGAGAGGGAAAGTAACTTGGCCTACATCATACAGTAAATAAACAGAAGAATTGGGATTTAAACCCAAACAGTTAAACATGAACATATATGCTTTTGACTACCAGATGAGCTCCTCTGTCAGGCTTTGTGAGGGACAATTACCTCCATTTTTATGGAAAAGGAAGCTGAGTTTTAGGGGTGTTATAAAACATAGTCACATAGCTCATAGAAGATGGGCTGCGTAGGGTCCCAGGCAGCCTGCCTCCAGACACCATCTGCCTAATTAACCACCACTCCAGTGTAGAAAATCACCAGGCTTGGGGGTTGAAACGCTCAGGCCAACTTTGCTAAAATGCAGCTCCGGTATGGTTCTCACTCCTTCACCCAATGGCCATTTCTAGCAGACCTACTGTGTGCAAAGCATGATTAGCACTGGATATATACTGGTCAAGTCTGTGGTTCCGTGAGTCTTCAGTTTCTTCATGTGTGAAAGATGAATAATTCTCCTCCTTTTGAAAAGTCAGGCCTCTCTCTCTCCTCTCTCTCTTTTTATAAGTACAGTCATGTCTTCCTTAATGGTCTTTGAAATTTCCACATAAGTGACTTTACCATGACTAAAAATAAATGAAAGCAATTATAATGTGGAGTTGTTTGTGTTTGAATCACACAGGCCTTCACCCCCATCTTTGAGAAGACTCATACCCTTGCTTTCCTTCCTTGTCCATATTCTTTTGTTTAAGAAACATTGGATGGGATCTTTTCTTTACAAACAAAGGGATCTACAGTTGAATATCTTAATTGCTTTGAAATGCTGGAGTTGTGTTTAATTTGTATTCATTTTCTTTTTTTTTTTTCACCAAGGTTTGGTTCTTGGCATAATTCAGTAAATAAAATTTTACTCATTGCTTTTTACTGAAAAATTGTTCTTCCCCAAGGGGTATTGCTGGTGTGAGTCATGTGTTCTCTCACCAGCTGACATTTCCCCATCCTGTTTGTGGAGGGCCAGAGTCTGACACAGCAGGCCCACAGGCTCCTCATTTCAGGCCTTGTGAGTTTTGATGAGCTTTTGGCGCTAGGAAATGCCTGGGCTGCTTTCACTCTAGAATTTCATGGGAAAGGGTACTCCACAGGCCTCTTAGGAATAGCAACTGGCTTACGAAGATCTCCTGAGGACTGAGCACTGGGAAGAATGGCTTCTGTGAAATTCACTATGTATTACCCCACATTGTTCTCTGAATGCTTCTTGGGTTCATGCATAAACTAGCAGAGTTAGTATCACTGTATTTAATAAGTGATCATGACATACTTGCTGTTTGTACAAAAGAGTAGAGAACAGGAGTCCTACAATTACTATGAGGAGAGGGGTTTTGGGAGGGAGTCTTAAAAGGAGTGGTAGGTATTATGGAAAACTGTAATCTACTTGGACAAATGCTGATGCAGGCGTGCTTGGTGAGGGTCACATAGAGATGAATCAGGCCAGGGTCTTGTGTTGTGTTGACAAATACTTAACAATTGGCTTTGTGGAAGAGTTGGCTAGCCCTGATGTATAGCTTCTGCCCCATTTCTGTGGTGTAAATCATCCCATGACTGATTTCAAGCTACCCCAACAAGGTTAACTGGCTTGAAGAATTCTTGAAAAGTTAATACTGTTCTCTTGTGAGAGCCTATGAACTTGTCCTGTACTCGGCATGATATGGACACAGGGAGATGCATGGGATAGAAAAGTATCCAGGGGCAGCGATTCAACTCTGTGGTGGGCACATCTACATGGTCACTCGCAGGCAGAGAGAGGGAAGGCAGCAGCCTAGGATGCCTTCCAGAGAGACAAGGGCATCCTGAATATACTCCCAGCCTCCATACAAGGGGATATGGCTTGGTCTGGCTTTAATGTTCTTCAGATTAGCCCCACTTTGCCTGTGCAATCTCTTCTCTCACATTTGACAACATAAATCTTCCACTCTAGCCAGTCCAGTACAGTGTTTTCAGTCTTGAGATCACATGCATACCTTGACTTAGCCCATCCTCCCCCTTTGGAAGGAGCTTTCTCTTTACCTCCATCCTCCTGACTCACACATCCTCCTTTATGCACAATAATTCCAAGTGGCAGAAAGCACTGCCATAAAGGGGAAAGGTGATAAAATAGGTTGTATAAAAGTGGAGGATTTATGTTCATGAAAAGTCACTGTTAAGAAAGGAGAATAAATCAAAGAAAACACTGAAATGCTTGTGCCCAATAAAGGTATGAATTCAGAGCATAGAGAATGATCACAAATCAATAAAGGAGACTAGAACAGGAACTTTACATGAGCGCATTCAAAGCACATGTGTGAAAAGTTGCCTACCTTCACTATATTTTCATGTTAGATAGTGAAATGAGAGACCACAATTCTCATCCAAATGGCTGAATAGGGAAAAGACATGTGCTGTCAAGCATTGTTGAGGTTTGGAAGCAATGGAAAGCATAAATAAGTTAGTAATTGGTACAACCCTGTTAAAACACTTCCTGCTCTCATAGGACTTACCATACCTGAAAGGTAATTAACAAATGCACAATGTTTTGGGCAATAATAAACACTCTGAAGTAATATGAGGGAGTGAGAGGTTGTACAGTAATAAAGTATTAAAAATGGAGTGAGGGTTTGAGCACTGATTAGGTTTTCCTTGTGAAGATTTCTGGTAAGTTAGTGTTTAAGTAGAAAACAGAGTGACAGACTAAGACCAGAAGGTACATGGGGTAAGAGAATTCCAGACAGAAAGAATTTGAAGTTTGGTGTCCTGGTGCTAGGACCCCCTCCCCCAACCTCTGAAGGAAGCTGCTCAAGCCTCAGTTTGGGATTTCCCCTCCCATATTCCTCCCCATTCCAAACTAAGTCAGTATTCACTTGATTCTCTTTTAATGTGTCTGCATTTTCTCCATCTCCATCATTGCTGATGCTTTGGGTAACAGGGTCTTAGCTTTGCCTACATTTCCTATTTTTTTGTTTCTGAGTTATTTTCCTGATCATGCCATTTCTCATCCCAAAGCCCTCCAATGTCTGCCTTCCATGCTCAGAAAAATGCCCTGCAAGATTTCTGCTTTCTTCTCTGATCTGACTTCTTACAGCCGTGTCTTACATTCCATGCAAGCCACACTGAAACAGTTCTGTTCCTCAATTCTATCTGAACTCCCTTATCTCTGAGCCTGTGCACATGAGGGTGCTTCTATTTGCAGCATTATTCCTCCCTACTTTTATTTTATTTTATTTTGTTTTTGTTTTTGCTTGTCCTGGGGCTTGACCTCAGGGCCTGGCCACTGTCTCTGAGCTTCCTCTGGTCAAAGATAGTGCTCTGCCCTTGAGCCACAGTGTCATTTCCAGCATTTTCTGATTAGTTTATTGGAGAAGAGAGTCTCACAGACTTTCCTGCTTGGTTGGCTTTGAACTGCCATCCTCAGATCTCAGCCTCCTGAGAAGCTAGTTTGCAGGCATGACCCATTGATACCTGGCTCCCCCTACTTTTTGAGCATCCTTTAGGTTTCACTTCATTCTTTAATTATAATTTTGGTGCTTGTACCAGGGCTTGAACTCAAGGCCTTATGATTTGTTCAACAGTTTTGTTCATGGCTAGTGCTTTACCATTTGAGCCACACCTCCAGTCTGACTCTTTATGTTAGTTGAACATAAGAGTATCATAGACTTTTCTGCCTGGGCTGGCTTTGAACTATGATCCTCAGATCTCAGCCTTTTAAATAGCAAGTGTGAGTCACTGGTGCTCACTTTAGCTATTTAGTCTGGGGAATTTTTCTTGCCCTTTTAACTTTGGCCAGGTGTAATGCTCCAGGGCTCCAATAGCATTCGTGGTTTCTCCATCATTGTCCCTTCCACCATCTGAAATTGACTTATTTTCCTGAATATCCACTAACCTCTGACACCAAGGAAGGGAATTCTGTTTTTTTTTTAAATTTATTATAAACGTGATATAAGAGGCATTACAGTTACATCATTCGGATAATGAGTACATTTCCTTTTGAACAATGTCACCTCCTCCCTCATTTTCTCCCAGTTTTCCCCCTCTCTTCCCCCCTCCCCCTTCCCCCTACCTCTCAAGTTGTATAGTTCATTTTCAACATAGGGTGTAGTGAGTTTCATTGCTGAATTGATTCACCCTTGTCCCTCCATTTCTGTGATTCCCCTTCCCCTCCCTAAATCAGATAAACTTATGTACAAGACAAAGAGTACACAAATCAACAACAGGGACAGAAGGGAATAAGCCAAAGGAAAAAGGAAAGAAGAAAAGACAACAAAAAAAGGAACTGCAAACAGTATAATAAAAATCCTCTTACTTCCATTTCTTGGTGTTCATTTCAATAAGCATTATTTTAAATGATTTTATGAGCATAGCTATTGAGCCCTTATGATCCTCTCCTAAGAATATTCTCCTTTGTGCTTACTTTGTGAATGTTTAGATTGCCATTTAATTAATCCTGTCCAGGTGTAGTTATTTGTCTTTTACTATCTATCTATTTGGTTTACCTGTAGACATATTCTAGTTATTACAAATGATGATTATTCTGTATCCTTAACACTTACTACAGTTCCTTACATTTAGAAATTGCTCAATAAATACTAAACAAATGAATGCTTGTTGAGCTAGATGTTTATGATAGGATGAGACTCTAGAAATGGTTTTATTAATAACAGATAGAAATAGCTTACAGTTAACACAATTTTTTCATGAACTCACAAAAGCCAGACCAACTTTATGTGTAAGCTTTTAATTCCTGGTAATTTTGTGTTTTATAATTTGTGAAGCACATAAATTAAATGTTACTTCACTGAGCCACTTGTAAACTTTAAGTTTTCAGAACTCTGAAAAACCCAAATGTAAAGATCTAAGTATCTTCCTCTGGCTGAAGGTTCTGTGTGTCTACTGTGACTTATTTCTAGAATTGAGACTTCATCTCTAGCTTAAAATCCTGGAACTTTGTTAGTTTTGTCAAGCTTTTGGTATGTGAGGTAGAAATTCTTTGTGATTCGCTACGGCCCCTGCACATGGCAATGCAAGCTTTTCATGGAACATGAGTAGGGGAGACCAGTGAGGAGAACGATGCTCCCAGGAACGTGCTGTGTGCTTGCATTAGAAGAGATGTCATAGATCTCCATGGGGGTAAGCGAATCGAGTTGAGCAGTGCCTAAAATTGGGGAAATGTAGCACCATCTCAAAAGCAGTTTTGTTTTTTTTCTTGGTTGTACTGAGGTTTGAACTCTGGGCCACACACACTAGCTAGGCAGGTGTTATACCATTTGAGCCCTTTTTGGTTATTTTCAAACAGGATCTTGTCTTTTACCTGAGTTGGCCTGGCCTGTGATCTTTCTGTTTCTGTTTCCTACGTTGCTGGGATTATAGGAATGTACCATAGTGCCTAGCTTTTTCTGCTGAGAATGAAGTATCACTATTCCCCTCCCCTCTTCCCCTCGCCCCCCATCCCCCATAGCAAGGCTAGACTTGACTGATCATCCTCCCATTCTTAGCCTCCTAAGTAGCTAGGATTACAGCATGAGATAGCATAATTTTAAGTATTATTTTAATAGCACAGGATACACTAAGAACCACTATATGCTGTGAAATCATGAGTATGCCAGATGCTAGCTTAACTCTTCTAAACACACTTTCTTTTTTAATTGTGACAACAGTCATTTGGGTTCAATACCATTATTCCATTTTACAGATGAGCCAGTTAAAGCTGAGACAAGTTGAGTGTTTTGCCTAAGTCATACAGCAGGGCTATGGTAGTACCTATAGATGAAATCAGAATCTCTAACTTGAAATTTACTAGGCTATATGTCATGAGGTTCTATAACCTCCCATATTGAAAAAAGAAAGTAATTCTTTCTACAGTGAAGTAACTCATTCTAACAGCTAACCCAGTCTTTCCATATGTTTTTGCTGGGCATTACACATGACATAATACCCTCACCATGCTCCAGTTTTGGTTAAAGGGCAGGAGAGAAATTATAGCAAATTCTTCTGGTTCAGCAGAGCATTTAACTCAGAGAACACAAAGAAACAAAAATGTTTATACCAAATAATATTGCTGTCCAAATGAGGGCTCATTCAAGAAGCTCCTGACAGTGTAGGTGAGGCAGTTGAATACACAGAGTTAAAAGGGTCAACTCTCAGGGGGGAAATCCTGACTCTGGTGAAAAGGAGACCAGGAACAGCTGGGGGTGTCTTTCCCAGCAGACCAGGACCCCTTCTCAGGCCTCTAGACATAGTACTCCAGCTGAGAGTGTGTTTGCCTGGCTGTGACTCTTTCCCTTCAGCGTTCTTCTCTGGGTGTCCTATTTCATGAGCACCGCGGAGTTTCAGGCTTCCGCCTGCTGCAGCCCCAACTCTGGCTTTCATTGTTGCCTCCTTGGCCAGAGCTGGGTGAGGGTTTGAAAAATGACACTGATTGGATGCACATTTAGTGGAGGCAACTGTTGGACAAGCACCTCACCAATCCTCGGTTCCAAACAAAACTGATGGGCTACACCCACCTACTTGGGGTCTAGACTAATGGCTTAAGAGAGGCCTCTTCCCCTCTCCTGTTCATACCACACTGCACCCTTGCTGCATGCATGGCTCCAGGCCTCTCAGCCTGCCTCCCTGTCCCTCTTCCTCATTCAGTCACCAGTGTCCTCTGATGGGAAACTCCCACATGGTTGACTGGGCCAATCCTCTGTGTGAAGATGCAGAAGTTTCTTCCCAATTTCTGGGCCTAGGTCTTTGTGTTCAACTGTGTTCTACTTTTTTTTTTAAATGAAGATTTCTACTCTACAGGAGGCTCAATAAGAATCCCCTCCTTGGGCCTCTACACCTCTTGTGATGAGTCTCCTCATACCCTTCTGAGGACTGGGATACGCGCTCGTACCAGGAGAATTCAGAGAAGAAACCACACCTTTATGACAGCTCATTCTCTGCCACTTTGCTTGTTGAACTTCTTGGAAGTCATAGGTAGGGATGATTGTCTATAGTGTGTGTGTCTTAGGAGAGGTTAAGTTATAGACGTTAAAAAAAAAGAGAGAGAACCAAGGGTTGCCACCAGGAGGGCACAAGAACAGCACAACTACTGGTTTTGGGGAGGTCATAAGAACCTCTTGCTGGGTAAAATGAAAGCTGCAAAATCTCTTACAGTCATTTTCTGAAAACTGAAATATTTTTATAAACTTATAACAAATATAGGATTAAATGTACTTGGAGAAATATGTTCCAGGAAGAGATTGAGCCTGACAGCTTTGCATGCTAATATGGACTGTTTCATATTAGAGGAAAGGATGTGGGACCCTTTGTTTGCTTTTGGTATGTTTGTTTTTGCAAAGGTGTTGTCATGTCATGATTATTTAATGTTCACGGGCTCTAGCTATGTACTAGGAAAGTCAAAATGTATTTACTATGAAATGTGATTGGTTCCAGTTGTTTAAACAGATCCAGTTGTAATAATAGTAGGTAAGATGACTTCATGCCAAGCACTATTCTAAGCATTAACTCATTTTCTTCCTTTACTGAGCCTCTCGGATGGAACTGCTTTCAGCATCCCATTTTCAGATGAGTGTTCAGTGATGTGCTTAAGATCATGGTGCTAATAAAGGTCATAGTTTAAACTGGAAGCCAGGCACTCTATCACTCACTGAGGAATAAAGTTTGATAGGGCTATTGATTTAGGCAGGCTGAGGCTTTTTGTAATACCTCTGCATATCTACAGTTATAGATACTGAAGCCAGCAACTGCCAATTAAAGAAATCCTTTACAGGCTGAAAATAAAACCAGTTACTTTGTTAGTCACTCATGCCTGCAATTGACCTACTTATTGATCTGCATTACAACTTCTTTCTTAGAATACTTTGCAGAGTCAAAGTGGAGATTGGAGTACACTGAAGAGAAAATTGAGAAGATAGGATAGTTGAGAAGGGAGAAATATCAACAACAAAGTGTGATATTGAATCCGAAAATAAGAACTGAAGGTCCAGTTATTTGCAGCTGTCCAGGTGGATGCTCTGCTTACTAGAGCAGATAGCCTTGTTGTGTTCATATTTAATGTTCAGTTATCCATGCAGCAGCATCTGTGATTATTCATTTCTGTGTCTCTGGAGATGCTTCTGACTCCCAATATGACTGGCCATGTCCAGCACTATGAATCTACATTCATTTCTGTTTAAAAAAAATGGATAATTAGGGGCTGGGAATATGGCCTAGTGGCAAGAGTGCTTGCCTCTCATACATCAAGCCCTGGGTTCAATTTCACATATACAGAAAACAGCCAGAAGTGGCACTGGCTCAAGTGGAAGAGTAAAAAAAGAACAAAAAGAATCCAGGAACAGTGCTCAGGCCCTGAGTCCAAGCCCCAGGACTTCCCCCTCCAAATATATATATATATATATGATAATTGCTGGGCATTTGGGATTGCTTACTTTATGGACTTTGGTTTTGAGGAGTATGAGGTGTTGTTGGAGAATGAGTTGAGGCCAAATATAATCTGGTCCCCACAAGTCATCCCACTGGCCAGATAGTGTTATGCCAATCTTGATTTCTTGTCTTGTTTTGTCCTTTTCTATTTCTCTTTCTTTTTCCTATTTATCTTCCTTCCTTCCTTCCTTTGTTCTCTCTCTCTCCTTCCTTCCTTCCTTCCTTCCTTCCTTCCTTCCTTCCTTCCTTCCTTCCTTCCTTCCTTCCTTCCTTCCTTCCTTCCTTCCTTCCTTCCTTCTTTTTTCTATTTTTTTTTGAAGCCAGTCCTGGAGCTTAAACTTAGGGCCTGGGCACTGTGCCTGAGCTTTTATACTTAAGGCTCTACCCTTAAGCCACAGAGCCACAGCTCCATTTCCAGCTTTTTTTGTTGTAGTTAACTGGAGATAAGAGTTTCATGGGCTTTACTGCCTGGTCTGTGTTTGAACCACAATGCTCAGATCTCAGCCTCCTGAGTAGCCAATATTAAGGTGTAAACCACCAGTGCTTGGCAATTCTCTGTTTCTTGTTTAAGACAACAAAAGTATGAAAAAAATAATGATAGCAAAAAGAGTATTTTCAATGCATTTAACTTCTTTTAAATACATTTTGATTTCTGTTCTGTTAAATCACTCATTATTTCTTTTTTTATGCTAGTATAAAAATAGTTTATTTTTTTAAAAAAGCAAATAGCACCAATTCACATTTTTAAACAACAGGGCATTAGACTCAGGAGAGGTTTGTAAATTTAAAGATGTTCCTGCATCTCATGAATCCTACTGTGTTTCAATACAATGATTAGCCCTGACTATGAGACTTAGGAGAGCATACACAGACTAGTTCAGCACTCCTCCCTGTTCACATAATTGTTCCCTGAGATGAAGATTTGTGTACAGTGATTTATGATAGAAGTGCTCCCATGGGGGAAGCTGAGAAGGGAAATTAGAAGCAGGAGGAGCTAAGCCATACAACAGTGCACTTTCATATTAGAGCCCTACAGCCTGGCCCTACAGAAAACTTGGCTATGAACCCCAGCAGTGGTACTCCACTCTCCCTCAAAAGCAATGTCATATAAATCACTCATTATTTCTACACATGCTAACCATTTTATCTATGTAAAAGCCTCATGTTAGTTTCACAATCCACAAAATTCTTAAACCTAAGTGATTTGGGGATTTGCATGTAACTAGTTTTGATACCTCTCAGATCTGCTTTCTAATCAGCTTCCATTCTTGCTGGTTCTTGTTTTATTAGCCCATACACAACTCCCTTAGTTTGGAAAGTGATATCCCACAAAGGCTTAAACTATAATCATAATCATCTGCAATTCTGTTTTCAAACAAACATTGTTACTCATGAGAGAGCTTCTTTAAACAGCCCTGGACCACACAGAGGTGGGGGGGGGCTGTCAAATTAACAATGACCGTGACTGAACCCTAGCCTATCTCTTACCAACTTTCTCATTTCCAATATGGCAAGATAGCAAGTGTATGCTTTTTAGTCTCAGCCCATGAGTTACCTGATATTTAGTAACAATATCCAGATTGCTACCCACAACACAATCATCTACCACTCTTTTCATCCGTGAATCCCAAACCTAAGCTCAGGAATTTGTGGGTGTTCTGGTTTATTGGGTTATTATTGTGCTAAGATGATGTCCTAGCCACTTACTTCTATAACCCTTTTCAGAACATCATGCAACTCACAAATCATCAATACAATTGATGATTCATGTCTGGTAGAATATTATATTCTCTAGAAGGCTAAGATGCTGGAAGAGTGTTGAGCTGTTAGAATTTTCATCAAATGACTCAATTTTAGATCCCCAGCATTAACATAAGATGTACTTACATAAGAGGAAACAATTGCATGAATATATTCAGATCACTGTATTATGAAAGATGTTGAAGTGTACATTCTAAGCAAGATTCCAGGAGCCATGCTAAACCAACAGGAGAGATGTTACCAGGAAGATGAAGCCCAGGATCACTAAAAGAATCCTCCAGAACAATAAGAATTGTATGGCGTTTAGGCAATCTATCAAACTACCAGACAGCTTATCGTTGCTGATCAAGATTGAAAAGAAAACTTTATGCTGTGCAATTAAGCTAGTAGTTTTGTTCCCCACCTTCTCTTCTACATGTGGTGGTGTGAAGTGAAATAGGAGCAACAGCCACCAGTGCTAGTTTCAATGGTATTTGACACCCTGATGAATTATTTAGGATTTGGGGAGATAAGAGCATGGAAAATTGAAAAAGCAAAACAAAACTAAACAATAGACATTGGTAGATTAAAATACTTGAGTAGGATTTTATGTATCAGAGTTGATGTAATTATTTCATGCAACTATGAAGTAGCAGTAGTAATTCTTTTGGTAAAGCAATCGATTTTTCCCTCTGGATCTCCCACCTTATTTTTTTTTTTAATTTTTGTGCTTCACAATTGCTGAGCAGGAGCTCCATCACCTGAGTCACACCCCAGAAATACTGCTCCTCCTCCTCTTCTTCTTTTTAAATTGGCTTTAGTTGTTTTACAGGTAGGGTTTCATGTTGTTACCTTGGGCCAGCTTTCAACCATCATTCCCTACCTAAGGCTTCCTACATAGTTAGAGAAACAGCATTGTGTGTGTGTTGGGAGGGGGTTGAATTTAGAGACTTGAAATTACTGGGCATGAACTCAGAGTCTTATACTTCCTTGGATTGTATGCTTATGGCTGGCACTGTTACTGCTTGAGCCATGACTCTAGCTCAGCTTTCTCCTGACATCTTCCAATCTCATTCTCCAGAGAAGCTAGGATTATAGGTATGAACCACCAGCACTCTGCTAAGGATTATAGCATTTTTATCTCTACCACAGGATTTAATCACATCAACTTTTATCATATCCATTATCATGAAGGAACACAGTGTGAGGGAGCATATTCCTTGGCAGTCTTCCTATGCTCTTGTATTACAGATTAAGAAATACAATCCCAAGGGAAATATTGGTTTTTTCCAAGGCTATTCTACTTACTACTGGAACAGTTGGTCAGATGCCGTTTCCATGAACCCATTCAACTAACTAACTTACTTGGCTTTACTAGGGGAATAAGATTAAACGGTGGCATTTCTGATATCTCTCCTGGTCTCTCTATTTCTTTCTCTTTCTCTAAACACACCTTCTATTACCTACCACATATTCTGGCTAATCTTAACATATTCTGGCTAATTAATATTTAAGACCATTTTTCTCCTTTGGAAAGTTTGGAAGATACTTTATTATATTTCTTTTTTAAATATTTACTTATTTTTTGTCAAAGTGATATACAGAGGGGTTACAGTTTCATACGTAAGGCAGTAAATACATTTCTTGTTCAACTTGTTACCTCCTCCTTCATTTTCCCTCCACCTTTCCCCTTCCCCTTCCCTTCTCCCCCCTCCCCCATGAGTTGTACAGTTGGTTTACACCAAATTGTTTTATAAGTGTTGCTTTTGGAATCATTTATCTTTTTATCCTTTGTCTCTTGATTTTGATATTCTCCTTCCCTTCCCTAGTTCTAATACACATAGATACAGTACCCAGGGTACTCAGATGAGATACAGTGATAGCGGGGGTACAACCACAGGAAGGGAATACAAGAGAAACAAAAAAAAAGCTACAGTTTCACATGGCATGTTGAAAATAATTACAACAATGATATAACAGTTGTTTCTATAACATGGAGTTCATTTCACTTAGCATCATCTTACATGTTCATAAGGGCATAGCTATTGAGCTATTGTGATCTGCTGTGACTAGCCTAAACCTGTACTAATTATTCCCCATGAGGGAAACCACAGAGTCCACATTTCTTTGGGTCTGGCTCACTTCACTTAGTATAATTTTTGGAAAATATTTTAAAAGACTGGCTTTAACAATGAGGCATACATTAGGAAGTCATACCTTGAGAGAGTCTGTAGTTTATTCAGAAATATCTGAAGTATTTTCTGGTTGCCATGGTGCCTATAAAAGATGTATCTATCACCTGTTCCCTGATCTCAGAATTTATAATGACATAAATATAGTGGGCACAATATAAATAGGATAAAATAGAGACAAGACTAGATCCTATGAGGGAACAAAACCCCTAACACAGTTCAACAGAATGTAATTAGCATCAACAAGGAGTTGAAAGATGGAAGGTGAGGGTAGAAAAGGGAAACATGTTCTCTGTAGTAATCCAGTACATTTAGTACCAGCTATCTTCAATAGAGTCTGACCACTCACAATCAGCATAGGATCTTGAGACAGTGCAAATTGATGCATGGAATGGAAGCCCCTCTGTCTAACCATTTAGAGATAATAAAAAATAAATCTAAAATATCTTCATTTCAACAAATAACTCTTTATCACCTGAGCTGTAGCAGGCAACTGTGTTAGAGATTCATTGGTGATTATGAAAGGGATTATTTTTACCTTCATAGACTGTAAGCCTAAGGGTAGGTTAGTTACTACAGATAGAAACTTCAAAACCTAGTTTAGTAAGGAGTTTGTGAAATCTTGCATTCAACTCTTTTGCAGGTTCTTGTTTATTTATTTATTTTTATATGCTACGGGTTTGGTAATACTTTCTCCCTTTCCATCTAACCGTAGATTTTTCTTGAGTCTGTTTCTTTCTGAAGCCCAGTTCTTTTTTTTTTTTTTTTCTTTTTGCCAGTCCTCGGCTTGGACTCAGGGCCTGAGCACTGTCCCTAGCTTCTTTTTTTGCTCAAGGCTAGCACTCTGTCACTTGAGCCACAGTGTCACTTCTGGCCATTTTCTAGATATGTGGTGCTGGGGAATCGAACCCAGGGCTTCATGTATACGAGGCAAGCACTCTTGCCACTAGGCCATATTCTCAGCCCCCCCCCCCCCGCCCCCCGCCCAGTTCTATACTATGTGAGCATGCAGAGAGCCCCAAGGGATTGTGACACCATTCTGGTGACACCATTGGCTCTAGTTGTTCTATGCACATCCCTATGGCTAATGGTCCTTTTGCCCAGACACTAGCTAAAGGAGCTTAATCCTTTATTTGACTTTGGATCTTCAATCTTCCTTTTAAAGTTTTGATTGAGCCAGAGTACTTATCCTGTAAAGAACACACATTTAGAAAAGAGTTGCCTGTGTGTACTTCTATCTAATAAAAATTATTAACAAGTCTCCTATTGCCTACTTATTCTGGTGGGTGTACAACATATGGAGCTCAAGGCATGAGACAGACAAGATACAGAAAAAGTATTTCCCTGATCCTACCTTGTCATGTCATTAGATGAGTAAGTTCTATTCATATACCTTCATCATCAGAGAATGCCTTGCAACCATGGGATTGACTAGCCTGAGGGAGAAAGGGGCCATGTTTGCAGACTGAGAGTATATATGACAGCCTGATTCCCTGCCTGTATGGAAGACTGCTTAGTGTGCTCATCCTTCCTTCACATTTGTTTCTTACCAGCATCAAATAGCTCTACTTCTTTTAGTCCTTTGTACTGCTGTAACAAAATACTTAAAGCTGGGAGCCTTACCAATGACAGAAATTATTTGTCGCAGGAGGCTGGCAAATCCAAGATCAAGGTAGCAGCTCTTTGGGGTATCTGGTAAAGATTTGCTTCCTGGGTTATAGTTAGTGCCTTCTCACTGTGTATACATATAGAGAACAATAGTAGAACAGGTGAGGAATCTCTCTGAAGTCTTTACCTTTAAAATAAGGGGACAAAAAGAATACCTTTTTGAAAAGCATTTTATTAGCTAATATTAGCTATATAGAGGAAGGTTTCATCATTACATTTCCATATATGTTTACAATACAGTCCAATCAATCTCATCCTCTAAGAGTGCACCCCCCTTTTGCCGATCTTGGGGCTTGAACTTAGGGCCGGGGTAGTGACCCTGAGCCTCTTTGTGCTCAAGCCTAGCACTCTAGCACTTGAGCCACATGCCGCTTTGGGCTTTTTCTGAGTTGGAGATAAGAATCGCATAGACTTTTGTGCCAGGGCTGGATTCAAACTGTGACCCTCAGATCTCAGTCTCCTGAATAACTAGGATTATAGGCATGAGCCAGTGGCTCCTGCCACCCCCCCCATCCCCACCCCCTCACCCCCGCACTTAAAAAAAATTAAGGACCCTGAAGCTCTCCCTATCATGACCTTTCTTAGACCATCACATTGGGGCTTAGTATTGCAAAATGTGAATTCTGGGGGGACATATATGCATTTAGATTACAGCGCTATCTGATAAACCTGCTGAACCACCATGACCGTTTTGCAGGACGAGTTTACTGAGGAGTCTGTAGTGAACTGAACTGACCAGCTTAGTTAGTTCTAGCTTCCAATTCTCCTTGAAGATCCTGTCAGATCCCACTGCAGATTTGCCCTTTTGTTTGGGGGCAAGCACCAAGGGAGCAAGTCCCGGCTCCAGTTCTTTCCACAGGCTCACCCAGTCCTTCTTTGCAGATTAGTGCTTGTTGTTTTGCTTTGAAGATACCTCCAGGAGGCAGAGGGAGATGTTAGCCTCATTTCTGCAGAGACCTTTGGCTGTACTCTCTTGGTTCTCCCAGAGGTGAGAGGCTGCGGTTCCTGCAGCCTCAGGCTTGGCACTAGCTCCTCCCGGGTGGGCCCAGGAACCCAGATCTCCAGTCTGATTCCGGCCAGGGCCTCCCTCTGTCCCAGAGTGACCTCTCAGGCTCTTCTGGCTCTTAAACAGCTGCTGCCATTGGCGATTTTCATTCCAGACCTGAGCCAATGGGTTCCTGAAAGGGACAGTGTGGGCTTCTCTCTCCACTCCACTCTGGCCTGGGTCTGGCGGGGCTCTCTGCTGTGGTCTGGATGAAGAATGATGATGAACTTAGGCTGCCCCTCGTTTTGTTTTGTGATATTTAAAGCAGCCAAAGCTCTCATTACTGTAATACAGTACGTGCCCTGGTAGGACAGGGTAGCAGAATACTGCGTGGATTGGGAGGGAGCTCTGCTGTGTTATGAAGAGCATTTGGACCTATGGCTGATAGAATTTTAGAGTGCTTGTCCTGATAGATGCCTTGGGTCTTCTCCATTCTCATTTGTCCTAACTTCTCCTTTGAATGAAGAAAGGGAGATGAGCCCATTCTGGAAGGAGATGACTGCCCAGGCTCTAGGAGGATGTAGTGCAGAGCTAGCCCAGAAATGAGTTTACTAGCAGCAGGTGCATTTTCTGATTATGTCCTTACTGGCTCAGGATCAAATGTGGAAGATTCATGCAAGCTTAGCACACTGCTTGATAAATCACAAATATTTCATTATGTTCAGAAACCCTAAGAAAAGGAAGTTAGTCTGGCCTTTCAGGCATGAGGAAAAGAAAAATAATTCAAATACAAGTACAATAAGAAGTAGTATATGTTACTATGTAATTATATCTGCTAAGTTATGGGGTATAGACTCAATGAGTCTAGCAAGAGAAGAGACAGATTGTTCACAGTTTATTATTCTGGGCACTGATCTAGGAGAAGTACCACAGAGGAGGGAATAACATATTGGAGAAAGCTTCTGTGCTCTGTCCGTGAAGTTAACAGGACAATAGCTCTTCCTGGACATTGAAGAAAGCCCCTTCTACCATCCTATCATCTGCCTAACACATTTGCTGATGATCAACAAGCTCTGTGTTCTGATAGGGCGCTCCCAGCCTAGGCAAGGAAGTGGGTATGCATAAAGATGCGACCACTAGCAAATGCTACATTCAAATATATGTATATTCCCAAAGGAACACTGTCAGCCAAAAGGTGGGATGAAATAACTCGGTAGGAGCTCAGAACAAGAGTTTGAAGGCAAGCATGCATTTACCTGGTTCATAAAAGGCCAACTCAAAGGCATGAGCCCTTGTCCAAGGGAGCTGGAATTGAGTCTTTCTGTGGCATTGGTGAGAGATGAGACCCCAAAAGACTATTCGGCAATTGGACTGAGAAATCTGGGCCACCATTGGATGGGCTCTTGGCCCTGGCAATATGATGCTGGACTTCAGGAAGTGTAGAAGAGCAAGACTGGGATGGGGGCAGGCTCTTTCTTACACATCCATTGTAAGTACCAGGTGCTGGTGACTTGGGGAATACTTCCTAAATGGAGATGGAGGCTGCAGATGTTTAATCACCCCAAATAAACTTACATTTTCTGCTCTGGTTCAGAGGCTGCCAGTGAAAGTAATATAGAAGAGATTGCTGGATAGCCAGCAATGTGAAGGAAACATAAAGTAGCAAAGGGTGAGAGGCTGAACTTATTTTTGATCAATGGCATTACTGTTTTGGCAAAGATAGCAGAAGCTCAGGTGCTGTGGGTATAGTTTACTTAGTGGAAGGGATAGGGACCAGGAAAGCAATTCCAGACACTCAGGCCCAAACCAACTGCTGAATGGCTCTTTGAGGCTGGGATTTGTACTTAAACCTTTATTCCTGGTTTCTATATGTCCCTGGATGCTAATAGATAACAGGTCATCTTCTATTTTCCCCTAGAAACCCTAAAGTGAGAGGGAAATGGGAAGGTAAAGATTAGAACTAGCTTTGATAAGCCTTAGAAGGCTTTCTAAGTTAATGAGAGGGTCTGCAGGCATCAGATCCATGGAAATGGGGAACAAACTGGTCAATTTTAAAACTTAATTCTTTTCCCCCCTTTCCTATCTCCCAATTTTGAAATCCTTTTTGAGTCTTTTACCTCTTTCATTGGCCAAGATGTTGAAACATGGCATTAAAAATACTCCTTTTTTAAAATTTGTCCCTTCCTTTTCTCCTCTCTTCCCTTTTCTTCCCTTCTTGTGTCATATACTGGGGCTTGAACTAAGGGCTTCATAGTCTCTTTTTTTTTTTTCCTGGTTAGTGGAGATAAGAGGCTCATGGATTTGTCTGACTGGGCTGGCTTCAAACCATAATTCTCAGATCTCAGGTCCCATGTAGCCAGGATTAGATGTATAAGCCAACAGCACCTGGATTTTTCATATATATATATATATATATATATATATATATATATATATATATATTCTCCTAGTCTCTTCTACAGTTTATTTATTGTTCATGTATATCCCATATATATACCACATATATATTTCCTGTGGTATTGCGCCATTCCTGGGGCCATGCCCTGGCAGATACTTTTCTTGCAGAAAACCAAACCAAACAAACAAACAAACAAACCTGTTGCTTGTTTGGATGTATTGCTCCAGGTGACTCAACCTATGCCAGACTCATTGATACCCAATAAATTATACTTGGCTCATTTGTTCTTCCTCTGCACTATGCTATGTTTATAAATAGTCCTACCATTAATAAGGCAATAGGCACTTACTTTCTCCCAGCAACTGTGTTTTAAGCGATATATATATATATATATATATACATATGTATATATATATATATATAATCCCTTTTAAAGAATGGACACTATTTTGTGCTTTTATTTGTATCTTATACTTTCTAGAGATAGCTAGATATATGCAGCTATATCTTCAACTAGAGGAGCGTTAATGTCTGGCTAGTTTGTAAGTACCCGATTGGTAACATTATTTAAGTTACTACTACAGAACATGTTTACACAGGCCCAAGAGGGTGAAATCTTCCTTGTTTCCATCAGCACACATCTCAGAGAAAGTGATTCCTGTTACTTTGTGGCAAGAGTACCACAGTTATTCCTGATTATATCACCTGGGTCCTGAACATGTTAAAAGGGAAAGACACTTAGGTTGCTCTACCAAAGGGCAAACCTTGGCTGGTGTCTGGAAAAGTAGGCTCCAATCTTTCTTTATGGAGGATCTCCCGTACAGAGTATGAAGGAGGGTTCATTGGTATCACCTATTATGTCTTCTAGGTTCAAGAGAGCTCTCTGTTGCTGGATGAGATAGAATTTATGTATGTCTCAGGGATGCCTCAAGCCATGTTGATAGGGCTTTTGCACCAAACAAGAAGCCTAGCCAGGCTATGCCCCTTTAAGAGAAAGCACAGCCAGAGAATTCTAGAGGATCATGGTTCTGGAAATCTCACAAGCAAAGCAAGTTTCTTGACCCTGTGGCCTTGAGCTGGATTGGAAGATTATTGGGGTGTGCATACCCTTGCACACAGGGATAGGTCAACACTAAATCAAGCAGAATGATCACACTGTTGTCTCTACAGAGGTCACCCCCACCCCAGGCTCCTCAGCTTTTCAGACTTCTGCTATGCTTGTAGATGGGGAAGCACACTGGTCTTTTATCACTGCCTAAGGCCAGTTCTCTACTAGAGTGGAATATACCCAGCAACATTTAGTCTTCCGGTCCCACGGAGGGAATTTCTATTGTTGTTATTGCTTATCCACCAATAGCTATTCTTTGAATTTTATAAAATAAAGAGATTCCTGGTGGGGGGAGCTGTCTTTTTCATCTAGCTTCCAGGCACAGGAAAGTACAATAGAAATACCAAGACATGTTCACATTTATGAGCCAGGCACTATTCTAAACACTTTTTGTATATTATTCTCCAAACATCCCTAAGGGACAGGCATTATTCTTATCCTGATTTTTACCAATGAAGAGACTGAGGTGTCAAGGTCAGTTTTGTGCCTGGGTGAAGATAGGACTCAAACCCAGGAGGTCTGGCTCCACACCAGGCGACAGAGAAGGAGTGGTTAGGAGCCTGGAGAGGAGTACTGAGTATGGAGACTCATGTGCCAAAGGCAATACTGTTTCTGACTCACCACTGAGCCTTCAGAGGAAAAGTGTCTCGTACAAGCATGCCTATACAAGGTTTTCATCACACTTACTTCTGGAATAAAGGAGAGAGCCACAGACATTTGTTGTTATTATTTCCCATGTGTTTTCTTTACCATGAGCCTTGCGGTCTCCAAGGCATTGGAAGGATTGAAGATGAGTTAAAAATCTCGGACATTTTCAAACATGAATATCTAGGTTTGGGGGACCATCAGTCAGTCACCTGAACATGTGGCCTGGGCTCTTTCTAGGGAAATAGTCCTAGGAAAGAGAGGCAAGTTGGAAGTGTGTCATCTTTAGGACTTCTGAAGTTTGACAGCTATCATCTTCACTTCTTCCATTTTGATGGAGATGAGTCAGTTATGACTATATTTCAAGGGAAGGGAAATTTGATTTTGGCTCCCCATGGAAGATTGCCAAAAAATTGGTGGGCATACGTTAAAACCACTATGGAGATTTTCAAAGTAATTTCATCTTAGTTTAAAGAAAAGTTACATGACAGGGACCAAACCTAAAGAAGGTATACATGGCTTTGAATTTCTGGAAAGAAAATCAGGTATTTGAGCAGGGAGAAGCAGAACAATAGAGAAAAAGTGCTAGAGTAGATGGCTAGAGTCTTGGCCTCACTTATGTCCAGATGTTGTCCCTGGAGAGAGGTCATGTGATTCTGGAGGAGGTTGGGAAGGGTGAGGTCTCAGGTCCCTGATGAGGACAACTTGCCCTGTTCTTTGGTTCTGTGAATTTTGAGGACTCACATGTTTCTCAAGTCATTTCCAAGATCTCTCATATTGACCTTCCCGTACCCTAGAATATGAAAAGATAGCCACTCTGCTCACCAGCACATGCATCAGAAAGCTGAGGAGATAGACATAGAGGTGGGATGAGGGAGGAAAATGAGGAAGGCTGGATAGGAAGGATACCCATGAAAAGATGATTTTCAGCTGTTTGGGAGGCAGAGATGGGAGAAAAAGATCCCAATGGAGAGCCAAGGATCGCAGGAGCTCAGTGAGATCTGGCCCAAGACTGAGAAGGCCAAGGGTAATGTTACAGCTTCTAATATACTGGTTTGTGTTTAAAAGTGGTCTGCCTTCACTTTATAGTAATAGTCTTCTTCTTCCTGGTAATCACATTGGCATTCCTACTAAGTATAAATCAGAAAGGAAACAGATGAATGATGTTGCAGGGTCTATGTTTGGTGATTCATTTCTGCCTTGAAGTGTGTGTGTGTGGGGGGGGTGTTCTTCTGTAGCAGTAACTACTCAGCATCTTTTCTTCTTGAACAAGGGAAGTGAGAGAATGAGAAATCTCTCTGGCTCTTTCCTTCCCTCAACTTAAACAAATCCAGATTCTCTCTCTCTCTCTCTCTCTCTCTCTCTCTCTCTCTCTCTCTCTCTCTTCTCTCTCTCTCTCTTTTCTTTTTTTTTTCTCAAATTTTTATTATCAAACTGACGTACAGAGAGGTTACAGTATCATACGTTGTCTCTCTTTTCTTTTCTTTTCTTTTTACAGATGTAAAAACAGTGATAGAGGTAAACAAAGTGCTTTTCTAATAAAGGCAGAAAAAGAGCTTGCTGTTCCATCCCACTTTAAACTGTGTGGTTCACCACAGGTCATCTGGGGTCACCTACTTCGTCCTGAGACACTTATGCATTGGGGCATTTTGGGTCTTTGGCTCAGCCTGGAGGGGTGGCATCTTGAGAAGCATGAAGCTGGGACTCCCAGTGGAAAGCTGGGAATGAGGAAGACTTGGACAAATCCTTGGGGGTCAAGATTAAAACAGGCGCATGTTTGGGATGGCTTTGTTGTTTGGGTGTATGTGTGTTTGGGGGCCTGCCACTTGCCAAAAATCAAGGTCATTTCTGCATATTTGTTTGCTGAATATGAAACTCTCCAAAGATTAGTCTTCATAATTGTTGAATCTGAAATGAAAATGACTCAACAGAGAGGATAAACAAGTTTTGAATGGCTTCTGGATTCAATGCATGACTTTAAAGCATGGGGGATTTCTTCCCCTTACCAAAGTCGAATCTTAACATACATGCAAGTAAATGCCATGTGCAGTCCTTTACACATACACATACATACACACATTGTATGTGTGTGCACCTAATCCGACTTGACTCAAATCCCTTTGTCTCATTTTTCCTCACACTGTAGCTTTTCCAGGGCCCCACCCTTTCCTGCATGGAAAGCCAGTCTGTGTTTAGGTGGAGGGGCCTGGGCTGCAGGCCAGGAGTGATTTTCCAAGAGGGCCAATACGTCTTTCTGGCCCCCTCACACTCCCAGTGACTTGATCTCTGAAGGCCATCTGAATGTTTTGTTCTTCAGCAATGTCACAATCACCTAAGATTATTCCTATCTCCTGAATCTGGGAAAACAGACTGGGAAGAATGACCCCTGCTCTATCAGACACACTCCACTTTGTATGCTAGCTGAGAAGTTGGGCACTATATTTTTGGTATATTGAATTGTATTTGGGAAGCCCCTTTGTAAAGTGAAGAATTGTTTTGGTACTGTTGGCTACTCAGTGATTTATGAGTCTGGTAAGTAGATGGAATGCTTTTGTATACCAAATGTTTTAAGTGTCTAGTGCGGGATTTGTCATCCAAAGCTATCCAGCATTGAATCCTTCTGCAAAGAACTATTCTGTAACAGCTCATGACTTGCCAGTTTGGTAAGTTCAAATATTTCCTAAACTGGGATATACCTCGAGTTCTGCTTCAGACCAAAAGGTGTTTTTTTGCTGATATTCAGACATGGGGAATAGGACCTCTACTCTCGGTGAATTATGTCTACTCTAAGGAGCTGGAGAGGAACAGGGGTATTTAAATCTTTCCATTGTATTAGGGCAAAATACCCTAAGGGTTTCCTGATCTGCTTAATCTCCATATTAGCATGGGGGAGAAAAACAGGGTTATTTTTCTAAAGGGATGTTAGCTATCAAAGATGCATTTATAAAGATGTTTCTCTTTATGTCTATCTATCTATCTATCTATCTATCTATCTATCTATCTATCCTATCATCTATCTATTATTTTTCCCATTAGCTGTCTATCATATGTTGTCATACCACACACACATATACACATACGCATTCACACACACATACACACACACACACACACACACACACACACACACACAGGACAATGCAGTGAAACTTGTGTATCATACCATGGAGGGGCTGCCTTCTCACTGACACAATGGGGATATGTGGAGATTGCTGGGCTTCTGAACCAGGTGCTAGGGAGACCTTAACTTCCTGCTTCCCATTTCTCACGTAGCAGCTCAAAAATATTTTAGCCTTTGTCTCTCCAGGTTCCTTGTTCTACCCCCACATAATATCTAGTGTGAAATTTGTTATGAGGGAAATCTTCTAGCTTACTTTTTTTTTTTTTTTTTTTTTGTCAGTCATGGAGCTTGAACTCTGGGCCTGGGCGCTGTTCCTGAGCTCTTCAGCTAAAGGATAGCACTCTACCACTTGAGACACAGTGTCACTTCCGGTTTTCTGGTGATTAATTGGACATAAGAGTCTCATGACTTCCCTGCCTGGGCTAGCTTTGATCTGTGAACCTCAGATCTCAGCTTCCAGAGTAGCTAGGATTACAGGCATGAGCCACTGGCATCCGGCCAATGTTCTAGCTTACTAAGGCAGCTAGGAAAGAAAAATATGGGTCTCAGGAGTGGATAAACTATAACTACAGAAGACCTAGGACTGACCAGGAGCAAATCCTTGTGTGAGCAGATGTGCTGGTGGCTTGATCATTCATGAGATCTGGCCCTGACTCTACCTGAGAGAGAGGCTATTGAGGACCCTTCAGTGATAAGTTATAAGAAACTTCATCTCCCAGACCTTTTTATCATTCCTAATTTCAAGGTGTGGATGTCACCATCTGACCCTCCATTTTACTTCCTGACTTCCTGACAGTTTCGACCTATGATCTGTCTACATCCTGGTGTAGGGAGGACTTGAGACAGAGGGTGAACTGTCTCCTATCAGATATTGCAACATTGATGGGAAGTCCGGAGCCACGGTTTCCCCTGGAGTCAATTTGGAGTGTTCATGTACCTGGGCAAGGGAAGTGGGATTCTTGACTGTGAAGGAAACTTTTCTGTGACCCACATGTCCATTGATGTTCCTCAGAAAGTGGCTGTGGGTGTAGAAAGACTGGACTTGGAGTCAGAGGAGCTGGAATCAATGCTAAGCATTGCTTTGTGAGCCAGGCAAATCTAAGTTAATTGTGTTTTGATATAGAGTAAAACAATTTTCCTGACCTTAAATGACTTGTGGGCAGACCTGATAGACAAGTAAGTCAGAAAGAGGACTCTGTTTAGCACGATGAATGGCAAACTGCAGTAAGTGACCTTACTTTCCCACTTTATAAAGAGGAGATGGCAATTCCTCTCCACAAGATTTCCACGAGGCTCAGTGATGTAATGCATTTCTAAGGGCCAAAGTCTAAGGTGTAAAGCATTCTAAGATAGAAACATAGAAGCAAAAATTTCAATTTCTGCTTCCACTCTGCTTGAACTCAAGATGGACTGATCATACTATCTCAATATTACAAGTGACTCTTGATGTCTAAGATATGTTTTCCCCAGGCCCCTGTCTCTACAGAGCTGATTGAAAAACACTTGACATTCTGATAGCCTGTTGCCAGGAATAATGTTTTCTTATTTTTGTCTGAAAAGCTAATATAACTGTTATTAATAAGGAATGTATTTTTCCTTGTTAAAAATCAAAACATTACAAGTAGGGCTAAAAAATCTCCTCTTGATCACTGTTCAAAATCTCCCTTGCCAAACACTACAATCCATCTTGCAATTCCATTTATGAGCGAACCATTTCTATAGGCGTGGTGTTTAACCTGCTAGATCTTCTACGTATATATATATATAAAGGTGTGTACATATCCATAAAAACTTATAATGTGCCTTACATACACTTTGCAACTTTCTTGTTTACCTAAAACATGTTACAGATTGCAAACCATGTAACAAAATATAGCTCTAATTCATTCTTCTTTATGATTATCTAGTATTTCATAGTAGGAGTACACCATAATTTAGATCATTCCCCTATGAATTGACATTTTCTAAACTCAAGTTTTTGTTCATTGAAAAGCATATTTCAAAACAATTCTTTATGCATGCCTCATTTGTAGACATATATCTTTATTTGTGGTAAATAATAGTAAGTGGGGCATTTGTAATACAGGGTCTGTGCATTTTTGTTTAAATTATCTTTTAATTTATTTATACACTCAATGGCAGGGCATGGTATTATGCGTTTTTCTCTGTTATTGCCAAATTTCATATCACACTTGAAAATTTTGCCAACCTATTGGTTCGGATTGGTATCCAGTTACTGCTTTAAAGTTTGATTTTCTGACTCCTAGAGAGGTTAAATACTTGTAGATGCTAGCTAGCATTCTATTGCTCCTCCTTCCTCTGCCACCCTCATTAAGTGCTTTCTATTGGCTTAGTCCATCTTGTTTGGTAGCACCTGAAAGTGATTTATAATTGAACACTGGTGGCTCACACCTGTAATCCTACCTACTCAGGAGGCTGAGATATGAGGATCATGGTTCAAAACCAAAGGACAGTGCCTAGGCCCTGAGTTTTCAGTTCCAGTACCAGTGCACAAAAAAATGATCTACAGAGATTTTTTTTTTTTTGCCAGTCCTGGTCCTTGGACTCAGGGCCTGAGCACTGTCCCTGGCCTCTTCTTGCTCAAGGCTAGCATTCTGCCACTTGAGCCACAGCGCCCCCTCTGGCCATGTGGTGCTGGGGAATCAAACCAAGAGCTTCATGTGTAGGAGGCAAGCACTCTTGCCACTAGGCCATACTCCCAGCCCTCTACAGAGATTTTTTAATACCAGAAATTATTTTGTTACACAGTTTCAAGTACTATCTTTTAACTGTCAGAGTGTTGTTTATGATGTCTTTTGTCTCAATGAGGTGTTGAAAAAATAATTGTTTGCTTCATTTAGGGATTTTTTTCAATTTCTTTTTAGTCAGACTTTTCTTACCTTTTGCTTATAACCAATTGTCCTGTATTTGAACTTAGGACCTCATTCTCTTACTTAGCCTTTTCACTCAAGACTGGCATTCTACCTACTCAGTTAACTTCCTCTCCAATTTTGGCTTTTTTGTTTCTAATTGGATATAAAAATCTTGTGGATTTTTCTGCTTAGGTTGGTTTTAAACTATGATTCTCAGGTCACAGCCCACTGCATAGTTAGGATTACAGGCATGAGCTACTAGCCCTTGGCAGTGGCTCTGTATTTACATCTTGGAATATTTATTTTTGTTCAAAGTATGGATAACCTTTTTCTTTTGGTACTGAGGTTGGGACTCAGAGTCTTGTACTTGCTAGATAGGTACTTTACTGCTTGAGCCAAACTTCTAGTACCTTTTGCTCTGATTATTGTTGAGTAGGGTCTCACTTTTTGCTTGGCTGACCTGGAAGGAAAAACAAATCAGAGAAGAACATGGCCTCATGATATGTGTATGCCAGGAAATGATTTATACTTAATACAGAAGAATCACAACACACTAGAAGTATTGTAATTGTCCTAAATATGTCTAAAATATGCCAATGGAAATTTTTTTCTTTACTTTCTAAGTGAAGTACAGAAGGGTTACAGTTTCATATGTAAGGAAGTGAGGACATTTTTATCCAACTTGTTACCTCCTCCCTCATTTTCCCCCTGCCTCCTCCTTCCCCTTGCCTTCTTCCCCCATGAGTTGTACAGTTGTTTACACCCAATGGCTTTGTAAGTATTGCTTTTGGAATGGTTTGTCATTTTATCCTTTGTCTCAATTTTGGTATTCCCCTTCCCTTCCCTAGTTCTAATACATGCATATACAGTATCCAGGGTACTAAGATCAGATACAGTGAAAGAAAGAAAAAGGGTACTGTTTCACATGGCATGTTGAAAATAATTACAACAATGACATACCACTTGTTTTTGTAATGTGGAGTTCATTTTACTTAGCATCATCTTATGTGTTCATATGGGCATAGCTATTGGGCTATTGTGATCGTCTGCTATGACTAACTTAAACATGTACTAATTATTCCCTATGAGGGAAACCATGGAGTCCATGTTTCTTTGGGTCTGGCTCACTTCACTTAGTATGATTTTTTCCAAGTCCTTCTATTTCCTTATGAATGGGGCAATGTTGTTCTTTCTGATAGAGGCATAGAATTCCATTGTGTATATGTACCACATTTTCCTGATCTACTCATCTACTGAGGGGCATCTGGACTGGTTCCATATTTTAGCAATGACAAATTGTGCTGCATTGATCATAGTTGTGATGGTAGCTTTAGTGTGGTCTTGCTTGTAATCTTTTGGGTAGGTGCCCAAGAGTGGAGCTGCTGGGTCATAGGGGAGCTCTATATTTAGCCTTCTGAGGACCCTCCATACCATTTTCTAGAGTGGTTGAAAAAGTTTACATTCCCACCAGCATTTGTTATTACTAGTTTTCCTGATAATGGACCAATGGAAAACTTATGTAACAGATACAATACTTTAATGAAGCTTTTCTTCACCAAAAAATAGCTGAGGAGGGAGAGGTTAAAACTGTTTGAGTTTCCCAATTGATAAATGATTAAATGAGTAAGGGAATATAAAGTTAATTTTGTTAAGTATCTGTCAGGTGTTCTGATACATGTGGAAAAGACAGTGATACATGTGGAAAAGACAATGGCACATGTATAAACATGGAGATAAAAGAATTAAACAACAGGACGATAGGTATATAGTTAGAATCTATTGTTGTTTTATATAGATGGATCATGTTTAGTGCATAGAGCAATCAAGGGAGTCCAGCAATGTTTCACATCTTTTTTATTTTTATTTTTTGCCAGTCCTGGGGCTTGGACTCAGTGCCTAAGCACTGTCCCTGGTTTCTTTTTGCTCAAGGCTAGCACTCTCCCACTTGAGCCACAGCACCACTTCTGGCCGTTTTCTATATATGTGGGGCTGAGGAATCGAACCCAGGACTTCATGTATACCATGTAAGCACTTTTTGCCACTAGGACATATTCCCAGCCCCCATGGATGTTTCATTGAGAAGAGACCATTGAATGAAAATTTCAACTAGAGGGAAAAAAGGGAACTTTTTGACAGAGGCTCTTAGGCAAAAGAAAACAGGGGTAAGAAATATAAGAAGCTCAATGACATCAAGGTAGGCTGATCAAGGAGGATAGCTTTGATAAGAAGGGGCTAAAAAGGATAGTATAAAATTGCAGCATTGTTTATCATAGCTAAGAATCAGTATAACTATGGAATCAACACAATTAATTAAACAGGACTCTATAAATATTCACGCAGTGAGAGCAAAAGAGGATATTTTTAGGAGAGGATCACCAGGGCTCAATAGCTATGTGCATATGCTCATATAAAATCATGCTTATTGAAATGATCTCCAAGAAATGGAAACAAAAGGTTTTCCATTGTACTGTGTATGGTTCTTTTTTTTTTTTCTTTTTCCTCCCTTTCTGTCACTTAAAAAGACATTTCTTCACCCTTTGTCTTGTATGTAAGTTTATCGATTTAGGGAAGGCAAAGGAAAGCACAGAAACAGTGGGACAAAGGGTGAGCTAATTCAGGAGTGATACTCACTAGACATTATTTTGGAAATGAACTTGTGGGGGAAGGGAGTTGAGAGGGAAAAAACTGGGAGAAAATGAGGGAGGGGTGACACTGTTAAAAAAGAAATGTACGTGATAACTTATTTATGTAACTGTAACCCCTCTGTACATCCATAATCACCATTACAATAAAACATGTTGGTGGAGCAAAATGAAATTGAATGAACAGTGAAGACAACAGCATAACAAGGGAGCACATGGATTTGGGACTAATACAGAGTCTAGGAGCACAATCTTGCCAGTATTGATGATTACTCCTCAGGAATCTTGGGGCCTGTCCTTGGACATTTTGTCTGATGTTTTTCTCATGAACTAACTGGGGTAATAATTATTTAGGAGGAAGACAGGGATTCATATTATATCAAAGGAAAAAGATGTCAATATGGCTTTTCAGCGTTGATGTTAACCATGATCACCTGACTTACTGGTGATTTTCTCATTTTTGCAGTGAAAAGATACTGCTTTTCTGATATGGTCTCTGTGCTGTACCCTTTGCAGGAAAGTTATGTGCGATTCACAGTTTAGGAGCTGGAAAGAAAGATTATAGCTATAATCTTCCTCCTTATGAGCAAATTAGCTATGTAAATTGTGTGGAATTCTTTTGGAATTCTTTTATTTCTCCATGGAAATGGTCTACTCTTCATTTGTTTACATCAATATGGACTCATGGATATTTATTTTATACTCTGGCACGTAATTCAACACACTATTTAATTGCTCAAGTTTATCTGGCTTTGATTATTTGGAGATCTTTCAGGGGTTCCTATGTCCCCTTTGACATACTCCATCGTGTGTGTGTGTGTGTGTGTGTGTGTGTGTACAACATCCTCAATTTCTGCCACTAAAAAGTGTTCTGGGATCATCTTGCACATTCTTGACCCAGTCCTAGAACCAGACATCCCTCCCCCCGACCCCAATACAAAGAATCCCTAGTTCCTTTTATTAAAGAATGGTATTAGAAACCAAGATCTGAGCACTGGGTTTGAACATTGTCCCTGGATGCTGATGACCACCATGATCATGTTGTTACTTGTAGGGTCTCTCAGCTAATGGGGAATATGGACATTTATTAACCTGTGTACAGAAATGACTACAAATATTTCAATATATAATCATCTCTACTTTTAAAAAGTGAACTCTGAGTTCATAGTGGTATGTCCTTATGTAATCTATTATCACATGATCATTCTGAGGAAAATTAAAAACATAAACATAGGCAGGGTGCCAGTGGCTCATGACTGTAATCCTAGCTACTCAGGAGGTTTAGATCTGAGGACTGCAGTTTGAAGCCAGCCTAGCCAGGAAATTCCATGAGACTTTAATCTCCAATTGACTATGGAAAAAGCTAGAAGTGGAGTTGTGGCTCAAGTGGTTGAGAGCTAGCCTTGAGAAAAAGAAAAAGCTCATGGACAGTGCTCAGACTCTGAATTCAAGCCTTTGGACCAGTACATGCTCACACACAAAAAAATCCAAAGCAAAACAAAAGCCCCCATAATCCCAATTATCACTCTATAGCTATGGAATACAAATGGACTACAACTGTTACATATTTTTCTTGGTTTGATATTGTAATCAGTGTTGAAACTGTCAAAACATCAGTTGACATCATAAATGTGTTTTACTTTACTATGACTCATTATTTAAGAAAGTATTTATCATACTAAAACATCATTACCTAACCACAGTTTTGCTAATTTTAATTTCATGAGTATATAATCTAGTGGAATTTGATATTTCTTGCACTAGGTGTTACTGGATATACTATTCAGCTCCCAAAGTCTGTGATTTAGAGTTCTAAATGTAGAAATAAATGCTGCTAGGGCACAGAAAAGGCTATGAAAACTGTGTTCCCTCATTTTGGTGGTACCTGACATATCTTTCTTCTTCTCTTTCTCATTCCTTGGAATGCTGGTGGATTGCAGGCTCCAGTTCCAGCACCATCTCCTGAGATGATCCTGATTCCCAGAATGCCCTTGGTGCTGCTTTTGCTGCTGCCTCTCTGGAGTTCCATGAAAGCTCAGGTTAATCCAGGTAACACAACTATCTGCCGGAAAATCAGCTGCATATTCATGTCCCTGTTCAAGTGTTGAAACTGGAAAAGCCCTGCCAAGAAGGCAGGTCATTTGTTCTTATCTCTATAGTGAAACATGGTTGACTCAGAAGCAGAAAATAATATACTCCCCCTCTCTTTCTGCATTATATTGTGAATATTGTGAAAGAATTGCTGATACAAGGGAGTGTTGACTAAGTGTATTTCTTTTTTAAGCTGGAGGAGGACAAAACAACGACTTGCTTCTTTATCTTCTGAGACAAACAGGAGAGAACTTTTAGCTAACTTGGAGAATTCTGCAGGTGACCTATCAGCAGTTTCGGACTGTCTTAGACCTGGATTTTACCTAGATGTCTTGTTATCCTTCTGGGAACCTGCTCCTGTATAATTCTAGTCAAACTATCTTGTCTATTTCACACATCACCCACTATAAGATAGTGTTACAGGAATCTGTTAAAAAAAAAGGTGGTTCTTTGCATTATACATATTTCTAACATTAACTTGATGTGTTACAATTATTTTACATTAATGCAGTTCAGTCGCCTCTCTATACACAATTACTTAAAGCAAGATGTTTTGTTTATGAGCTTCTAGTCTGATGGCTTTGGCTGGGCTTGGTTGGATTGTTTTTTTGGACTCTATTGGTTTACTAGCATCTTTTGGAGTCAGTTGGCTACTAGCTTCTCTTCGATGGCCCTGGCTCTGATAACAACTTGCCTGTGCTTTGTTTTATCATCCAGAAGACTAGCTCCAATAGGTTTTCATGGAAAATGTTCAGAAATAAGAGCAGAGGAAGGAATTTGCATGCATATTTTTTCATGACTCTAGTCACATTTGTTAGGACCTCACTCATGGATCAAGGTGCCTTGCCTCAGAGGTGGGGAGAGAATAGAAAATTTGTACAGTAAAAGACTAGATACAAGGATGGGTAAAGAATTGGAGCCATTTTTGATTCTCCCATAGAAATAAACGTATAAAACTTGACATAGTTGTTCTGAACATATCCTTTAAAATAGATCGCAAACCAGGAAACAATTTTATCAGCACTTTAAAGCCCTTTTTACATTCCATTCTTATTATGCTATTTTCTAGTAAGATACAGTAATTTTGTCTATTTCTTTTATATAAATGGAATCATATGATAGAAAAAGATTTCATGTCTGAACTCCTTCACTCAACATTTTGTTTGTGAAACATATCCTATTGTTGCAATTATTGACTGTCCTGCCCTATTGTATAATAGAAACTTGTTTGAATACTTTATTTGGCCAGTCTATTATGCATGTAAATTTGGATAATTTCCTGTCAAGGACTGTTACAAATATGGGTCATATTTTTCTGCCTAATACTCAAGAATTTTCCAAAGAGATTTTTATTATTTTCCCACCCCACAGTGGGAAATAGGCAGAGTATAGACTTTAGTCGTTCTATTTAGCTGTGTTCAGATTCTTTTTTTTTTTTAATACTTATTTATTGTCAAAGTGATGTACAGAGAGGTTACAGTTTCATACGTTAGGCCTTGGGTACAGATTCTTGAGGGAATGTTTATTTTGTCCATTTCATGGCATAAGGGTACATTTGTAAAAAATGTTCACTCTCCTATACTGGAGCTTGAACTTGAAACTGGGCACTATCATTTAGCTTTTTCACTCAAGATTGGCACACTACCACTTGAGCCACAGCTCTACTTTGGACATTTTTCATGGGTAATTGAAAATAAGAGCCTCATGGAGTTTTCTGTTCAGGATGGCGTCAAATGGTGATCCTCAGATCTCAACCTTTTAATTAGACAGGATTACAGATGTAAGCCAGCGGTACCCTGCTCATGAACTAGTTTTTTTTTTAATATCTTCAATAGGAATTGAATCAAATTTCTTAAAAATCAAACAATTATTAGTTGAATAAATTCAGTGCCTTGTTCCTGTCTTGTAATAAGCTTACCTGGTACACCTCAGATCTTCATTTGCACATGGCTCTTTCCTTTTTCTGTTACGTATTTCTCTCGCTCACAGTTGAGGCTTGGTGAAATGCACACTTTATGCTTTTCTAAGTAGGACAATGAGTAGAAATAACAAGATTCTCCCAAAAACTTAACCCAAGGGTCTGAAATCCTGAGGACCAAATCAGCCAACTAGAGAGCTGCTGTGTGTCAAGAGCACAGGACAGATGAATTCACTGTACTGACTGGGCCTATGGCAAGTTTTGTGCCTTGGAAAGTGGGAAGAAAGGCAAACCAGGCATTTCAGACTTTGTGGCATAGAACCTGCTGGGACTTTTCTTTTATACCACACTTTCCTCTCCCAGGAAAAGCAGCAACTAGCTACCTGTTGAGAGCCTGAGGTGAGGGATCCTCCTTTGGTATCTATAATGTTCCCAGTTTATATTCATACATTGCTCACTATGTCCAGTCTGCAGTGCTGGTGGAAATACTAAGGTTTGACAGTGAGATACAGCTGAAACGATTTTCCAACTCAGGTAAAAAGAAGAAGGGAAAGTATTTGAATTGAAGGTAGGATTGGGAAATTAGGAGGATGAGGATTATTATCAATGAAGGAAAATTATGGGGGAAAGCTGCAGTTAGGGGCCCATCATTTGGGAATCTTCAGTGTGGGTCAAATGTTTTGTTTTGTTTTTATCTGTTTTCCTAGAATGGAGACTTGTTTTTCTTTGCTCTTATATTTCAATGAATTCTGGTACCAGGACATTGCATATTTTACATAGGCAATATGCTTCTTTGCACCCTCTCTCAAGATTGTTCTCCTACTTTGTGGATCTTCTTGACTTTGGGATATGTAGCCTGGGGACTGCAGACTTTGTTATGGTGTGGTGACAACTTGGTATCATGAATAGATAGATGATGGCATTGTGAATCAAGCAATTAAGATTATAGACCCATTTATGTCACTATACAGCTTTATGACTTTAAGTAAAACTCTGTACCAGTTCTTCGGTTGTTTCTTGCTCTAATGAAGAACTCAAGACAAGCCAACTTTATTTTTTTTTAAAAAAAGGTTCATTTAGCTTACAGTGTTTGAAGTTTTAAGAGCCTGGTAAATGGCTGTGGTAAGTGATTAGGAAGAAAACAGTTGGGGGCATGTTAGACTTTTATAACAATCCTCTTTTGAGAACTATTATGAGAAATTGTCTTAATCCATTTTTTAAGGTAGGACCCTCAATGATCTAGGGACTTCCCACTAGCCTCTCTCCAACCACCACAAAGTTTCCATCAGCTCTCATGTTGCCACACTGAGGAACAAGGTCTCAACATGTGGATTCCTTGGGTACAAACAGAATCCTATTGGCACTCACCATTCTGGCATTCTGGCTTATTATGTGCAGACAAACTTCTTTTCGGTACTTTACAGGGTTATTATGGGGGACCAAATGAAGTCATGATGAAAGTGATAAGGGTTTATGGAGTGTTATATGGATGTTCTGAGCTGTGGTTTGTTGCTCTGAGAAGAACACATGAATACCCAAATACTATAGAGCAGTAGTTTCTTAGAATCAGATGTTTAGGAAGAAAAGAGAAACTGAGTTACTAGGAACCATTATAGTTTGAGGCCTCCAAGATTGACTTGAATTGCCTATGAGGTAGGAAGTCTTCTAACATCCCTGACTCTAACAGCCATTCTGACTCACAGGAGATGCAGTGCTCTGTGCCCAGACTGAGTGTATCTATTACTGTGTGTTTTTCCTAACTAGACCATTGTGCTTGTTGACTTAACTCTTGTTGGTTTTAACCAACAGATATCTGAAGAGCAGTGATGTAGCAAGATAGGCCTCCCAGAAGTTTTAGTGGTTTGGACACATATATAATAGAGTAAAACAAAAGCTAAGGCAGTTAAATCTCTGAGGTTTTTTTTTTTTTATGAGCGTAAGTGGGAGGTGATGAGTTATTAAAAAACAGGCAGCTTTTTTTCCCTCCGGAATTGGAGATGTTTATGACTTTGACATTTATCTTATTTGCCGTGGTAATGACTATTGGTGAATTTGTGATCAATACTTAGCCCAAAGCTTGGCTTATATAAGGAGTGGGGAGAGCTCAGAAGAAAGAGCGGGAGTCAAGGAACTCTCAGACTTCTCTGAACTTTCCTGCATTGAAATGATGCCATGTAAAAGACGAAAGATTTATACGATCTGAAGAGAAACCAGATACTGTATATACTGGTATTAGAACTAGGGAAGGGAAAGAGAATATCAAAATCGAGAGACAAAGGATAAAAAGACAAATGACTCCAAAAGCAATACTTACAAAACCATTTGGTGTAAACCAACTGAACAACTCATGGGGGGGGGAGTAAAGGGGGAGGGAGAGGGGGGATGAGGGAGGATGAGGTAAAAATTTGTACAAAAAAATGTACCCACTGCCTTACATCTGAAACTGTAACCCCTCTGTACATCACTTTGACAATAAATAAGTAATTATTCAAAAAAAAGAAGAAATGATGCTATGTGAGACTTGATCTTACAAAGATGCTATCAAGCTGAGAAAAAGGCCATAGGGATGTCATTCTTGCAAACAATGAAGATGCTAATGAGAAAGTAACTCAGAGAGGAGGATGATCTTAGATATCTGAGCTGTAACTACTGATGCACAACTAAAGGATCCAGTCTTCTAATGTCCAAATCTGAGGGAGTCAGTTCCCTTGCAGAGGAAGAGCAAGCCTGGACTACATGGGAGAGTGAGGCCTCTGTCCTTATTCTTTAATGCTTGTATTCTCCCTGCTTTTGTTTATATGGAGAGTATTTTGCTTGTCACAAATGAATGAAAAAGTGCCTAAATTTTGTGCAGATCTCTTACTCTGGCACTTCAAGGGAAGAATTAAGATTCAATCTTTTGAGTATTACAACCTGGTATAAAGAATTAAAATCTAACAATGTTCCTTTTATGTCCAAGTATTTCTAATTTACAAAATGATCCATCCTGGCACATAAGGATAGCCCAAACTCTAGGTGTAGAGACAGAGTATATTTACTTACTCTATACCTTGAAAAAGACTGTAATTTTAATTTATTTGTTTGCTTTCCATAGGTTGGAGCAATGTCTAAGATTGGTAGTACATTTTCTTATTGGAGAACTTACTAAATAGTGATAGATTAGTCCTACCAAAAAATCAATAAAGATAAGATGTTGTTTTTCTGGATTAAACAAACTATATCCCCATTTATGTTATGAAGAGGAAATACTTCTTTTGTTACTAGTGCCTTGTGCATAATAGGTGCTCTTTATTTATGGACTTTGTAACTTGACTATGTGTTAGAACACTGAAAAGATTAAACCTGACTTCCTCTCATGAAATATAAAGAAATGATGCGTTTCTGGGTATTTGAAGTGTGTTATTCTTTATATCTCTAAAATATTCAGGGCTTTAGGTAGAAACAAGCTTTCTTGGATCCATGAGAAGCTAAGGCAGTCTTCTCTTGGAGAATGAATGTTAGTTTTCAAAGATGATGTAAAGCCAGAATCCAGACTAGCCAGTGGTCAAAGCAAGCTGTATCTGCCTATACATCTGCACCCTGAGTAGTTACTGGGTATGAGCTTGAGTTCTTGGTCATTCTGCTTCTGAAAGATTCCTGTGTGCTCTTACTCCCTGGCAAGGTCAGAACTATTAGTTTTTTCTTCTCCTTACATCCCTGCTCTTCTCTCAGTGTCAGTATTTGGGACATGTGCTGGATGAGAAAAAGTATTTCATGTTTTACATAGCCCAGATCTTCACTAGCTCTACTGATTTTGTCCAAAAGCAACCCTCTACTAGTACAAGATTCAGAGTTAACCTCTTGCCAAACTAGTATATGGCTGAAAGAGGCAGCATGCCTCTTTGAGATTTCCTCTTCTCTGAGGTCTTAGTGTCTCCATCCTTATTGCTTGAGTAATAACCAGATGCCTTCAAATAGATGACTTAGAATTTTATCTAGCTTTTCAGTTACTCTCAAGGGGAGCACTGATTATGGAAAGCTGTGTTATTCCATCTAAAACCAAAAATGTTAATTTTTAATTTGTTTCCAGTGTGATTCATATCAACTCATTTGTTTCACATTTTGAGTTTACTACTAGGAAGCTCAGAATCAAAGTTAAAGGGTACAGAACCAAATGTAATATATGTTGGATAACCTTTATTCTTAATTTTCTATTCCCTTTTCCTCTAACTCATATTTCATAATGTATTTGTTTGAATTTTATTTATTGTTCTAAATTAAAAAAATTATCTTTAAATAGTTGTACAAAGGAGTTGGTGTTTAACAAAGCAGTTTTATGAATACAGTATATATTGTGCAACTTTGAAAGTCAATCTGGTCATCATTAAAGTGAGTTAGAATGAAAATAATTGAAGAATTAATGATATCTAATATTTCTGAAGCAATTCTACTTTAAGTTTTTGACATAGGTTAACTCAGATTTTTTTACAAGGATCCTAAACTCAAGTATCATACCGTTATTAAACTAAAAATGCAAACTTATATAAATTTTATTGTATATACTGGTACTGGGGCTTAAACTCAACTTAAGACTGGTACTCTACCATTTAAGCCATGCCTCTACCTCCTGCTTTTGCTGGCTAATTGAAGATAAGAATCTTGTGGATTTGTCTACCCTGGATGACTTTAAATCATGATTCCTCAGATCCCAGACTCTTGAGTAGCTAGGATTATAGACGTGAGCCACCACATTTCATAAAATATGCTACATTATTTGCTTACATTATATAAACTCTTTATACAACCTTGTTTGGCAAAATAATAAGGATGAGGCATAAGACATAGTGTCTTAGCCTTGAGGTCCTGTAATGTGGAAACAACATGATCAGGTTTTAAGCATAGGTCTATAATGATTCCAAACAATGCCCAGCTTTCCCTCTCAATTCTTGAACTTCATTGCAACCCAGTTTTTTCTTTTCAATGCATCTTCTTTTAGGAGAAAAGCCATCATCATAGTTTTGTATTTTCCTGTAAAGGTTTCACTCATTCATTTAACCAGGAAGAAGAAAATGTTGTCAGACCCATATCTCAGCACTCTGAAACCCTCTACAGTTTAGAGACTTCTTTCCTGGAACTCTGTAATATTCATTTCTAGAAAATATTTGTAGATCCCCAGGAATATCATGAGTTTTTTTTTCTTGAAGAGATTTTAACATAGAAAAAGAGGAATTCATAGAATAGACTATGCACCTGCAGAATAGCTCTATACATCAAAGAAATGAATCCAAATAATCTTTTTTGGCTCTTTGCAAGATCCCATTGTACAGCCATTTACCTGCACAGAGAATCAAGGTGAGTGGTTGATATCTAACTCATGTGGAAGAGGGACTTAGGTGATGGATTCTTTGATTGAACTTGTCCTTTCTGGAACTGGAATTGTCTTTCTGGAATTGAAAGAACTAGAACTCTATGACCTGGAGCTAAAGAAGGAAGAACTGGGGACAAGGAGAGCTGAATTTCAGTCTTGGTTATGTTGGTGGCCTTGGGCAAGTCAGTTCACTTCCTTTTGGGCTTCAGAGGTTCTGACAATTAATGTGGAGCCAATGGAGCAGCTGGTAGCTTGAGATTTGTTCCTAAAATTAAGTTATTGCAGATGCTCCTTTAGACCTTAGATTGGCTTGGGCACCACAATTGACCTCAATGTACCCTCTAATCAGTTGTGTGTTCCCAGAGAGGGCCAGGGGCCAGATCTCTGGACTCAGGCCTCACATGTACTGTGTGTATTTTCCTGGAAGCTGCATATAGGACACTCACTGACAGAGAGCCTGTGGCCTGGAGCTCATAGCGCAATGGTAAACATAGTGAAACAAGCAGCTCTTTCAGGCTTGCAAACTTGGCAGGAGAGTATGAAAAATAATTCTTGGGAAGCTGGGGACTGGTGGCAGCTGCTTCTCCTCAGACTGTCTGCCAGGCCCAACCCGAGCTTGGGATGGATGGATGGGGCTCTCAGCTGGGCCTATTGCAGTTGGTGCTGGTAGTTTTCCACTCTGGGAAGCTGGAAAAGTCAGTTGGCTTTCCTGTCTGGGAGATTGGTGGGTAGTAGAAACCACCAAGACAACATAGCAGTCAAAATCAGGAGCTACTTCTTGGCTTCAGGGTCTCTTGTTTCTCATGTGATTAATCCAGCACTTTCCCTTCTTTCTCCATCTTTCATGGTACACAGAAGACAGATTGGTGGGATCTGATGAACAGGGATGGGGGTTAGGAAAAAAGAATAGTACCTGACATTTAGAACTTGGGCCAACTTGGCACTTCTGAATCTACCCTACTGGCTGGGATTCCTTCCATAGAGTTTGCCCAAAATAGGCATGTTCAATAGGAAAACCACACTGGTACTGCTGAGAAGTGCCACGTTGGTTACCCTGGGCCAAAGCTTCTTTTGGTTCCAAAGACTTGGTAGGATGAGAAAGGCCATCCAAGATCAGCTTGTACATTTTTCTGTGTGTTTTCTGTGAGGGCCCTAAGAAACTGTTGATTAGTTTTAATAGTTTTAATGTGACCATGACTGCGTTACTGGTTCTTAGCTCTGAATTCTTTATTTTCATCTCTACATTCCCAATTTCTAGACCTCAGCCAAACTCCTATTGTTGAAGGATGGTTAGTATAGTAGTCATCTCTTATCTGTGGGTTTTGCTTTCCATGGTTTTAGTTACCCATGGGCAACCACAGTGTGAAGATATTAAATGGAAAAGTTCAGAAACAATCAATCCCTAAGTCTTAAGTTGTAGTGATTCCAATTATCATGATGAAATTGTATGCTCTCCACTCTGTCCCAACTGGGTCTCACATCATTTTATTTCATTTCTTTTCATATCATGATATATGAAGAACTAGAAGGCTTTATAATAGTCCAGATGTGAAGTGATGGAGCTTGGTCTTTACATGGGAGGGGAGAAATGGCTGGGGCTCAAGAAATTTGCAGGAGGTGGAAGTTGTCATGCTTGCTGATGGGACTGTATGGTCCTCAAAAGCCATGCTTACTTTTGTCTTAATCTGTTTCCTGATGCTATAGTGGAATGCCACAGATTGCATAGCTTAAAAGACAAGGGGTTTATTTCTTACCCTTCTGATGTCTGGAAAGTGGCACTGGCATTCATTGAAGTCTGTCTTACTATGTCACAAAATGGTGGAGTGCATTGAGTGGCAGGACAGATCAAGTGGGCTAGCCTGCCACCTTTCCTTTTACAAGGCCACCAACACCATCATGGGAGTTCAGTCTTCTTGACCTTATCCAATCCAAATTATCTACCAAAATGCCTCACTTCCAAATATCATTCACATATAATTTTGATAATTCAGTTTTCAGCACATGAATTCCAAGAGGGCATACCTAAACCATGGCAACTGCTCACCCTTCAATTGCCTCCTGGCAGAAATCATAAGTTATCTATTGTTCCTGCATGCTTCCTCTGCAAAACCTTTATATTGATCTTTAGGTAATGGTTAGGAGATTGACAGGGTAAGTCCTACATCAATGCTGATACTCTGCTACTTCTATAAAGGGAAGACTAGTGAAGAAAAGGAAGGGCAGGAGACACTGACACATTTAAAGTTTGTTTATTTATTTATTGTCTGTACTGGGGCTTGAACCCAGGGACTTGTGCTCTTCCTTAGCTTTTCTTTCTTCTTTTCCTTTTTTTTTTTTTTTTTTTTTTTTGCCAGTCCTGGGGCTTAAACTTAGGGCCTGAGCACTGTCCCTGGCTTATTTTTGCTTAACCTCTTTTTGCTCAACCTTCTTTTTGCTCTACCTCTTGAGCCAAAGTGCCACTTCCAGCTTTTTCTGTCTATGTATTGCTAATGAGTTGAACCCAGGGCTTCATGTATGCTAGGCAAGCACTCTACCACCAAGCCACATTCCCAGCTCCCTTAGCTTTTTCGTTCGAGGTTGGTGCTCTATCTTTCCATCGTTATCTTTATTTCCAGCTTTTTACTGCTTAACCAGAGATAAGACTCTCAGACTTTTCTGCCTGGGGATGGCTTTGAACTATAATCCTTAGATCTCAGCCTCTTGATTAGCTAGGATTACAGGCATGAGCCACCAGACTACATTGCACATTTCTTTATATGCATAGATAAAGCTCATTTCCTTGCCTGGCTTATCTCAGTCTTACACTAGAATGTACATCATTTGAGTTGAATGATTGGATAAAACACAAATCCTTTCAAGATCCTGACCTAAATAAATCTGGGGTGAGGAAATTTGCATATTTAACTACTTCCAAGGTGATACTGATGCTGCCCTAACAATAAGTGGAATATAGTCATGATAAGGATAGTATAGAGCTTGCAGGAAGGGATTGGAACTCTTCTGACATCAGTATACAGGGTATCCTGTATAAATTTTGGTTTTCTTACTTCTTTCCATTCTTTCTGTCATATATATATATATATATATATATATGTGTGTGTGTGTGTGTGTGTGTGTGTGTGTGTGTGTGTGTATATATATATATATGTGTATATATATATATATATATATATATATATATATATATTTTACCAGTCCTGGGGCTTGGACTCTGGGCCTGAGCACTGTCCCTGGCTTTTTTTTGCTCAAGGCTAGCACTCTGCCACTTGAGCCACAGCGCCACTTCTGGCCATTTTCTGTATATGTGGTGCTGGGGAATTGAACCCAGGGCCTCATGTATATGAGGCAGGCACTCTTGCCACTAGGCCACATCCCCAGCCCCCTGTCATATATTTTTGAAATCTCTTTTATCTTGTTTTCTTCATCTGTTAAATAAGGAAAGTTCATGGGAAGTGCTCAGTTAGGACACCCCCCCCCCCAAAAAAAATATTCCAGGGGAATAAAACCTCCTAGGGCAGTAGCAGTTACTTGGTTAAAATATCTTGGTTGCTGTCCCAGATGAGCTAGTTCTTGGTGGGGAAGTTGCTTACAACAATATCATGACTCACTATTGATTCTCCTTCCCATTTTCTGGCTTACTTTAGCTGTTCTGGGAGGCAGAGGTTCTCATTCCATTCATGGGCCTAGTGTTTGGAGATGCATGATAGCCAAGAATGAGGATCAAGGACTGTGGATGGTGTATTTCTCTAATTACCAGCATGGCCCTAGAGAACCATCATCACATGTCTAGTCAGGGTGGGACCTGAACAATGGCTCCTGAACCTCAATACACAGCAGAAATAACTGGAGAGAGCTTTACTAATGTGCATTTTTTGGACTCAGCTTCAGATATAATCAAACTAGATCTCTAAGCATGGCTCACAGATGTGTATTCTGAGACCACTCCAGAAACTTGTAAAGAGACTGGTGCATGGGCTGGCTAGTGAAGGTCTTACCCAGATTCCTTGCTTTCCACTCAACAAAGCTGAGGCCCAAATGGGGTTCAGAGCAGGCTTAGGTCCCACCTGCTATAAATGGTAGTCAGAGGTGGATTTAAAATCTTAGTGTTCAAAGGTTTATAGCTTAGTGGATAATAGACTTCAAGTTCTAAGATAATTTTGCTTTTACTTGGTGAAAAGTCTTACTTAGTTAAGCTTTCATTTCCAGACTATAGAATTAGTGGGGAGCAGGGGGCTCAGATGGTTCTTTTCTGTTTACAGACAGTTCAGTTCTTCAAATAAACTTTCTTCTGCCTGGAAAAAAAAGAATTAGGGGGGAACAGGAAACATGGAATGAAAAAAAAATGTTCACATTACCTGACATTCAATAACTGTCCTAAATGGATACTTATTGCCGTATTTCACCATATTTATCAGAATACCAACTCCAAGATCTGTGATTACTTTGTATATTCCAAAAGAAAGAAAGAAGGAAAGAAAGAAAGAAGAAAGAAAGAAAGGAAGAAAGAAAGAAAGGAAGGAAGGAAGGAAGGAAGGAAGGAAGGAAGGAAGGAAGGAAAGAAAGAAGGAAGAAAAGAAGGAAGGAAGGAAGGAAGGAAGGAAGGAAGGAAGGAAGGGGGAAAGCACTGCTAGTTAAACAAGGACACCATTTGCTTATAGGACACTACTAGATTTGGTGGATGTTAATGTGAGGACATTGAGAATATGATGTTGCATCTACTTATGATAAATTTCTTTTTGATCTTACGAAGATTTTTTTTGTCTCTGAATTAAATTCTTGTCCACATATTAAATGCAGATTCCTGAATAACAACCACAGTAGTGTGTTCCACAAAGAGGCCAGGTGTGGCTCATGGTGAATGTGGACTGGGAACTAGATCCAAGGCAGCTAGGGAGCAGGTTGTGCAAGTCCTTGGGGAACATGCAAAGGATTTGAATTTATTTATTTACTTTTGTGCTATGGCTTGAACTCGGGGCTCGAGCGCTGTCCCTGAGCTTGAACTACTTATGGCTCAGATCTCAGCCTCTGGAGTAGCTGGAATCACTTTTGCGCTGTCTTGGTTGAAAGTGGAAGTCCATCCCTAGAGGGTATTATTTTTAGTTACAATCCAAGCACACTGCTCCTTAAGACCAAAAATGTATATTAGATCCCTTCTCAGGGGAGTGTGCTGGTTTGCTCCATAGTTTTATCTAATCAACTACCTATGGATAAACAAGTGCTATGAAGCATTGAGCTTTCTGGTGATCACAAGGCGAACTCACTGCTATTGGAATATTTATTAGAAGGACATGTCTACTATAGTTTATTTCTGAATAAAACTGAATAGCCAGGTGCCAGTGGCTCACACCAATATAATCTTAGCTACTAGGAAGCTGAGATCTGAGGACTGGGGTTCAAAGCCAGCCTGGGAAGGAATGTTTATGAGACTCTTATCTCCATATAATCACCAAAAATCTGGAAGTAGAGCTGTGGCTCAAGTGGAAGAGTGCTTTGAGCATTAAACCTCAGAGATAGTATCCAGGCCCTGAGTTCAAGTTCCAGGACTGGTGCACATGTGTGAATGCACACACACACACACACACAGAGAAACACATGCACACACACACACAAGCCCATGGCTACTGTATATGTTCTTGATACATTGTATATTGTATATATGTCTACCTGACCTAGAGAAGGGAAGAAAAACAGGGCATAAGATATCACAAGAAATGTACACACTGCCCTACTATGTAACTGTACCCTTTTTGCACAACACCTTGTCAAAAAAATTGTGTTAATTAATAAATAAATTAAATTAAATTAAAAAAAAGAAAATGCACACATACCACACACACAAAACAGTAACAACTACAAAAACTGAGTAAAGCTGATGGGAAGCCAGATTATTATTGAATAATAGGATAAATAATTACCTTATGTCAGGTTACTTGTCAGAGTTTGGATCCAAAGATAAGTTTAGCTGAAGGTCAAGGCTTGAATGCTTAAATGGTCTTTGGAGTCAGGTACAGGAAGAAAAGTGTTGTACAGTTAGGGTGATTAAATTGGAGCCACAGAGTAATTTAGTGAGATTTCAATCCTCTTCTCCTGGGTTCAATGGTCAATTTCAGCCTTCCTGGGAGGCTTTGGGAGTGAAAATGAAAGCATGTCCTCTCTTTTTGGTTTTCCTGGTCCAGCTGTATGCCGCTATCCTCTGGGCATGTCAGGAGGCCACATTCCAGATGAGGACATCACAGCTTCCAGTCAGTGGTCGGAGTCCACAGCTGCCAAATACGGAAGGTAAGGAGGACTATATTAAGAAACCCTGACTTCTGCGTGAAATGAATTTCCTACAGACAGAACCCTGATTCCAAGAGGGGGGTGATACTGATGAAAGATGATGGGGAATGGGGAGAAGATGTCCAGTGAGTCTGTCCTAGTCAGAATGTCTCAGGGAGAGAATGCAGGGTTTGGCTGCATCTGCTGGCGTGGCAAGCTCATCCCAACCACAGAACCCCAGAGCCCACACCACCCACAGTGAATAGACTCATTAAGATGCAAGGCACATTGCTTTTCACCTGACCTCACTGGGAGCTTCTGTAGAAGGGACACCAAAGCTGCAGATACAGAAGGTACAGATGGTGTGGGATGCTGAGGAGAAGCTTTGCCTTGCTTCCTAGAGAGTGTCTGTGAAACATCACCCATGGTACAGAGCTTCAAGGGCTTAAACTAGACATTCAGGCCTCCAAAAAGCGCTTCTACTCTCCCAAGGAAATCTCACACAGAAGAACCACTTTCATCCATAAACAGGTTGGGTTTATATGTTAGGTTCTTTGTGGCACTGTTTCATGAAGTTCTTTAAAGCAATATACTCTCACCTTAAAAATTGCTCTGCTTGGGCTGGGGATATGGCCTAGTGGCAAGAGAGTTTGCCTCGTATACATGAGGCACTGGGTTCGATTCCCCAGCACCACATATACAGAAAACAGCCAGAAGTGGCGCTGTGGCTCAAGTGGCAGAGTGCTAGCCTTGAGCAAAAAGAAGCCTGGGACAGTGCTCAGGCCCTGAGTCCAAGGACCAGGACTGCCCCCCCCCCAAAAAAAAATTGCTCTGCTAATTGAGACCTAAACCCTCTGGAATCAAATTCTTTCAACTTATTTTTGTTGAGCTGAATAATCACCCATGAGGAAAGTAAAGCTTGGTAAACCTTTCCCATAATATTTAGCTTAGTGTGTGAAAGACTAGAGTGACGGTCAGTGGGGTTTGAAAGGAGCAACAAATGAGTGGGTAACATCTGTGAGCAAAAGGGAGCATTACAGAGAAGAGAGAAAGTGGTAAGAGGTTCCCAAAATAAACCCTGTACTGATTTCACAATTTTTCTCTGAGTAGCCCAGCCTGGAGGTAATAAAATAAAAGCAGATTTTTTTTTTTTTTTACTATTCCCTTGACATGCTCTTAGCCATCTCCATGGGTTTCCATGGCTTTTACTGGGTGGCCATACCCATCCTGCTGGTTAAATTCCACTGCATTGCCTAGCCCACACTGGAGCTCCTCCTAGCCCTCCCTCCCTACTCCCATAACTTCATAGCCAAGGAAGGAGCAGCTGCCTTTGTTAGGCTGAGTCTACAAAAACTAGAAATGGAGGGATGGTGAAATAACTTCATGGAGGAACAGGGGTATAAACAGTTTCATTTCCCTTGACATGTCTCAATCAGAATGGAAAACAAAAGACTACATGTGATTGGAGAGCATCCATGACCATGGTGGGAGCTGCTTCAGAGAGAGGAAATTGACCATGAGTGAGAATGAAAAAAAATTCATATAGGCAGGACTTCCAGCCTGTTTTTTCCTCGTAGGGCAGGACAGCTGATGGCTATAAACAACCCTATCATTTCATAGTTTCTCACCCTTTCCCCAATCCTCTTCTCTCAAGGTTGGACTCAGAAGAAGGAGATGGAGCCTGGTGCCCTGAGATTCCTGTGGAACCTGATGACCTAAAGGAATTTCTGCAGATTGATTTGCATACCCTACACTTTATCACTCTTGTGGGGACCCAGGGGCGCCATGCTGGGGGCCATGGCATTGAGTTTGCACCAATGTACAAGATCAACTATAGTCGGGATGGCACTCGTTGGATTTCTTGGAGGAATCGGCATGGGAAACAGGTAGGAAGAAGAGACATCCATATCCTGAAGTGTTCAAGACCATATTTGGATTTAGGCCACAAGAAGAGCACATATTGTCTATGTAGGTATGTGTGTCTACAACTTGGCACATTCATATGTATATATATATATATATATATATATACATATATAGTCACACACACACACACACACACACACACATATATGTTAGTGGTGGGGCTTATATTCTGGGCTTGGGTGCTGTCCCTGAGCTCTTCATCTCAAGGCTAGCACCCTACTACTTGAGCTACAGTGCCATTTCCTTGGAATATTCTTTTTTTTTTTTTTTTTTTTTTTTTTTTTTTTTTTTGGCCAGTCCTGGGCCTTGGACTCAGGGCCTGAGCACTGTCCCTGGCTTCTTCCCGCTCAAGGCTAGCACTCTGCCAATTGAGCCACAGTGCCGCTTCTGGCCGTTTTCTGCATATGTGGTGCTGGGGAATCGAACCTAGGGCTTCGTGTATCCAAGGCAGGCACTCTTGCCACTAGGCTATATCCCCAGCCCCTCCTTGGAATATTCTTATAACTGAGATCCCAAGGTAAGGGGCATAGTCCAAAGCAAAATATTAAGGAAAGTTGAGAGGATATTTTCTTTTCCTTAAGTTAAAAGGAAAGAGTCTATCAAAAGGGTTGTGGGGTTAAGAAGGTGATCATAATTTCATGTCTTCTCTGTCTCTCTCTCTTTAGGTGCTAGATGGAAATAGTAACCCTTATGATATTTTCCTAAAGGACTTGGAGCCGCCCATCGTGGCTAGATTTGTTCGCTTCATTCCAGTCACAGACCACTCCATGAATGTGTGCATGAGGGTGGAGCTATATGGCTGTGTTTGGCTAGGTAGGTATTGAGCACAAGGTCCTTATACACCTTTGGAAAATCCCACCCCCAGGGGTGGGATCAGTTACCCCTGGAATAAAGTCATTCCCTCTGGGGCATTGTTTATCCACCCAGGGTTTGGTACTGCCCCCCACACCTGGACTAGTGGATTCATGAGTCATGCTGCTGACACTCACTGAGAAGGGCTCCTCAGTAGTGCTCTCCCATGCCAAACTGAGCCTTAGTGGACATTTTCTGTAAGACTGCACCCTTGAGGCTGATACATCTTCCTAAGATAGTCTATCATAGTAGCAGGCATGTCTCCCAAGGCACTGACAGCTATGTTTCCTTTGGCAGATGGCTTGGTGTCTTACAATGCTCCAGCTGGGCAGCAGTTTGTACTCCCTGGAGGCTCCATCATTTATCTGAATGATTCTGTGTATGATGGAGCAGTTGGGTACAGGTAAACTCAGGACAATATTGATTATCAGGATGGGAAAGTGGCCTCTAAGAAAGGAATATTTCATTGTGACTTGATCATGATCAATTAACCAGCCAAATGGTATTTCTTTAGCTCCCTTACTAAACTTGTGAGATAATTTAGGTGAAGTAAACCATATGGTCTTTATTTCCAAGGAACTTAAAGCCTGCTTTGGGAGGACAAGATAATCAACACAGCAAACAAGCATAAGTTGCCCAAAGCAAGGGCTAAACTCTGAGGTATGAGTCTAAGGATGGTAGCCATATTTTTGAAACCCAAACCAGAACTTACGTTCTGGCATAAATCTCCGTCTATTTGTGGAGACGACGGGCCTGAAAAATTGACATAATACGTATAACGAACTGGGAAAGTCACAAAGTTCAGAACAACTGGACTCTATAAATATCAACAATTTAGAAATTAGGAAAAGAAAGAACTTAGTAGTGCTTATGATAATGAAGTTTCTAGAATGAGGTGAGAATTGATGCAGGAGAAGGCAAGTGATAAGGAGTACAGAAAATTGAACGAGTGGTAGAGTGCTTGCCTAGCATGCATGAAGCCCTGGGTTTGATTCCCCAGCACCACATATTTAGAAACAAAAACAAAAACAAACCGAGCGAAAGACAGGAATGATATGATTCCATTCGAAGTTGAAGGTGGAGGAGGCAGAAATGACAAACACATAGGTTGGTAGTCAATAAGGGATGTCTTTACTTACCCTGGTCTACTCTAAGCTTTAGCATTCTAGTGACCTACCCCCAACATTTTTTTCTCTCAGAATAGTTTTTTCTATAAGCATTGAGTTTGAGAAAGAGGTACAATCATAGTAAAATTCAGGTGAGGTGATAGAGACTTCTAGGAGATGAGAGAAAAAGTTATTAGTGAGTTTCAGCAAGGGAATGGTGGAAGGATAGCACATCCCTTGTCTTCAGTATGGAGGATAAACCATTTCTCCTCAGCTGCCATCCTTGACTGATATCCCCATTCATTCAGTCTTCTCTCCTTTGTCACTTTCTTTCCATCATTTTAGTCACTGTTGTCTCCCATTTTCTTAAACTCCCTTAGCACAGTTCCACAGCCTGGATGACATATATAATTATGGCATAGACAAAATTAGAGATCAGTCGAACTCAGCTTAGGATAGCCAATTCTTTCTAATTGATTGTTATTATGTACAAGTAGTTTGGCTAGGCATTGTGGGTATTTAAAGATAATGAGGTCATTAATCTTATGCTTAAAGCACTCATAGTTTGGAATAGGAGCTACATGACTGTGTAATTTATTATGATACAAAAATATAAGCAAGAGCTATCTAAGGATATCAAAGGAGAGAGTAGCTGTAGTATGAAAGAAAACACAGCATTGGGATTCATGTAATGGAAGATACTCCTGTTTGCTCTGAGGCATTTGTGTTAAAAATGTGTAAGACAACCATTTTGTAAAGGTAAGTTATTATCTGATATGTCAGAACAGAAAAAACCTGAAGTAGATCCCACAAGCAGGGTAGAACTTCCACAGATGAGAGTCTTGTAATGACATTTTAGTCTGAGATAGTAACAGTAAGAAAAAAGAACTTTGTGAAGTCTAGAAGAATGTCTGGGAGAATCTGCAGTTCAGTAGCAAGGCACTAAATGAGATGAATGACAAGATTGATTATATTTGGAGGGGTCAGGAAGAATAAGAAGAAAAAGGGCAGGAAAAAGGAAGGAGGAAGATAAGGAAGAACAGAAGGTAGAGGAGGAGGGAAAGAATGTTCATCATGATGCATCATTGAAGGTTTCTAAAGGTGTGGAAGGCCCTGACTGGATTTGTGCTTTGGACAGATCAATCAAGCATCATTCAAAGAGTAGATTTGAATGGAATGAGAAAATAATGAAAGCTATTTTTAATTCTACATTTGGTCAGGAGAAAGAATTAATGCCCAGGGCCATTTTATTGACTAGTAAGGGGCATGAGGAAGAGCTGTCTATTTAAGAGGGTATTTGCAATGTGATTAGGCAAAATGGACAGCTAGTATAGTGAGAAAAAGAGTTAGATGAAGAAGGAGAGTCTAAGTAATTGAAACAGAGGAGCTGACATTTCCTCATTCAACAAATATGTCTTGAATGCTTCCTATGCACCGACCAATTCCAGTGACTATGGAAGAGAAAGCAACCAACAAGAATGAGAAAACTGGGTGAAATATTTGTTTTATTGGGGGTGGGAGTGATTTTTATTTTGATATATAGATTAAGAGACAATACAAATGTTCAGATGGAGAAATGATGAAGGTACCTGGAAATATAGCTTTGGAGTCAGTGGGGAGACAAAATAATTAAAGAAATTTAGACATTTAATAACTGTTGTAATGCCATATCTGGTTGAGATGTGGCTGAGTGAGGAAAACCGAGATACCTGGATAAGAGTCTCAGGAAATAGAGTTTTAATGTGTACATTTTTTTATTTAAAAAAATCATAGGGGTAACTTTGGTAATTAAGTCATTCAAATATATACTTCTGAATTATATTCAGTACATTTCCTTGTTTATTCTCCATTTGACTTCCTTTTGACCATGGAGAAAGTAATAATTATTTCTCTTAATTTGCATTGTTTCGCATAAGACTTTCATGGCATCTATTTTCTGGGGACAACAGGAACTATATTTATTGCAAGTAAATGTATGTCCTCCTGGGCCTTCTGATCTCTAGAAAGAGAAAAAAGATGGAAAAACTTGAAAGGGAGATCCAGGCTCTGGTCACTGTGGAAAAGGCCAGTTATATTTTTATAATTTGCCGAACATATTTAATGAATATATATGTATATATATGCATATATATTTGGAGAATTGGTACATTCACTTCTGATCATTCCTTTTTCTTTCTTTCTTTTCTTTTTTTTAACAATTCACAAATCTTATACATACTGTTAGTTCTGGCTATAAACTTCAGAGATTACAGTCAATATTGCAAATGGGTGGCTATTCCAATCTTTTCTTTTGGGAGACTCCTAGCATATCCTCCAGAGCTTGAAGACAAAGAGATAGACTCTCTCTCACACCATGTAATCTCAAGCTGTCACTCTCTACAAAGAAAGAAGACCACTTTATGTTCTTCTCACAGTCGAATCAATGTGGATACACTTACATCCTATCTAGTACTCAGAAAAACTCCAAAGAGGCAAAATAGTCTCAGGTTCAAAAATGGAACAGGCTGACAAGGTAGAAATGAAAATTAGATCGACTACCTGAGATTTTTGTGCAATTATCATGCATTTTACTCCATTGGTCTAGCAGTCTATATATTTATTTAAAATTAATTATAAATTTGTAATTAAATTTGGTAGAGATTTTGGTTTGTGCCTTCAGTTCAATTGAGTTGTTGGAGATAAGGGTATAAAAAGACTGATTGGTTTCTCTGAACAATGACAACATACAGCCAAAGAAGAGTCTGAAGAATTTCCAGCATTAATTTAGTGGTGGAGCAAGTGGCACTATTTACTATGGTGTTCATCCTATCTGTTCATTTATTGACTCATTAATGAATGACTTCATTAAGCATGCTTGACAATATTGAGTCATTATGTTAGCATATAAGAATAGGCCAGGATATGATAAATTATAGAACGTAAAATGCTAACTAAAATGGTATGTTTTGAATGTTTTATGAAGCTTATTTATATGAAATTACTAATTATAAGTGTAAGACAAATGACCCACTACTAAAAAGTTGATTTGATTTTTCATAATCCTCAGCCTCCAAGATAATGAGCTTTCATAAACCCAAGGTAACGCAGTATGATGAACACTCTTTCTTGAATGTGTGATTAACTCCTAGTTATTTTCTCCTTTCCTTCTCTTTTCTTTGCCTGAGCAGCATGACTGAAGGGCTGGGACAATTGACAGACGGGGTGTCTGGCCTGGATGATTTCACCCAGACCCATGAATACCACGTGTGGCCTGGCTACGACTACGTGGGCTGGCGGAATGAGAGTGCCACTAATGGCTACATTGAGATCATGTTTGAATTTGACCGCATCAGGAACTTTACTACCATGAAGGTCAGTAGATTTAGGTGTGGTAGGTAACTCTTTTTCAAGCAAGCCAAAACCATAGTGTAGGAGAGGAAAGACATGCTAGAAAAAAAAACCATGGGCTGAGTAAGTTCAAGTCATAAGCTATGAACCCAATTAGTTTCAAGTATGTAGCTCACTACTATCCCATTATGTACATTTCAAAGTCACTTTACTTCTAAGGGCTTGTTTCTTCATTTGTAAAAAACTCTAAACAAGGCAGTATAGACCAGATTAGTAGTTCTCAACATTTTCTTTCTTTTCTTCTCAATACCAGACCCAAATATATCTATTCAATTAGCACAGTAGTTATTTTATCAACTTATTGCAGACCAGTTCAGAGAGACTAAATCAGTTTTGTTGAGTAGTTGGATGGAAGGCAAAGGTTAGGAAAACATCTTAAAACTGTTTCATGATGGACCATAGTAAATACGGACATAGGCGAATGGAAGAAGGAAGTCTCAGGGTCTCACCCATTTCACTATTAACTGTTACTGGTTGAGGGAGAAAACATGAGACCCTAATATAAGCCTTAAGAAAGAGTGGTGAATGAATTTGACTCTACACATGATTTATGGTTTGCTTTTTCCCCATTAATTGTTGGATGATGACTACAGAATTAGTGACTCTCCCTCTGTTTATACTCACTGCTTAGCTTCATTGTTAATTCCTAGAATGCATCTTTTATTTTTATTTGTTAATATTTATGAGTAGTCATTGGAACATACACAGCAGTGTGCTATGTTTGAATGTAAAGTGGTAAATAAGAAGTGATCTCTGTTTTGGGACAATTTGCTGTTCAGTGGAGAAGGTAACAAAGGATGTATGTAAAGTAGCAAGGGACCTGAAAGAAGGACATTTGTGCTATTATCAAGGGTTCTGATGGCAAAATTTATAATTTCCTATGCAAATGAGGCTTAAAAATTCAGGTCTCATTATTCTCAGATACCAGAATGATGATATCTCTTATTCAGTTGAACAGCTATTAGTTAAATGAACAAACATTTAAGCTAAGAACAGTTGTATCAACACGTCTCCAAATCTGGTAGTTTATTTTTCAAGGATGGATCTTTCTTTTATAGTTGTAAAATGTAACACATGACTATGGGCAACCCATTAGTCACTTAGTTCTTTTTGAGGGGAGAGGGAGAAGAAAGGAAATGTGCATAGGAACAAAAATATAAGCAAAAGTAACAGTTTCATTTTCCTATATAATGTGTATGTCCACATGTACCTAAGAAAAAAACATATACACACACAAATATAAAATTTCACAAATATATACTGAGAGAGTAGCTAGTCAAATAAATAACAAATTGCATTTTACCATATCTGTAAAGTTTTAATATTTAACTAATAAACTTGACCTTCTCCAATCACTAAGTTTCTGTTTAACTAGTTAATCACAGTCAAGACTGCAGTGACAAGGCACTTAGGACCTCTGAAGAGCAGATTCAAGACAGCGTTCTCAAGGACAAATGTGTCTCCAGAACATCTCATTTTTTCTAGATAAATAGAAAGTAGAAAAGCTGAGTTTCCGTATACTGAGACCTTCTGAAAGTATTTTCCCCCTAGGTAAAGTACCACTCATCTTCTCCTTTGAATTGTGGTTAAAATACACCATCAACATATATTAGTTATTTGAAAATGTGTTGCTTTATTAAATAAATATGTAAGACCATATGGGAATGAAATCCTATTTATCTGCATTCCAGAAGAATTCCCAAGACATCTGTTAGAAAGATTATGACTTTCCCCACAAGACACTTATCCAATAGTTTGCAGATTTCAAAAACATCTGAAAAATCTATTGAAGTTGTAGATGGTATTTCTTTGATTTTTTTTCTTACCCTTACTCTATTGACTTTTATTCAATAAAACAGAACAAGTAATTCACTCCAAGGAAGGCATTAGCCTATGTTTTCATCAATAAAACATCTGGACAAAAATCTAAATGGAAAAGTTAAAATGATTTGCTACATTTATGCATGGCATAATATGTGGAAAATGTATTGGACTAGAAGTCCAGAGCTCTAGACTGAGTCCTGTTGAAAAATCCTTGTAGGCAAGACAAACCACTTTGAGTACCAGTAATTCATTAGTAAATGAAGAGTTGAGGTAGAATTTATTTTAACAATCTCTAATAGCTCTACTAGAGCTATTATTAAGATAGATCTAGTCTGGTCTGGTCTTTAGTCATTGTTTAGGTTTATAAACTGAATGCTTGGTTTCCAGATGGTAGTACTATTTTGAGAAGTTCTGGAAACATTAGTCAATAGTACTTTAGGAAATAGATCATGTGTTCCTTTCTCACTTTCTGCTTCCTGTCCACCATAAAGTGAAGAGCTTCCCCCTTCACATGCTGTCACCCTCATGATGCTCTGCTCAAGTTCACTGGCCAAGCAATATGGACTGAGCTCTCTGAAGCCACGCACACACACACACACACACACACACACACACACACACACACACATCTTTTCTTCTTTCAGTTGCTCTCTAAGGTATTTTCTCACAGCTATGTAAAAGCAACACACACACACATACACACACACACTCATACACACAAAATTAGTGCCAGAGAAGTGGGGCTGTCACTGTGACTAAATCAGACCATGTGGTTTTTAAGTCTTTGGAATTGTTTTGTGGGAAGAATCTGGAGAAGTTTGGATAAGTGGGCTAGAGAAAGCGGAGGATGCTATCATCGGAATGTAATGAGGGATTCTTATGGGAGTTCAGAACAGAGTGCCAATGGAAATGCCCATAGTAGAGTTAATACATGGAAATGAAGATTCTATTGGGAACTTGACTAGAGGCCATTCTGGTTACAATCTGGCAAATAATTTGTTTATATTTTTTTTCCATTTCCTGAGTCATTGAGTGAGAATGAATATAAAAGGAATGAACTAATTAACTGGTTGCAGGAAATTTCAAGACATTATAATAACATTCAGGCTGTGGAATGGTTATTGCTGGCTGCTTTTAATCAAGCTTACAGTGAGAATCAGGAGTAAAAAGCCTAAGAGAAAGATTTAAAAACATGTAGTTCGTCTAGAAGAAGAACATGCTTTAAGTTGCATATTAGGAAAGCATGGTTGTTAAAGATATTAGTGCTATTAAAAATAAGTTGAGCTGGGCACTGATGGCTCATGCCTAGAATACTAGCTACTTAGGAGGCTAAGAAGTGAGGATCAAAGTTCAAAGCCAGACCAGGCAGGGAAGTCTATGAGACTCTTATCTCCAATTCACCACCACAAAACCAGAAGTGGAGCTGTGGCTCAAAGTAGAAAAGCAGTAGACTAGAGCAAAAAAGTTCATGGACAGGCCCTGAATTCAAGCCCCTTGACCAACAAAAATCAATCAGTCAATCAATCATCAATCAATCAATCAAGAGCTGGAGGTGTGGCTTAGCCATAGGGTATCTGCTTAGCATTTGTGAGGCCTGAGTTCAAATTCAGTACAGGAAAATTAGAAGAAGTTAAATTTGACCTGTTTATGATGGTTTATACTGGTAATTCTAGCTACTCAGGACCCCTCCCCAGCCAATAGTTAGGTTTGGTGGTATATACTTGTCACTCCCACTATGTATGGAAGGATGGCCCTATCTCAAAAAACAAACAGTACCAAAAAAAAAAAAAAGGTGTGGCCTACCAAGTATAAGGCCCTGAATTAAAACCCCAGTACCACAGAAAATAAGCAAGTGCTTTGTATTGGGATGAGAAGAAAGATGCCTTGAAGGTATTTCAGAAAATGGCCAGACTTCTGCCCATCATAAACTCTAGGATTTAACATTGTAAACTCACTTTAAAAACAGAAGAGCGTGTTTATGGAGCACCGTGCAGTCAGAACTGACTAGCAAAGAGCTTTCCTTGGGTTCAGCTACCCAAGCAACCAGAAGCTATGATAGCTTCTGGGTTTGGTTACTGCTTGAACCTGGTGGCGGGAGGCGGGGGGACGGTGTCTTGGCATCATCTCCAGGATGCTAGTATTGTAGGCATACAGAATGCCAAAGTCACAGAGTCATAGATTCCAAGGGAAGATCTAGGAATCTAGACATTGTGAGGGAGAGTCAGGATCCCTGTGGAAGCCGTGATGAGGGTGATGTATGTGGCTGTGGAGGTGAAGTCTGAGCTGTGGCAGAGAGCCCAGGATGTTGGACAAGCCAGGCATGTGGAACATCTGCTGAGAAAAGCTGCAGTCAGTGTGTGGAGCCAGTGCAAGAGAGAGTGGGCTGCAAATGGCAAGGCTAAGTAGGTAGGCATGTCCAGGCCCTTTGGAGGTCACGTCATGATACCCTGTGCCCCGGTTGCTAGACTGCAGCTACAGGATTTATTGTTATCCTGCTGGGCTCTGGTCTTGCTCTGGTCTAATCTTTCATTGCTATTTTCTTGTTTCTCTCTTTCAGGATGGAAAGGGAATATTTCTGTAACATTGAATCTTAGAAGTATGTTAACTTTTTTCCTCATAGCTCAGGGATCGCTTCGAGTCTCAGGAAAGATTCAGGACTTAGGCTTTCAAACTATGTTGGAACTATGAAGAGTTGGGGCACTCTTGGAGATGAACTAAGTACATTTTGTGCTACAAAACGACCACAAACATTTGGAGTCTAGGGATGGACTGACAGGGCTCGATGATTAAATACTTCACATAGGATCATATGTTGAATGTTTAGTTCCCAGCTGGTGGTATTATATTGGAAGGTACTCCAAAGTTTAAGAGGTGGTATCTATTGGGAGAATGTAGATCATTGGGTACATGCCTTTGAAGTCTATATCTGGTCCCTAGTTCCCTTCTTGCCTTCTTCTTCCTGTCCATCATAAACGACCAGTCTTCCTTTCACCACCATGATGTTCTAGAAGTTTAAGTACATAACACCAGGAAACCATGAGCTCAAAGAAATCTTGTCTCCTTTACATTGTTTCCTACATGTTTTGGTCACAGCTACATAAAAATAACATACAGTTAATAAGTTTGTATCATCATTATTGCCATTACCTCAGGTAACATTAATTTTGTATGTTAGTGATTGATTGACTATCCAGAAACTACAGGAGGGTATTGAAGACAATTAAAGGATTATAATTCAGGGCCTAAGCAACACATTACAAAAAAGAAATGTGAAATTTCTAGATCTCTCCAACCTGTAATGCAATTAAATCCAAGGGATAGTGGCCAAGAAAGAGCCACCTCCCACATAAGATTGAGTGAGAGGAAATGTTATTGGATGAGTTCTTAGTCACTTACAGACATCCACGCTTTTTTTTTTTTGTGGATTGTGAAGCACAGGTGTTACACAGGGCTGTTGTATCATCTTTGCACCTGGTGCAAAACATGAAGGGGTCATAGAACTAGGCAAGATGATGATGGTTACCTTCTCAAAGGCTTCTATATTTTCTTAGAAATTATTAATGATGAAGATGAAATGCCCTCTTCAGAATGACTTGACTTTACCTAAATTAAATTTAATTAAGAGAACTAAATAAGTCTCTGGCTGAATTAAAAAAAAATAAACCAGTAACAACAAAACCCCCCACTGATTTTTGTCCTTTGAAGTGAGTTCATATAAAGAAAGATGAAACTATATTAGTTTTGTTAAATTCTTTCAGGTTTCTTACCTAGCTCTGTTGAAATGAGACCATCTGGCTTTGGAACATTTCTAGGATGAAGTAGGCAGCAGTCTGCCTCCTACTTCAGATCAGAGTAACTCAAATGTGGGTAGATAGCAATTGTGGTTGTAAGGGTTGCAGAAAACAGAGTTCAGGAACAAGAAGGACCTAGAAGGATGCTAGTTCACTCCCTGTTTACCAGCCCAGGGTGTTTCTGCTTAGCACCATGAAGGGCGGTGGCCAGCATACATAATTACATAGTAACTACACTTGCAGCCCAATTTTTTTTTTTTCCAGTCCCGGGCCTTGGACTCAGGGCCTGAGCACTGTCCCTGGCTTCTTTGTGTTCAAGGCTAGCACTCTGCCACTTGAGCCACAGTGCCACTTCTGGCCATTTTCTGTATATATACGTGGTGCTGGGGAATCGAACCCAGGGCTTCATGTATACGGGGCAAGCTCTCTTGCCACTAGGCCATATTCCCAGCCCCTACAGCCCAAGTTTTTTAAACCCACTGAAGTATCACTGCTGCTATGAAGTCTCTACAAGAGAAGATTCAGAAAACTACAGAGTACCCACCATTCAGATAGGGTGATGCTCAGAGAAACTGGCACGTCTAGAACTCCACTGGGTTAGCTTGGGCCACGTTGTATGCAGCTCAGCAGGCTCAAGCTGTCACTCATGTGCCCTTTTCTTTGCCAGGTCCATTGCAATAACATGTTTGCTAAGGGTGTGAAGATCTTTAAGGAGGTCCAGTGCTACTTCCGCTCTGAAGCCAATGAATGGGAGCCGAATGCAGTCTCCTTCCCTCTTGTCCTGGATGATGTCAACCCCAGTGCTCGGTTTGTCACTGTACCTCTCCACAACCGAATGGCCAGTGCCATCAAATGTCAATACCACTTTGCTGACACATGGATGATGTTCAGTGAGATCACCTTCCAGTCAGGTAGGAAGCCTGGGGCTCCACAGGGGAAGTGGGAGCAGGGTGATGATGGAAGAAGGCAAGTATCAAAGCTGCTCACTGACAGGTCTCTGAGAGAACTCGGGTTTTACCGATGGCTTCTTATTGGCAGACAGGAAAAACATCCTTTGTGTGTCTAGGATTTTAATTACAGAGGAGCATGGATGAGAATGGAAGTGAATACTTACTTGACTTCTGTATACATTTGTCTAGAAAAGACTTCTAATATCTGTTATTTCTACAGATTACAAGTTATAGCTACAAGGCGATTAGATTCAAGTCCAAGTTTTATGCTTGTCAATACTTACTGCTTACTTTATGTTGAACCTTGTCATGGAGATGAAATATTAGATTGTCCTACTTTTAGTGATTTTCTGATTGCAGGTGGTTGTCTCTTTATAGAAAAGTTATCATAGGTTTTATTTCCTCCTTTGTTAACTTTTGCCTAAATAGTGCATTTCATTAAGGTTTGCTATCCAATATGTTCTTTTTACATTTTGCTGAGTTGGGGTCCTGCTTTTCATGCATACTTTATACAATTATGTATGGTCACATCCTCTGAACCATTTCTTAACTTTCTGCACTGTAACATCTAGCATCTAATATCTGAAGCAAAAAAAATTGTAAAGAAAAAGTTGCTCTCTCTTACTTATATGAATGATTATATATTTATAATTCCATTTTTCATGTTTATGGAGTATGGTGTGCTGTTTTGACTAGTGTATACTTTGTATAATAATCAAACCAAGGGCCAGCCAGATCCAGTGGCTCAGGCCTGTAGTCCCAATTACTTGGGAGAAGGAGATCAAAGGAGAGCCATTTGAGGCTAGATAGGAGAAAGGAAAAAAGCGTGGGAGATTTCATTTAACCAGTGACTGGGTTTTCAGTGAAGCAGATGTCAGAGCTAGGCACTGGTTGCTCATGCCTGTAATTCTAGCTTCTCAAGAGGCTGAGAATGGGAGTATTACAGTTTGAAGCCAGCCCAGGCAGGAAAAGTCCAAGAGACTCCATTTCTATCCATAGAAGAAAGCTGAACTTTTTGCTGTGTACTTGTCATGCCAGAAATGATAGGAAAACTTAAACGTACACAGATTGTGGTCCAGGCACATTCCTGTCTGGGAATCAAGACCCTATTCTGAAAGAAAGGGCAAACCCTTCCAGGACTAGATGCATGGCTCAGCAGTACTGTGCCAGCTTTGTAAGGCTCTGAGTTCAAACTCCAGTATCACTTAAAAAAAAGAAGAAAGAAAAAATGATAAAAAGGTTGGGCTGGGAATATGGCCTAGTGGCAAGAGTGCTTGCCTCCTACACATGAAGCTCTCAGTTCGATTCCCCAGCACCACATATATATATATGGAAAATGGCCAGAAGGGGCGCTGTGGCTCAGGTGGCAGAGTGCTAGCCTTTCTGCTAGCCTTGAGCGGGAAGAAGCCAGGGATGGTGCTCAGGCCCTGAGTCCAAGGCCCAGGACTGGTCAAAAAAAAAAAAAAAAAAAAAAGATAAAAAGGGAGGAAGGAGGGAAAAAATGAAGGAAGGAAGGAGAGGAAGGAATGAAGAGAACAAAAAAGGCTGTCAGCATATTGATTTCACAATGTCTTCGTGAGGAACTGACATAAGATACTTCATCACCTGGCTGTCTTCTCCCCAGTTGTGACTTGCTCTTGTTCTGCGACAGATACGGCAATGTATAACAACTCTGGAGCCCTGCCCACCTCCCCCATGGCACCTACAACCTATGGTATGTATGATTCCTAACCTTAAGTTGGTGCATATTCCAGAGAGGGAAGCAGGTTGAAGATTTGCAAAGGCCTGCCTACCTGTGTGGTGGCTTCATTCCAGATGGCTTTGGACGAAGAGAATCCCTGGAAAGGCAGGACAGCCCACCTCCAAAGTTAGGAGCACAACTTTGAGACAGAATCAAGAGTGTTCCAATTGCTACATGAGTGATCTAGAAGCTTTAGACAGAGATAGGGTAAAGGCCATTTCTAAATAAGATCCATCATGAAGAGCTCAATGACTGGGAAGAAGTCTCTGAAACAAAATGCAGGGGATTAAACTCTAACAGGAGGTTAATATGTAAAAGTGAATTATTTGCTTCAGAGAGTCAGCCTGCAATCTGGGAAACAGATATGACCGAGTATCTGCAAAGAGGCGTTTCAGCAACCTGGGCTTGTCTCAAAAAGTGAGGAGAGTACAATTCATTTCTCACTGGCTCTCTGTGGGGTGAAATTAGTAGGAATCTGCAGATTCAGGTCTTGGTGATTTGGGAACACATTTTAAAAACAGAAAAAAGTTTCATTACCCTATCTGAGGTGTGGAGAGATAGAGTATTGCAGGATATAGGAGAAAAGAAACAAAATAGTGGCAAGGTCAAGAGGCAGAAAAATCAACGGTGGCATCTTCTGGAGATATCCTTGGAGAAGGGTCTGTGTCTCTGTGATTTTATAATATCTTTTCTCTCATCTTGGTCATAGATCCAATGCTTAAAGTGGATGACAGCAACACCCGGATCCTAATTGGCTGCTTGGTAGCAATCATCTTCATCCTCCTGGCTATCATTGTCATCATCCTCTGGAGACAATTTTGGCAGAAAATGCTAGAGAAGGTGAGGAGGTGCTGGACAGGAAAGGGACAGGATGTTGTGTGTCTGCCTTGAAGAAACAAAGGATTTTTCTAAGCTTCATCGACACAGAGGCAGTCTACATTGTATCACCTGTAGAGTTCGTGGGAGTAAACAGAGTGAAAGGATTAGGTTTCAAAAGGAGAGGAAATAATGGTCCCTTTTGTGCTATGGTGTCTTTCTATCTATCAATCTTCTCTTCCAGGCTTCCCGCAGGATGTTGGATGATGAAATGACAGTCAGCCTTTCCCTCCCAAGCGAGTCCAGTATGTTCAACAATAACCGCTCCTCGTCACCAAGCGAACAGGAGTCCAACTCAACTTACGATCGCATCTTTCCCCTTCGCCCTGACTACCAGGAGCCATCTAGGCTGATAAGAAAGCTTCCAGAATTTGCACCGGGGGAGGAAGAGCCAGGTGAGGATAACAACATAGTGGGCTGGAATTTGAGGAAGAAACCAAGACACAGCATTTTATAAGATTAGCCAGGAAAGTCCTTAATGATTATGGATCAGGAGAAAAAAAGAGAAACAAAGTCAAGTGTTGTGATATGCACCTATAATCTCAGCTCCTCAAGAGGTTGAGGATCATAAATTCTAAATCTGATTAAGCAAAGTTACTGAGAACTTGTTTCAAAAACAAAGCAAAACAACAACAATGAAAAATACCAAACTATGCACTAGTGGCTCATACCTGTAATCCTAGCTTCTCAGGAGGCTGAGATCTGAAGATCACTGGCAGGAAAGTTAGTGAGACTTTTATCTCCAATGAACTACTCAGAAAAAGCCGGAAATGTCACTGTGGCCGGTTTCTAGAAAAAGGAACACTGTTCTTCAAGTAAGAATGTCGCAAAAGAGGTTAGGCTATCTCCAGGGCATGTTCTAGCCCTCCTCTCAGATTATCCTTCTTTAACAATGTATCCAAAGATGCCCCTGGAAAACCACTCACTACCTGTATCCTCCAGGCTGCAGTAGTGTTGTGAAGCCAGTCCAACCCAGCGGACCTGATGGGGTGCCCCACTATGCAGAGGCTGACATAGTGAATCTCCAAGGAGTCACAGGAGGCAACACCTATTCCGTGCCTGCTGTTACCATGGATCTCCTCTCAGGAAAAGATGTGGCTGTGGAAGAGTTCCCCAGGAAGCTTTTGACTTTCAAGGAGAAGCTGGGAGAAGGCCAGTTTGGGGAGGTGAGTCTGACCCTGTGAGTGAGATCTCCAGTCCCTCCCAGCGTGAAGGAAGTGAGTGGGTAAAAATGGTTAGCAGCGCCAAGTATCTCTTCCAGGAGTGAATTCACAAGTGACCTGTCTCCACATGTCTTTTTGTGCATTGTCCTTTGCATAACTAGTCTTAGATCAATCTCATGTTTTTCAAGTAGCTGTGGAGTTCTTGGGGACTTTTGCTTTTTCAACAGGGTGTTTTTAAAGCCAGGGAAGTCATTTGATTCAAACATTCCACAGAATTTCTAGTGATTTCAAAAAGTGTTCTGAGTATGTTGCTGAGGGTGGAGCTCACAAGATGCGATCATCTTTTATGAATTGTCCAGGAACAATCTATTACTTGAAATCACTTGTCCTTTTTTTTTCTTTTAAGGGGATTTAGAAAACAAACAACAAGCTCACCCCTCCCTTTGCTCCCAGAACTTGTTTCTAGGGAGTGAATTGCCACTAAGATAAGGAGGAGTCTTCTCAACTCCTCTCAGAGGGGCACAGGAAATATTACTTTATTTTCCATATCAGTCACTTGTAGAACTCAGAGCCATCTGTTAAGTTATGACTTAAGATGACTTATAGGAGCTCTTCAATGCTACTGCCTAAATCTCAAATATAATACTTGCTTTCATAGGAGTATGTTACTGGTTTCTGTATGGGTCAGTTCTTCTCCTCTCAAGCAGGTCTGGTAACTGCACACTGAGTGGTTAACAGGGGAAGCTGACTATTTTTTATGTGATTTAGTAATTGAACTTTTTCAAGGGAAGATTCAAGCATTTGTACTGGATGATATTGTGGAGTGAGGATGTGCTTAATACAATACTACGATATTAATTTACTCATTTCTTTACTTAATGTCCCAGTCAATCTTTATTTCTTTTATAAGACAATAACATGTTATTAGGTAGACACTTTACTATTACTTATACTTCCATCAATTATTTCAGCCAAAGATATGTTACACATAGCTTCTTTTTGGTCTTTTGATTATTTTGCCTGAGTTGTAAGAATTAGTTTATTTCTAGGCAATGCCCAGCAAATGTACTGAGCCCCCTTCAGGAGAAATGATGATGCTGAGACTCCATGACTTTTGTCTAGGTTCATCTCTGTGAAGTGGAGGGAATGGAAAAATTCAAAGACAAAGAGTTTGCCCTAGATGTCAGTGCCAACCAGCCTGTCCTGGTGGCTGTGAAAATGCTCCGAGCAGATGCCAACAAGAATGCCAGGTCTGCATTTAAAATATTTCCTTTACTTCATTCATTCCTGGAAATTTCTAACATATTAGTTTCCTTTTGATATGAGAAGGTCTGTGAGCTGCCTCACCCTTCTATTGCTATGTTTTATTTCTCTCTCATGGAGCCAGAACTCCTTTTTCCCCCCATCTCTCTCACACACCAATGTGCATTTCTATTGCATTTGCCATGCATTTTCTTTCTAACTCTCTCTGCGGAGCACTGTCCTTTCCAACACACACAGCAGTCTGGACTTCTTCAGTCATTCCACAGACATATGCCTCCATGTCATTACCTTCTTTTCCAAAGACTTTTCACATCATATGCATATCCCTTGCCAGTCCTTTTCTGCTCTCCTTTTTTTGCCTGTCTACTTACCCATCCCTTTTTTTCTCTTTTCTGATCCTTTTCTTTTATGTTCAGCAACCCCTCAAATGAGAAGCTACCTCTATTTGGAAATATAACCATGGACCTCAAAGCAAAATGATCCACAGTCTTTTAGCAGTTTTCCAACCTGGGTAATAATCTCTTGGATCCTTTACTACATAAATTGCAGTTTCCAGCCACACTCCGTTGTCTGACAACCTTTCCATTACAGTAATGGTGAGTTCATCCTCACCCAGAGAGGCATGCTGTTTGAAAGCTGCTTGTTTTGTGTCCCTGAGAGACCCGCACATCTGGATAACATATGCATCTTCCCATTTGTGTCGTTTTGATTTCTCACTGATAATTCATAATGAGAGTAACTAATTGTTCTTATTCCCCCAATTATTATGAATTCCCAGGATGGCAATAGGTTTCATTAAACAGCTTCCAATCAACAGGATATAAAACGAAGAAGAGAGAAGGTCAAGGGATTGGAACTGTGGAGGTTTTCACATTTTAATTGAGAATTTTAGCCTGAATAAATGAATGATGGTCTCTGGGTGCTGTAGAGAAATGTCATACTCTTTGTATTAATAGTAGCAGATGGTTGGAAACAGAGGCAAGGAGAAAAACATGCAGGAGATATGACAAGTCTTTATCTAGTGTTTTGGTTAGTGAGATTTGCTGGACTCCACCTGTGCCCACCCTTTTTTGCAGTGATGGATGGTATAGGCTCTGAGCCCTTTAATGCCACTGAAGCTAATAGAAAAGCAAAAAAGAAGAGATGTAGAATAAGGACTCCACGGTCATAGTAGGGCTCCCAGTGCAGAGCTCCTATAAAAACTACAGGAGACATATAACTAATATGTTTCAGTAATTTAGGGAATGTGGGCTGGTGATTTAACATAAATATTACTACGGTGTGGTTGAAGGGCTGCTGTTATTCTAGCAAGTAAGCAGCCTTTATTGGCTAAGTGAATTATTTTGAAATAGCCTTGCTCTACTACAATAGCCTTTAAACAGCTCTTTTTTTTTTTTTTTGGCCAGTCCTGGGCCTTGGACTCAGGGCCTGAGCACTGTCCCTGGCTTCTTCCCGCTCAAGGCTAGCACTCTGCCACTTGAGCCACAGTAAACAGCTCTTTTTAAACAAACTACTAAATTTTGTTGTGATTAAATTCTAGAGTTCATTATACATATTCATATACATATATGCACATATACACACATACAGACATATCTATGTATGCATACACATATACACACATATACCTAGGAAGTAAAGAAGTGGAAAATTATCAGAGCATGTTTATCTACTTTGCTGAAAGACTCATTGTTTTATTAACAGCATGATTCTGTAGCTTTTTAAAAAACGATAAATACCCTCACGCACTTAAGACTGCATCCTCAATGATAAGTTTCATTTTGCCAAGGAGTTTTAAGCAACATGTATTTGATTCCACCAATATTACGTGCATTTTTTACAGCAGGCATGTTACATACCAGGGATGCAAATGTGAGTCAGTCATGGCTGTTCTCAAAAATACATCACCTCAGCTGGGCATTGACCAATGGCTCACACCTGTAATCCTAGCTACTCAGGGATCTGACAGATTGCAGATCTCATCACATCTGAGGATTGCAGTTCAAAGCCTGCCTGGGCAGAAAAGTCCCTGTGAGACTCTTATCTCCAATTAACCACTCAAAAGCCAGAAGTGGAGCTGTGGCTCCAGTGTTAGAATGCTAACCTTGAGCACAAAGAGGCTCAGGGACAGTGCACAGGCCCTGAGTCCAAGCCCAATAACTGACAAAAACAACCCCCCCCCCATCACATTGAATAAGGGGTCATCATGCCCCAGGAGGAGTAGGGTAAGACTGCTGTGGGTACCCGTCTTTCTGTCCTTTCCAAGGTTACCCAAGGGGAAGGAAGGCTTGGTGTAGTGGATAGGAATAGGCATTCACTGTGTGCACTTTCTCTCTTGTTTGGACTCTGGCAACCTCTGGCTTTATCTATCTCTGTGTCCTCTGAAGGAATGATTTTCTTAAGGAGATAAAAATCATGTCCCGGCTCAAGGACCCAAACATCATCCGTCTCTTAGCCGTGTGCATCACCGACGACCCTCTCTGCATGATCACGGAGTACATGGAGAATGGAGACCTCAATCAGTTTCTTTCCCGCCACGAGCCCCCCACCTCTTGCTCTAGCAAAGCCACCGTCAGGTAAATCAGCCAGGTTTTGTTTCTTTCCTGTGGTCATGCGAGTAACCTGGGATTCCCAACATGGAAATCGGGGAACCCTGCCATTCCTCGTTGCTTTGGAGGAGCGCAAAGGGATTCATCAAGGATACATACATTAAGGTTTCCACAACTTTACAGTGTGTACTCTTCATGGGTTCCTGTTTCTTTCTTTCTTTTTTTTTTCTTATCTGTTTTCTCAGCTATGCTAACCTGAAGTTTATGGCTACCCAGATCGCCTCTGGCATGAAGTACCTTTCTTCTCTTAATTTCGTCCATCGAGACCTGGCTACACGGAACTGCCTGGTGGGTAAGAACTACACCATCAAGATAGCTGACTTCGGAATGAGCAGAAACCTGTATAGTGGGGATTACTACCGGATCCAGGGCCGTGCGGTGCTGCCTATCCGCTGGATGTCTTGGGAGAGCATTCTGCTGGTGAGTTCGGGCACTGGGAAGCTCCATTCAGGCAATGGAGGTGGACGGAGCCACGAGGAGCCAGGTGGGGACAAATTCCAAGTAGCTGGAAGAAAACGCCATAGACCTGGATTATTTTCTCTGGCTTAACAGGATCGTTTTATTATTATGCATATGTTTCTGTATGAAATTTATATTACATAATTACATACAAATTGTGTTACATATCTTTATCTTTCACTTAACATTTTACTACTTCTTTTATTTATTTATTTATTTTTTTTCCTCAAATTTTTATTATCAAACTGATGTACAGAGAGGTTACAGTATCATACGTTGGGCATTGGACATTTTGCTACTTCTAATGTCACTAAATGTTCTTTGGAAACATTATTTTAATGATCACATACTATTCCATTGTGTGATATATTCTGAAAACTAAAAATGTCTCTATAACTTAATATAAATATACTCATAGGCTTTCCAATTTCCTACTAGTAAGAATAATTTATGGAATAAACCAGTTTTAAAAACTATGATGATCCAGGGTAAGTGGCTCATGCCTGTAACCCCATCAAGGTAAAAGGTGAAAAATCAGAAGGATAATAATTGAATATTTGCCCAGGAAAAATTCTGGCTAATGAGACTGAAACCAAACCCAACTGCAACAAGAATCTGGGTATGATGTCATGCCCCTGTCATTCCAACTATGCAGAAACTGTAAGGAGAATTGTGGTTTGGACTGACCCAGACAAAAAATAGTTTAAGACCCTAAATGAAAGGTAACTAAACCAGAAGAGGCTGCCTTTCTGGCTCAAGTGGTAGAGTGCCTGCCTAGATAGTGTGAGGTTCTGAGTTCAAAGCTCAGTACTGCTCCCCAGTCTTTACAATAGTCTTTTGTCAAGACACGCATACTGCTATATTTACAGGTTTCTAATGTAACTAAGCATTGCTCTAGTCTATCTAAAGATTTTATGTAGTATTAAAATGACATATTAGGGGGATATTCAGTGCATATCCTACAAAATTAAGAAAAGTGAGGGGAAGGTTGGGGTTGGGAGTGTTGGGGGAGAATGAATAAAGGGGTGACATCAATCAAGTTGCATAGCTGCTTTGTTGAGTGGCAACTCCTTTGCATAAAAGTATAATTAAAATGATATCTAACTAGCTTTAAGCTCTAATTATAAAATCAGTTTTGCATCAGTGTATCAATCATATTTCTTTATAGTGCTTTAGATTCCCTACAATAATGAGTGGGTGAATAAGAAACACCATTGGAGGTAGGCTACTTGTGTTGGCAGATAGGAAATTAAAAAGATTTGTCAAGTTTTACATTTAATATTGTGGTACATCAAATCTTCATAAAATTTTAAGCAAAGTTGTCAATGTTTTTCAAGAGTTCTTGGAAAGGAAGATTTATTCTGGGAAATGTAGAAATGCCAATTTCATAGAATTAGTAACTGAAAAATATAAAAATAATACTACCATTTATTTTCCATATTCTATTCAAATACTGTATTTGACAAACTTAATATCTATCACTAAAATGTTTAATTTTAACTATAGTAAAAATGGCATTATATTGTATTAAAATGCAAAATGCAATAACCTAAAAAATATAGCACCTTCATTCCCCCAACTAGTGCATTATCATGAAAAAGATATATTGGCCTAAAATAAAGGGGACCTGGGTTTAAATCCCACTTTTTCCATTATTAAGGGTCTCATTAACCAATCATGGCAATTTAGTAAAACTGTGTCATTTTTCTGATCTAAAAATTAATATCCTCTACTAGCAGTTTCATTGTCTGAATGGAATAGAAAATGTGTGAGCATTTAAGGTACCCTAATGACATCTGAATCTCATTGCTATCATTTGGTAACATCTATTTTTAAAGACTGATTATCACTGAACAAGATAATGAGAGTCTTGGATTCCCCCCCAGGGACTCCAACCAGATTCCTCTCCAGGCCCATTGCTCTTTCTCTAGTATAATGACAGTTGACTTCCTGTTCAAAGTTTGGCTTTCCAAGAGGCATTTTCCCCAAAGCTACCCTAGAGCTTAAAAGGTGACCCTGTGACACTCAGTTGGAGAGTCAGATGGATGATGGCTATAATCCTTGCAGTGTTTGAGCCTCATCTCCAAGAAAAGGGAAATATAGCTGAGATCATGAAGAATGGCCTGCTTCCTGATACCTTCATGAATACCTTGGCGGTTTCAGCATTCCTTCCCCTTGGGAAGGGAAGAGGGAATAACTTCATTATGAAAATATGACCTGCTCTCATGAGGGCATGAGTTGTTCTAATTCCCATTCTCTCACTTCTTTCTTTTTCTTTTTACTTAAACAGGGAAAATTCACTACAGCAAGTGATGTGTGGGCCTTTGGGGTGACTCTGTGGGAGACTTTCACCTTCTGCCAGGAGCAGCCTTATTCCCAGCTGTCAGATGAACAGGTTATCGAGAATACTGGAGAGTTTTTCCGAGACCAAGGGAGGCAGGTAAGAAATGTTGAGGATGGGAGGAGGAAGAAAGGAATGTCCTAATTTAATAGGGGGTAGGCCTGAGTTGGATGATGAGTTATCTAGATGATTATCCAGCTAATGTGAAAGACATTCTCTAGGCATCTCTGCTGTATCTATTGGTCAACCTATTGATTCTTGTAAATGGATTCATAGAGGTTCATGTCAGACTCCTGTCACAAAGGTAGCAGAAAAGAATGTCCTACATCTTCAATCAATGTCTTGATTTATATTCTCTGGCTTGTCTTCCTGGTTAAAAAAAGAGTAAGATTAAAAGGGAATTAGGGACTTATTGGTATTTGTTCAAATATATTTTAGTATAAGAAATGGCTGTGGTTTGGATTGACTTGCAAAGTTTCTAGCCTTGTATTTCCAGAAATGGACAGATGTAACCTGGACTTTCTCTTCCTAGAAGGACTTTGCTTTACTGGGCAAAGCCATCGAAGCTTCCCATGACTTAGGGAAAGCTGGGTCCTCAGGCTTCTCAGGCAGCAGAGATGACCTGAGAACCCACAGTAGCATCTTAGTGTAGAAATAGTATCCAGCAGTTTCAGAGTCCTAGGTTAGAATTCAGTCCTAAACCCATCAATGTTGGTGTGTATTATAAAGTAGAAATTGAATCTCTTCTTAATGGGGCCAATACAAGGAAGAAGCCCAGAAAACTTTATGGTTAGGAGCTACAGAAACACACTTCCTGCATCCCAGTTTCCGAATCTGGCTAAGATTTATTCAGGAAGCTGAAGCTTTTGGCTCAGCTGGGAAACAACTTCATGTGAGTGAACCATAGGTGGATGATTTGAGCTCTTTTTGCTTCAGTTCTGTTTTTGCATAAAGGCAGAGATTCCCTAAGGTTCTGTTAGGGAATCTTGGCCCAGAGCATTGGAGAGAACAAAGGTAAAGCGAAAGGGGCAGGTAGACAGGCTGAAACCCTTAACGAGTAGGAAACATAAATATCACATCTATTTCAATTATTGAGATCAAGAAAGTAAAGTGAGTTCAAATCAAGCTGTGATGTAAACACCCTCCCTTTTATTTTTCATTTTATTAAGACATAGTTCTCTCTTTCTCTTTTCCTTTCTTTCCAAAAGACTTACCTGCCTCAACCAGATATTTGCCCTGACTCTGTGTATAAGTTGATGCTTAGCTGCTGGAGGAGAGACACCAAGCATCGCCCCTCCTTTCAAGAAATTCACCTTCTGCTCCTTCAACAAGGAGATGAATGATGCTGTCAATGCCTGCCAGCGCTCTGAGGGATCAGGTCTTTCCACAAGATCTACCACTCACCTGCACCGAAGCCACTCCACCTGGACATGTCATGGACCTGAGAGAAAGAGGCTTGATCACTGAGCTCTCTCTCTGGGTCCTTTCTCCCACTACACTCCCCCGACTCCCTACCACTGACTCATATGTACTTTTTTATGTATATGAAAGAACCAAAACAAAAATATAGCCTAGGACAGATAAAATCTAGTGAAAGAAGTCTTACTTGATATACCGAGTATTAGATAACAAAGGCTAGGAAATTCAGATAATTTATAAAAGTGATGATTATGTTTATAACTGTGTGGATTCTACAATTATTTTTCCATGTAAACCTTTTTTTATAAAATATCTTCAGAAAGAACAAAAAAAAAACCTTGAAGACTATTAATGTCTTGAGAAACGTGATATTAGACTTAGGGTGAATACTTGGCCACCACGGTGAATGTGAATGTGGAGTGCAGCAACTAATTCCTGGTTTGGCCTCCGGACGTGGCCCACTGTCTGACTTCCCTCTCCTACCAAAGTAGATGACACATTCTTGACAAGCTCTAAGTTCTTGAAATGGGTACTTCATTCATAAGTAGGTTGAAGACTGTATACGAAACAATGGAAGATATAGGTAGGAATGGTGGCTGGCTGCACAGTTGTATGAAGGGCAATTTGTCTTTTTAAGTACTTTCTGCATGGAAGTACTTATTTATTGAGCAGATATTAGTTACAGGAAAAGAGGTCTATGGAAGACAGGTGATGCTATTCATTATTCATATGCGAGGGTCCTCTTACTTGTCTTGTTCAGATGTTTTTGTGTGCACGTGGTTATGACAGTCTGCTTTTCCAAAAAAAAAATCAGAAAGTCTGATGTTTTGATGGACTCTTTGGTTCATCTTGATTTCTTTTAATGGGGCTGGATTTCTCAGGCACAAATACCCAAAGGTCCATGAGAGTAGATGATAGATCTGTTCTGAGCATCCCCCAAAGGTTAATCTAGGACCAATAAAAGGAAGTTGCAGGGAAACTGATTCCTGCTCCTCATTAGAGAAGACATCACCAGACTCAGACATACATGAGTGGGTGGAGTGTTTTTGTCATCAGAAAGCTTCAGGCACAAGCTAAAGAACTCTGCAAGACAGATGGAGGTTTTCAAACCTCTGATGGGTTACTTATTGTATGAGACTATTCTTAATGTGCTTTTAGCCTCAAGAGTCCTCACACCCAAGGAGGCATAGAATGACCAGTCACTGCTACTGCTTAGTGTACTTGATCTTGACAGCAAAGTGATGTGATTGGAAGAGAAATGCCAGGCTTTGGTGGCAGAATTCATGGAAACGGATACACTCCCATGTCAGAGTATCCTCAGAGCAGATTCTAAGTTTCCATATGGGTAAAGGGAAACTTTAATTTCCATTGAGGAAATCCAAGGAAGAATTACAGAATAAGCTTCCCAAGTTGAGAAGAAATAGACTTGACTCTCAGGTCTGCTTCTGTTGCTTCCTAAATTCACTTTCCCCACAGTCTCTCAGAACTGTGAATGTTTCTTTGTGTAGCCTTCAGTGTTGTTCCAGGCTACAGCACAATCAGACATCTAAGTCCCCAAGATTCATTTTGCATATCATTTTTGGACCCTAGCAAATGAGCCTTCTGCCATGGTTTTTCTATGATTCTGGGATTCCTGCTTAAGATTAACTTTGGAGAGAGCATTGATTTGAGAGGTAGGAGAACATTGGTTTGAGAACTTTTATTCCCTTTCTCCCTCAAACCAAGTGTGCCATCTTGGACAAGTTTCTTTGATTTTTCCTTCTTTATTCACTAAGAAAAATTAATTAGATGGTCTTGAAGTCTCTTTTAGTTCTGATATGTCTAATGGTTGGAAGTAACTGATCTATAATTATTGTGGATTTAGTACATCTCCTGCTCTGAAAATTGTAAAAGAGATCATGGGGTGAGTCACTGTATTAGTAGCCATAGTAACACCTGCCTTTTTCTATACTGCTTTAGGCGGCCAGGGGCTTCCACATACATTATCTCATTTGATATGTGCAATGCCAGACATAGTTTTGCTTTATAAATATGAATTGCCATACTCTGACTTCTATCTAAGTGTTAACTTTCTTAGGAGAAATTGAAGTCAAGAGCTGCAAACTATACTCTAGACCATGCCATGACTTCTTACATTGCAGTAGTAGGAGGATTAATAGTAATAATAATAATAATAATAATAATACCTCTCCTTTCATTGCCTCACACTTCTCCACTCAGTACTTTATAGGATTCTACCCCAATTTACAGTATCTAAAATGGAATTTGAATATCTGGATTTCCCAATCTTGAGTCATAAAAGCATCTGCTTTCAGATGGTTGCCAAGTACATATTTCCGCATACAGGTACTTGTTTTCTGAGTGTAAAAGCCTCCATCTTTCAGCAATCAGACCTCTATGGGTCACATGCTTTACCCTAATCTACTTACATCAGTAGAGTTTAGCAAGGCAAATCTGGTGACCCAAAGAGTAAGTGGTGTGTAGAATTTAAAGACAATTCAAATCTAGATGAGAAGAATGAGCTAAGGCAAAGGAAAAGAAAATAGAAAAATGATGAGAAATTACAGGTCTTATTATCCTTGAGTTTAGTTATCTTCTTCTTGATATCTATGAACCATCTTGTCAAGATTGTGATTTTAGATTGTGATATCTAAATTTATACTTCTGTGGGTCCAGATCTTGACCTGCTACCCAGACACATGTAATTCAGTAACATGTATGACTTGGAGTGAATGCCCAGGGGGAACATACCTTTTGAAAACTGTAGAAAGATTACTTTATGTGTGTTTAAGACTGTACAGTGAAGAGAGTTGTATGCAAGTTGGATTTTTAAAAAAGTGGATATATGAATGTGCATATGATTGGATGGGGAGGAAGGAGGGCTGGTAAGAGGGCTCCATGAAGAGAGGCAATGAGAGGGCAGAAGACACTTGGGGGGTGGGTCATTCAAGGTGGCTGGTGATTGCTTATGAAATCTTGTCTGAGGCATGAAAGGAAGTCTCTGAAAAGAGATTTGAGAGAGAAGAGAAAAAATAAGTGAGTTGAAGATTGAGGTGTGGATGTTAAAAGAATTCTGATCTAGAGAGATTATAGACATAGTTGTTAAAAATGGAAAGTCAAATGTCTTATGGGAAATGTGAAGAAGGTTTTTTTTTCAGAGTTTTAAGAAAGGGGATGTCTTTTGTGGGTATGAAAACTCATACCATTAGAGAATGAATGACCTTTTGATTTCAGAAAAATTGGTAGAGGGAAGCAGTTGGAGCCCCTTGTGCTATAGACCATTTTGAGGGCAGGTATGAAGAAACTAACTTATCCCAGAGCTGCTGAGGTTTTAAAATGATATTGTATACATGAAAACTGAGAGAGAGAGAGAGAGAGAGAGAGAGAGAGAGAGAGAGAGAGAGAGAGATTTTTGTTAGCTCCAGAGTCTGTTTCTTTCCTCTTATCTTTGTTAAGGAAAGTTACTTCCCCAAATACATCATTGCTACATCTAGAGTGGCCATGGTCAAATGTAGAAATAGACAAAGTTAGGCAAGTATGATATCTACCCAGAGAGATGTGCCATGTTGTAAGCATGTGTTTGTCTAGTTTCATTCAGGCATCCCACCAAAAAGTCATGATGGGCTAGGCCATGTGTTTTAGGTAAAGGAGAACAGAAGGAGGGGTGGTCTGAATTAGGGAAAGGGAGGAAGCTGTTCCCAGGAAATATTCTGAAACAGAACAGCATCTGTTTTGCCCCAAACTACAAAAATGAAGGGAATTACAGTATATGACTATTAAGACTTTGATCCTAAGTTGAATTCATAGATCTGGAATTTACCATCATAGTCTTTTCTTCTTTATGAGATCTTTGCCCTGTGGCGATGCATGTGGTAGGTCCTGGATGTTTCTGGAAGATGCAGATCTTGATGTTCTTTGGGAAATCCTTTTGAAGTGAAATTTTACATTCTTATAGAAACAGATGGATATCTTTGCCACTGGGAAGAGTGCTTGGAATGCTAAATTAGGAGGGAATTAGACTGGATAGCTTAAGGTGGTTTGATTTCTACCATTTTGTCTTGTCTGCTGCAAGTAGTTGTATTACTTCGTGATAGAAGACTGGTTAGTACTTTTTTTAGTTACTGTTTCCTTTATGAATACTAGTTAATTTTAATCCATTTAAGACTCATGAGACTTCTTTTGCTTTTTAAAAAGAACTAAGTGGTCCTACACTAAGCCTAGCATTCCCATTGAGGATATTTCACATAGTCCATTTTCTTCTTTAAAATGTGTGTTGGTCCTGGGACTTGAACTCAGAGCCTGAGAGCTGTTCCTAAGCATTTTTGCTCAAGGTTAGCACTCTCCCACTTGAGCCACAGCTCCACATCTGGCTTTTTGGTAAGATAAGAATCTCATGGACTTTCCTGCCTAGGCTGCCTTTGAACTATGATCCACAATATCAGCCTAAGAAGCTAGGACTACAGCCATGGGCCATTTTTAACCATAGATACCACCACCCATTTTGAGCCAAAAAAACCAAGAAATTAATATTGGTATACCTAAACTACTGGATTTATTTGGATATTTTGTTTTTACCATTTTACTACACATATACATTTAGTAGCTAGATATTTTTAACCCTTGCTGATTTGTAACCTGGCCTAGCTTGGATGTAACAGGGAAGACATTATCTAGATATAATTCTACAAACCTCAAGAGAATAACAAATTGACCTTTTTTGTTTATCAGTAAGAAATATCAGAAATATCTTGCCTACCTTGCTTCTAAATTTTATGATAAGTTGGTTTGGTACCTGAAACAAACTAAAAACAAATTAGAAGGACCAGAAAGATAATACCAAAAAAGACCAAGACCATCTTGTTGATAGAGGATTAGGTACAAAAGAAAGTTCTAAATGGCTTCTGTAGTTCCTACAGCTGAGTAAGAGTTTCATCAGTGACAAGGAGAAGAATCTAGAATGAACCAGTATTTTGGTAAAGAGATGACACCACAGTTAGCTAATGAAAGAAATGTAGCAAAGCTTGTACATGAAGGGTAAGGATTACAAAAAAACCCTTAATGTATAATAAAACACAGTTTTCAGATCAGTAGAGAGCTTTCATTTGCCTAGATACATATTCTTTCTTTGAACAACAATCACATTGCACTCAATTAAATACCAACCAGCAACAAGCCCAGGGAGAAGTTGAAACTGCTTTTCTAGACTCTAACTTTGAGTTCTGTGGTGTCCATTTTTAAATTGTCCTATATAAGTGTCACAAGATAAGTTTCTAGCATATAAGTAAACACTTTATTAACATAGTTTTCAATTCTGTGCTTTGAATGAATAAAACATGGAAAAAAACTTATCATCTAGCCTAATGAGTGTGAATTTGGGGAAAATAGCTTTGCTCTGAATAGAGGACTTATTTTCAAATGAGAAAAAAGAGAAAAAAAAAGACATGCCCACACTTGTACCAGGTCCAGTTAGTCCTCTGTTTACATATTTTGTAATGTTGCAATTGATATATAGAAATGTCTCATTATGTAAGATAGTTAGACAGCAATGCCAGGTAGTTCTTGAACAGCAACTAGATCAAAAGCAAGTCAGATTTTGGCTCCAACCCCAGCCCATTTAGTTTGTCTTCTAGAAACAGTCAACAACGTTTTGGGTTTCTCTAGGCAATAACATCTGAGTCCCAAGGTAATATGTGTTCATCCATAATCACAATTGCATGTCAAGGGAGAATTTGCCAAAACTCTTAAGGAAAAGTCATTTTTTTTTGTTTTCTGAAACAGAAAACAACTGTTTTCGTAAATACAAGCATGAATGTAATTGAAAGTTGGAAGCATTTCTATAAGCAGTAAGAGTTTGCAATGTAGCCTGCGCATTTGACAGTGCTTTTCTATTCTCCCCATTGTCTGGTAACCTTCTGAGGACTGAGCCTCTGTGGCTATGTTGTGCACTCTTCTATGATGAGGAAACATCTGGAATTTGTTCTGCAGGCTGTGGAGGACAGTATGTCTTGTCAAGGGGTAAATAGCAAATGGATTTAATTTCTGCTTAAACCTATCATAGTCACTCAAAAATAGAATACGTAAATTTTCTCTGTATTAGAAAAAGAAGTGTGACACCCATGTATATTTTCTTTTCTTTATTTATTCTCCTTAAGTCTGTTGGATGATAAATTGTAAATAACAATGATTAAAGAGTCATGCTACTGATGGATCTTTCTTTTTTGTGTCCATAACGCCAGTTCTGGGCTGTGTTACTCTTACTCTTTATATCATTTTGGGAGCTGTGATGGGACACAGGGGCAGAGTTAGGGACTATATGTGCTTTGGATACCTGTTTGTTGGGTCTATTCAACAGAAGGTTATTTCAGTCAGTTCCTAAAATATTAGTTGACTGTTAGAACTTCACAATTTTTGGTCCTTTTCTGGAGAATCTAGTTCAGAGTTCACTGATGATCCTTTAACTGCTGTTGTTACAGAGTCTTCTTATTTGATACATAGAATCCAGATAAGACTACCTACACATTTGCAAACTAACAAAGCAATATATAGTCAGAATACAGATTCAAACTTCATAGCAGATATGACAATGAAAGCACCAAAACGCATTTGTTGTTTTTTTTTTTTTTCCTACCGGAAAAACAAGTTTATATGTTTATTTCCTTGAATAATAACATGGGCATATTTCTTTCAGCAATGATTATAGTAGGTAAGAGAATAGATATAAATTATGGAAGTCTGGCCAGGTACTCATGGGTTGACACTATGACTCTCTGGCTTGATTCCAGGATTAAAGGCCGGGGATGAAATAGCTGTGTGGTGGGAGTGGTGTGGGAGCAAAGGAGGAAATGAAAGAAGGGCAGTAGACACATGCAGAGATGGAACAACTCTGTTGTCAACAACTATTGTCAACGTTCAAAGGTGGATAGGGGTGATGGATTCCACATACTCATATGAAATGAGTGTTTCTTAGCATATGGATTGTTAATGAGGCAGAGATTATATCTACTATTATTTTTTAACTAGCAGCTTACTAGACTATGCATTTCATTAAGTGTTGAGGACTAGAAAACTAGTCCATGTATAGTTTTACATTGATTTCATATTTGGAAAAGAAACCAACACACTTACACCTGAAAATATTTCTTTTATGTAATCTTTGAGTCCCACATAATACTGATTTCCAATTTATAGGCAATAGAGAACCTTTTACTATCAACAATTTGTGGAAAATCTGTTCCTGAAGTAGACTTGGGCCAGGCTGAATGTGTAATGATTTTAAGGGAAAATGAATGAAAAATATGAACGGGAGATATTATGTGGCTTGACCGGAAGCTATTATTTTGTTCTTGTTTGCAAACTAGAGACACATTAGTTTGGTAAAAGTTTGTAAAGACCAAGAATTGGTCTTTATAAGTTAGTTATGAGAACAAAGGACAGCTTACTCATCTTGTTCATCTAAGGACTATTTTAGGCATGAAAATAGGAATAGGAATCAGAGATCAATTTCAGGTCTTAGGGTAGAAGCAAACTTATCATAATGGAGTTGGTACATTTATTATTCAAATCATAAGGCCAAAGTTTGTCAGTGATAAGAGAATCACTGAGTACCACTACATTTTTGTTCTAATTTCTAGAAAGCCAGAATGAGTACCCCTGAACAATACAAACCTAAGATAAATTGTTTGGGATGATTTAAAAGAAAGGACTGCCTAATACCATGAATAAAAATAGAATTGTTATTGAATTGTGTCCTCTGTATGACACATACAGACACACACACACACACGTGTTTGCTTGGTTTATTGGCTTAGCTGACACTGTATCACTTAAATCTTACTTTTCTGAGCAGTATAAATCACTAGCATACAGTGAATAAAATATTTTCAAACTGTAAAATTAAATGGTATTTGTTGGAAACAGAGTTCTAGCAGTTCCATTTATCTTTCAAAGGTCACAGCACCTTAAAAAGATTAACTTCCATGGACACAAGGAAGAAGAGACCAAAGTTCCTTCACTCAGCTTAGGTACAGTCTTGGTGGAGAACAGACTAGAGTCTGCTCTAGTCTTCTGGCCCTCACTTTATTCACAATGGGCCTTGGACTGATTATTATTAGATTTTTGTAATGCTAAAATTTTAGAGTACAGGCCTCCTCCCTTCTTAACAGAAACCTGTTTTCTTTGTAATAATCACATAACTTTCTTTTTTCTTACCTGCTTTACATGTCACCCCTAATTACCCAGTACATTTTATTTATTTTATGTATTTATTTTTAGATAATACCAGGGTTTGAACTCAGGTACACTCTGACTTGAGCTCTTACTCCTAGCCCCATGGAGGACATTTTGGGGTTAATTTGTCTCCAGGACTTTCAGAAAACAATTAAATTGTAGACTCTTAGGAGCAATAGTTCAAAGTAGGCTAGGTGTAGAATCTGAGTTCTACTCCAACCATAAAGATCTTTTACTTAGGAATCTAATGTTTAAATAATATCAGCCCTTGCAATCTAATTTCATTGGCATTAAGACTATCACTGAGCAAACCTGTATCATTAATCAAAACTGAGGATCAAACCCCAACATCTGTTAACTCATTTAGGGATCATTGCACTTAAAACTTTGAAAGAGGCCATAGAGTAGATTAAGGTATGTTCAGGAGTCTGATATATGATTATGTGCCTTTTACTAAATGTTCAGTGGGACTGTTACCAGCCTATAGAGAAAACTGGAGTAAGCATTATAAACTTTTTTAATTTTGCAAAGAACTTTAAAAATGAGCATATAGTAATAGTATAAAGAGGTTTCATCTTGATAGTTCCACAGATTAAGTGTTACAGGCCTGAGCCACCATCGCCCCAGCTTGGGTTTTATTTCATCTTTCTAGACTTTATTTTCCAAAGGTACTCACATGTGATGACTCAGAAACAAACAGGTGAGAGGCACTGACACAGATTACAGTACGTTTTCAGTATTGCTCTGAGATTCTCTGGATTTCACCCCACATTTTGAAGATTGGTAATTCACGTATAATTCTAATGAAGAGGATCTCTCTCTCTCTCTCCCCCCCCCCCCACCCCGTGCGGGTACTGGGTCTTGAACTCAGGGCCTGGACACTGTCCTTGAGCTTTTGTGCCCCAGGCTAGTGCTCTACCACTTGAGTCACAGCTCCTCTCCTGGCTTTTGGCTGGTCAATTGTAGGTAAGAGTGACATAGACTTTCCTGCCGAGGCTGGCTTTGAACCTGGCTCTTCGGATCTCAGCCTCCTGAGTACCTAGGATTATAGGAGGAAGGCGCTGTGGCCTGGCTCTACTTATGATTCTGTATGGAGAAGGAAGTCTGGGATCAGAAGCTGGGTGACACATGCCAAGAGGAGTCGAGCACGAAGGAGATAGTCCCGGAACGTCAGCTCCTGGGTTCAGCACTTTCCTGGCCTGGCCCCACTCCACAGTCCTTGCGGGAGGCTCCGGGAGTCACTCGGCCCGAGTCGCAGATGCCCTTCTCTGCAGCGCACTCTGCCGGCAGCACGCTCCCACCACGACCCACACACCGCGCCCTCGAAACCCGAGCCGTCACTCGCCGAAACCTGCGGGAGGGGAGGAGAGGAGGCGGGGCCTTCCTGGATTGGTTGAGACGTACGCGTCAGGATGCTCCGCCCCTCGTATCATCGGACGAGGGCGGCAACCTTACGCAGGACGGCTATTAGCGAGCCAGGTCCCGAGTGGGTGACGTCAGGAGAGGCGGGACCCTCCTGGTCTCTGATTGGTGGGCATGCGAGGCGGTCAGGGCGGGGAGGTGGGGCCTAGGACTTCGGGGTGGTGACAGCTGAGTCCAGTGCCCGGGGAACTTGCCAGTCTTGCTGTGGACGAAGATGCGAAAGGTGGTTTTAGTCACTGGTGCGAGCAGGTGAGGATTCCGTCGGGATTGCAGAGGCTGAGTTTAGGAGGCCGAACGTACCCCGTAGCGTCCACTTTGGACTCTACCCCGGGTGATTGGGGCACTCGGGCCCAGATCCTCTATTGGCTGGGTCTCTCACTCGTGTGTGTGTGTGTGTGTGTGTGTGTGTGTGTGTGTGTGTGTGTGTGTGTGTTGCCTGGAAATTGGTGCTTTGAATTAAACATGACGGTGGAAAGGAGAACCTGAGCGTCATTTAGCCATCAGCTGGTGGTTTGACATGGAGAACTGGAGCTTTCCACCCAGATTCTGCTCCCTGCCTTTGACCCGCCCAAAGTTTCTGGCCTCGTGGCTATGTCGTGTACTCCAGGTCTTTTGAGTTCAACATTCATGAAAACTAGGGGAGGAGGAAAAGTCACTTTCTATCTAGCACATGACATATACTTTATAGGAAAATTTATCTTCCCTGTTAAAACGTAATCCGAGTAACCAGCTTGGCAGTTTTCTGTTTATTTGTGTGTGTGTGTGTGTGTGTGTGTGTGTGTGTGTGTGTGTGTGTGTGTTCGTTTCCTGTCCTTTGGGTGCAACTGATGTGATGCTTTGTATGTTTCAGATGTATAAAGAAGTTGGGATTGGTTGTGGGTTTCTTTCACATATGTTGTGATGTGTGTGATTGTGTATGAGTATGTCAAACTCTCATTGGCAAGGGGAACAAAATACTGATGGTTCTAGACTTTTAGGGGGGGATTCTGTTTGCCTACATTCAGCTTAAGTCTTGGAAGAGGATTTAGTACCCAGCTTTTCACTGTGATCATTCCAGCTCTCCATCTACTGGGCATTTTTATAATATTCTTTCTGAAGTTAATTTAAAGTCTTTCAGAAGTGTATGCCTTCTTGCTTCTTTTCTACCTACTATTATTCTTACCTTCTGCTTAATCATGCTGACATCTTCCTCTTTTCATTGGTTATTCAATTGTAGTAGTTGAGGGGATTTGACCTCCTGCCATATTCCTCATGTGTCTTCAGAGACTTTCATCCATCCCTTCATTCCTGGTGTTTTTTGCAATGGGGATGGTACCAATAGGTGGAGGAGCCATGGGGAACAGACAGTGAAGTAAAATATGCTAACATTATGTTTTATTTTTTAAAACACTTTCTCATGATATGTTGACTCACTTTTGTGAAAACATACGAAGTATAAACAAAAGCCACACACTGTGCCATTGAACTTTTTTGAAATGGGAGAAACAAGTTGGGTTATCATCCTGTGCAGTATTAGATTGGGGAATTCATTTTGAATGTTTGAAGTTTTGATGTGTTAATATTTTCTGTGTGCCTGGGCTCCTCTTCACTGAAGCTCAAATTGACCAGAGAGAAATACCTTCATTTGGCATCTCAATTAACCACATCCTGGATCTGTATTGTCTTTCCAGTGGCATTGGCCTAGCTCTTTGCAAGAGACTGTTGGGTGAAAATGATGAGCTTCACCTGTGTCTGGCATGCAGGGCCATGGGAAAGGCAGAGGCAGTGCGTGCAGCTCTGCTGGCCTCTTACCCCACCGCTGAGGTCAGCACTGTGCAGGTAGATGTCAGCAACTTGAAGTCAGTGATCTGGGCTGCCAAAGAGTTAAAGCAAAGGTATGTCTTGTTGACAGATTTTTCTCTCATGCGAATGTGTAGTATTATTTATAATAATTTAATAAAGTAAGGAAGGATAAGAAAGCCTGAACAAGGAACAAGTACAATCTCAGAAGTGATTCTGAGCTGGACACCAGTGGCCCATGCCTTTAATCCTAGCTACTCAGGAGGCTAAGTTCTGAGGCTCATGGCTTGAAGCTAGCCCTGATTGGAAAGTCTATGAGACTCTTGTTTCCAATTAACCAGCAAAAGGTACAAAGTGAAGCTGTGACTCAAGTGGTAGGATGCCAGTACCTCTTGCTTTAGTAAATGGATGAAAGTAATTTCAGTTTCATCCAGAAGAGAGCAACTGTGTCAATCATTTCATTTTAAAGTATATAGTAAGTATATTCTTTTACTGAAGCCAGAACTTAATTTGGAGCTTTGGTATGATTTTTATTCCTTGCTAAACATTTCATCTTCATGCCTAGCAAAATAGGCTTTACAAACCATACAGGAAAGTTTGTGAATCAGATAATGGAGCAACCAACAGTAGTTGGAAGCATTGTCTTTGTGACACTTGAAATGATGGCCCAGTGGTAACAATTCCATCATTTAAAATATTCAGCTTAGCAATTAGCCCCATTTGCCTATTAATTATTTATAAGATGATCAAGAAATAATTCTATGTCATCCATACTGACAACTATATTATATATTATAAGGTCAACTTTTGGTATCTATGGCCCTGTCATGGGTTCTACAGAGGACACTGTTGGTGCCTAGAATTCTGGGATGTATTCTGAATGTGCATTCTGGGAGCATTGTGGAGGCAGGCTCTACTCTTACTAGTCCAAAAGGGACACACTTAGATTAGGCCCATGTAGGTTTAATAATGAAAAAGTCAAGTCTGCACTGAACAGACTTCTCTGAGAGTCTACTAGAAAATCCTTACCCCTTTCAGCTGGACAATGTCATTGTCTTACAGAGAACTTTTATCATTTTGTGATACCTAGCTCCAGTCCATGAACATTGAATAGTTTCCACATAAGTCTTCTGTTTTGTTAGATGTCTTAGCATTCAGATTCTAGCACTGATAGGTTGGTTAGGTATGTTAAACATTATGTATTACTTACATATCAATTATGGAAAATGTGAATTATTTTAAAGTCAAATAGCTTTGTAAAGCTGGTTGCTGGTGGCTCACAACTGTTATCCTAGCTACTCAGGAGGCTGAGAGTTGAGGATCATGGTTCAAAGCCAGCCCTGGTAGGAAAGTCAGTGAAATTCTTGTCTCCAATTAACCACCAGGAAACTGGAAGTGGCTTTGTGGCTCAAGTGGTAGAACACTAGCCTTGAGCTAAAGAGCTCAGAGACAGCACCCAGGCTGAGTTCAAGCCCCTTGACTGCCAAAAATAAATAAAGCTTTGTAAGACTAGGATAGGTTTAGTAGAGAATTACTGCGGTACCTCATTGGTAACAGTTTGGTAGAAGAATTTGTTTAGAGAGAAGATTGGACTTCAAAGTCTACAGGTGTCATCATGGATAAAAAAAGATACTCAAGTATTTATAGTATTTATTGTAGCTAAAGAAGAACTGATTAGAAATGAAGGACATGTTGCTTTCCAGATGTTATTTAGCTGGCAGTGGCTATTGAAATTTGCTCAGAATGTTTTCTGGCCTCAGATTTTCTGCATTCTAGAGACAGAGTATACAGTCTTGTTTTGGTTATTCTAACTGTCTTATTTTGATGTTTTACTTGCAGGTTTCAAAGATTAGATTATCTCTATCTAAATGCTGGGATCATGCCTAATCCACAGCTAAATATCAAAGCACTTTTATCAAGCCTCTTTTCAAGGTAATTTCTGTTTTCTAGATGAGCTAATTTGAAAGGAAGGTGCTCAGTTTTCTGCCTAAATTTTTTGCCTTTGGTGGGCTGAGTTGGGGGGATGGAAAGTAAGAGGGTGTTGTGAAGGAAGACGACACAGCAGGGGACTAAGAACACTCACTCATCTTCCCTGCCAAATACTGCAAGTCACTTGGGTCCATGGCATTCTGTGTAACGTGGTCGGATGTTCCTGGATCTCAGTTCTGGTTGCTTGAATGTACCTATTTACAAGAACATTTCTAAGTTAGGCAGAGTTCTCCGACTCTAAAACCCAGGAAGGCTGCTTTGGAGAAGCATCTATTGGTCGGTGCTCTGCCCAGCAGGTTGAGGAAGTGCAGGGAACTAATGTGTACCTGTGAGAGTCTCAACACACATTCCCAGAGTCTTTTTTCAGGAATGTTTACCCAAAATCCAGAGTAAAAAGTAAGTCTTATTATGGAGCCCAGTATTCATCAATAGACATTCTCACTGGACCTCACGTTTCTTGCTACACCAACACTTTGCTTTACTTTTTTTGTTTGTTCGTTTGTTTTTTGCCAGTCTTGGGCCTTGGACTCAGGGCCTGCGCACTGTCCCTGGCTTCTTTTTGCTCAAGGCTAGCACTCTGCCATTTGAGCCGCAGCGCCACTTCTGGCCATTTTCTGTATATGTGGTGCTGGGAAATTGAACCCAGGGCTTCATGTATGTGAGGCAAGCACTCTTGTCACTAGGCCATATCCCCAGCCCTTTGCTTTACTTTTTCTCCATGGAAACATACACAAAGGCCAAGCACCTATAAAACACACCTGTAATCCAGCTAACTTGGGAAGAAGTCAGGAAGATCATGGTTGGAGGGCAGCCCAGGAAACACTTTTGTGAGGCCCCATCTCATTCAATAGCTGAGTATGTGCCTGTCATCCCAGCTACATGGGAAGCTAAGATAGGGAAGATTATGTTTCTAGAAAAACCCAGGCCTAACAAAAGTTTTCTGATGCCCCATCTCAATAGAAAAAAAAACTAGGCATAGTGGTGTACACTTGTCATTCCAGCTAAATCAGGAAAAGTGTAAATAGGATTGTAGTCAAGGCTGACCTAGGCCAAAAATGAGATCCTGTCGCAAAAATAACCATAGAAAACTGGGTGCTGGTGGCTCCTGCCTATAATTCTAGCTACTCAGGAGTCTGAGTCTGAGGATTGCAGTTTGAAGCAAGGCAGGAATGTCTGTGGGACTCTTACCGCTAATTAACTATTTTAAAAAAGCTGCATGTGGAGCAGTGGCTCAAGGAGTAGAGCTCTAGTCTTGAGCAAAAAACCTCAGGCTTAGCACCCAGGCCTCGAGTTCAAGCCCTTGGACTAGTATCAACCAAACAGTCAAACAGAAAAACCAAACACATACAACCAGAGCAAAAAGGGCTGGGATATGACTCAAAGTGGCAGATTACCTACCTGCCTAAAGTGTGAGGCCTTGAGTTTAGACCCTAACACCACCAAAAACCAAAGCCAAAACCATGTACAAATATTACCCTAGTTTTGGCTTATCTCACAGCAAACCTCTGTGTTTACTATGTTCAATGTGCCAATAATTCCTAGTGAGAAATAACCTTAACAATTCCAGCAGTTAAATATATTTGGTGCAACTGAAGATTTTTTTCTTATTGGCATAGATATTAATTCTTTATGACAGTGTGCTTATAACCTGAGTGTTGGCAACAGGATTTTGAGAGACTCAGGTTTCTTTTGGTGGTGTAAACAGCAAAGTTCCTAAGTTTATCTGTGAAGTGGGGGAGAGGGGAGAGTTTCATATCTCAGTTAATTTAATCATCCCATTGGAAAGCTTAGTCCTCTTCTATTCCTGTCATCATAGAAGCAGTGAAGGTAGAGCATGTGTGTGTTGGTGGGGTGTTGTTTGAAGTTGGGTTGTAGTGATCAGTTAGAGATGCTTTGAAAAGTTACCCTTCTGTCTTGTGTTTCAGAAATGTGATTCACGTGTTTTCCACAGCTGAAGGCCTGTTGACTCAGCATGACAGGATCACAGTGGATGGGCTGCAGGAGGTGTTTGAAACCAATGTCTTTGGCCACTTTATACTGGTAAAACAACTTTGGACTTCTTAAGTCTATCCTGAGTGCCGTGGTCCTGAGGCTTGGGTAGAGATGTTACAGTGATGTGTTGCTCAGTTTCCTCTATTATTTATGTATTCCGTTAGTATGATCCAGTTCTCAAAATCAATGACACAAGCATTGTTCTTCACTAAACTCCAGACCTTATTTAATTGCTCAGTTTTTATTCCCTGTCCTGTTTTCAGTTATGGATTTCATCCAAGGTACCACATTATATTTAGTAGTTACGTCTCCTCAGGCACTCCTCGATTGTGACTGTTTTGTAGACCTCCTTTGTTTTTGAGGACATATTTTAGATTGTTACTCAGGTGTTTTGCAAACTGTCCCTCAGGTGTCTCATGCTTACACTGGGGAAATCTGTTTTGCAAAGAGGATAACAGAAGTAAAGCACCATTCTCCTGGCAGGGTATACACAATCATTATGACTTACCAATGTTGGTATTCACCTCCATCCCATAGTTAGAGGTAATGTTTGTCTTCTCCATTGTAAAGTCATTCTTTTTCTTTCTCCTTTCCCCTACTGTACTCTTTGTGAGAAACTTACAGTGGGAGCCCACAGTTATGGGCTGGTGGTATACCTCCTAAAGGGTGGTTATCTATGGAGCTTTGTCTTTTCTCCATGTTTTAAATGTATGTATTCAATCATTCTTATATTCATATAGGTAATGGAGGCATATTTGCTATTCTGAATTTGCAGATGATATGCATTTTATTTTCAGTTGACATCTCTGTCTCTTGGACAAACCTCATCATTATTGTTTTCTGCTTTTGTTTTGAGCACTGTCTTGCTTTTAGGCTCTAGATGGTGCTCCAGGCTGATTTTATGTTCCTAACTGGGTTCTGGAGTTAGTTTCTCTAAGGAGATCCAATTACTGTTACTGGAGAACTGTTACTGGAGATCAAGATCTAGAATTTGTTATTACTGAAATGTCAATTGCTTCCAGGCCCTTTTATCAAGATGATAAGTATATGCAGACTAATTCCCAGGTGTGTATATATTTATAAATATTTTATGCTAGGCATGAGTTACTCTTGATGTTACTAACCCTAGTTGGTTAGGGCCTGGATCAGTCTAGACTTCTCCTCTTGTGACATTGGCTTCCTGTCTGCCCATGCACTTACTTATTTTGTTAATTTCATATATATAGTTTATAACATCCAAATTGTTACCATATACCTTAGTAGATTTTGAAGAATTTTGTGTTTTGTTTTCTTCCACTCAGGTTCGGGAACTAGAACCTCTCCTGTGTTATGGCGACAGCCCATCTCAGCTCATCTGGACTTCATCGCGTAACGCGAAGCCACTGAATTTCAGCCTTGAGGACATCCAGCACAGGAAAGGCCAGGAACCCTACAGCTCTTCCAAATATGCCATTGACCTTCTAAGTGTGGCTCTGAACAGGAAGTTCAACCAGAAGGTTCGGCCTGCATAAAGAAATAACAGTACAATGTATCTTGAATAATCATTTAGGACAAAACAGTTCCTAACTGCTCCTAGAATCCTAGGATAAGGGTTTTATAAAAGCTATCTTTGGTGCAAGATATGTTACTGTCTTGGGAAGGACTTGAGATATAATGATGAATCCCATTTCTTGACTTTTGCTCAGATCACTATTGGCTTTACTAATAGTCATCTTTCTTGATCTTGACAAAGATGAGCTGTGTCAGGAACTTCTCAGCCTCTGTAGCACTAATTAAAGGAAGGAAACATTCCATCTTCTGTGGGTCAGGTGATCTTTCTCCATAGGTCTGTCTGTGTTGCACTGGTACTTCCTACTTCCTATTTAAAACAAAAGAACAAGGTTAAAAATAAAGATATAAGTTAAAGTAGTCATTATAAAAAGCAATAGAAAATTGAGTAAAAAGTAAGCTAACTGAAATAGTGAAAGCAATGCTAATGCTTAGAGCTGACTGCATGACCAGAGCCCTTCTTAGCTCTGTTAGGTAGGGTTCTCTTCCTGGAACAGAACTTTCTAAAATGATGAATCCTAGACTAAGAATATGATTTACAGATCTTCTAATAATAGACCTTTGCTCCTTTTCTATGTTAGGAACAGCCATCTCAAGAGAGAGGTATGGGTCTTTTGTACCTACAAGGAAACTACATACATGCTAGGTTTAGCTAACTGTTTTTACTAGCTTGGAATCTTTTTGAATGCAAAGATTGTACTCTAAGTGTTTTTGATCCTAAGTGCTTATTAGGGTTTATAAACAGATCTTCCATTAACCTAACAACAAGTGAAACTTGGGTCTCTGAGTCCCACTTCCTCTCTCCCCCCACTTCAAGACTGGCAGTTCTTTATAAGTTTCTTGAGAACACAGACTTTGTCTTACTGATTTTTCTATCTTCATCCTGGGTTATCAGGACATGATTTTTTTTAATCATTCATTTTCTCTATACTGTATAGCTTTTTGGTAAGATATGTACTCACTGCGTTAGGCATGAAACTGAAACCCCTCTGTATATCACTTTGACAATAAACAAATTAATCAATAAAAAATTAAAAAGATTTTAATTTAATTTTTTTATTTTCTGAATTTCAAAAGGTTGTACAAGAGGGTTACAATTTAATATTTTACCTAAGTATCCAATCAGCACAAGAGTCTTAAGCTAAAATAGTCTGCTCAGTTTTAAGGATAATTCAAAGTACAAATTCTTCATCCCTTGGCTGGCTTGTATGTGTATATCTCTTATATTAACTAATATAGTTAAGCAGTTCATATACATGGCATTAAAATCTTACTGTATTCTCTCCCTGTTTCCAGGGTCTGTATTCTAGTGTGGTATGTCCAGGAACAGCATTGACCAATCTAACTTATGGAATTCTTCCTCCCTTTGTGTGGACTCTGTTGATGCCAATAATATGGATGGTGAGTAATGAATACTTTTTTTTTTTTTTTCAATTTAGGAGTTGAGAATGATTAAAGAAATCAAACCAGAAGGTGGCAGATTTTGACTTGAGCTTCTTGATGTTACATTTATGTTACCTGTTCCATACTCTCTGGCATTACCACTGCTCTAGTACCTAAGTGACTACTTCTTTCTAAAATGATCTTTTCTTTAGTTATGCACTGTAGACTCCAAGAATCACTCATAACATTTTGGGGAAACCATGTTAAGCAATGTCAAGCTGGATTTCTCTGAGATTTCAATGTGGTCTCATTCATTAAATGTTTGGAGACAGATCTGAGGACTGCAGTTCAAAGCCAGCCTGGGCAGCAAAGTCCATGAGACTCTTATATCCAATAAATCAGTCAAAAAAGCCGGAAGTGGTGCTGTGGCTCAAGTGGTAGAGTGCTAGCCTTGAGCACAAAGAGGCTCAGGGATAGCACCCAGGCCCAGAGTTCAAACCCCAGGACTGCAAATAAAACAAAAAACAAACAACAACAACAAAAATTCTCAAGGACAGGGTGATGGTACATTGTATGGCCTAGAACTATATTTCATTTCTTTTGTTGTTTTAAACATCTCAGGAGAGTACTGTTTATTCAGCACACATTGAAAAATGCTTCTGTTAGGAAATATATCTCCTATTAAGTGTCAGGAAGAAATGTTTCCATTATGAAAGGCATAGAAAAAATATCAGACATAAAGATGTTTTATGCTGAAAATATTTGACTTGCAGAGGTAGAAATTAGGTGAATTTTTTGATATTCAGTCAGTAATACTACTTTATAATTGGAAATGTGAAATTTTCACTAATATATAGGTGGATAGTTATTTTGTAACTGTTCTAAACTACTTCAAAAATGTTTTTTCCTCAGCTTCGCTTTTTTGCAAATGCTTTCACTTTGACACCATACAATGGAGCAGAAGCACTGGTAAGTTGCTAGAGATTTTAGTAGCTTTTGTAATGGGTGTAGTAGATATGAATTGTAAGTTTACTGGAAAAGTAATAAAAGAACAAGGTCTGTGGATTATCACAGTTCTATTTGGCACTAAAGTAGATCATCAGCCTAGATCCAGAAGATTAGGGATGAATTTTGACATCTACCATGGTCCTGGTTCCCATGATTATGAGAAAGCAAGATTCACCAGCTGCTGGGGGACAAACAGCAGATAGCACTGGACAGACAGGCAAAGCAAGATGGCAGCAATCAGTGAGTGATTTCCTTTGGAGGAAGATTTGTGGGACAAGAGTCAGAACAACAATGTCTATTTCATTATATGAAGTTCATCTTCCTTAAGTCACACTTAGTAATGGATTGCATGCATTTCTGTATCAATGGCGAACATTACTTATCAATTTTAGTACCCCTTTCTGCTGCATTAAAGTGATGCTACTGAGTAGTAATCAAGCTGAAAGGCCCCAAGCCTTACAGTCTACCTCAGGATAGGTCACAATTGTTGTCCATTCTTTACAGCATCTGGTTGAATTGCCATTGCGTTACAGTCAATTATTTGTGTACTTACTCCTTCCTTTTGTTCCTTCAGGGTTTTTGCTCATCATCCTGGGAAATTGAGGGTCTTGTGTTACAATGTCAAATTTCATTGATTCTTAAATTTGGACTGAGTTTAATTTAACTGAGGAAAATACAAAGGGATTGGCTTGGAGCTCTTGCTTTGGTAGGCATTACAGAATCAAATGTAGGATTGGCTGTAGAAGTTAAGTGCTTTTATAATATGTTTTAATTGATTCTCAATATAGTTGATAAGTATGAATCTGTAGTCCTTTAGAGGAATATTCATTCTGCACATCTGTGGCATTGAAATTTAAGTCTTAAAGTCAAGAACATGTTCAGTGTCAGTGTGGGGGGTTTTAGAAGATGAAAATATATGACTAAATGGATTAGCATTATGTTTAGAAGAAGCAAGAATCCATAAATTAGGCAAGAAGGCATCCTGTAATGAGGTGGTGGTGAATGCTCTTTTGAGTAATTCGAAAGGAGGACTAGTGAGGGGCTGGACAGAGTTTTGCTTACCAAGTGAGGTTGATCTGGATTCTGGGAAGGCTGGATTCAAATAGAATGGGTAGCACAACTAACATTGTTCAAACAGAAATCATTGTGACCTTACTGTAATTTTCTAAAATGTAGATGGGTAGGAAGCTGTTACCTTAATACCAACCACCTACTGATGGTTGTAGGTTCTGGTAGGTATGGTTGCTAATTCAAGCACTCAGCATGAGGAACATCAGCATCTGGTGAAGTTTTATCTCCTTAAAAGGAGAGCTAGAACATGATCTCAAGATGCCTAAGGCCTTTTGTTTAAAAGGGGGTGCGCCGGATGAGTGGAAGAAAATTGAAAGCTGAGAAATGATCCATAGATGTACAGAGACTTAGTATATGATGAAGATGACATTCCACAATCAGAGGAATGGATGAGTTATTCAGTAAATGTTTTCAAAAGGTAGGTTAGGATCTTTTCTTACATGAAAATGTTACAGATGAGTTAAGAGATTAAATGTAAGATATTAAAATGTAAAGTTAATAGAAAAAATATGAGGCAGTTATAACTAGTTTCATTGTAGAAACTGTAAATGTTAAAAATCTGCATGCTTTGAAATCTCCACTCTAAATAAAACCCACAGACTAACAACCAAGTGCAAGAAAATTATCGGTCACTCATATTATAGATAAAAGTCGAGGTGTTTTAGTAGATAAGGAGTTTCAGCAAATTAGGAAAGTCAGTCTATTTGGGATGATTCACAAAGGACACAGAGTCTAAACTGTTGGCAATCATATGAAAAGATGCTAAAGAAGAGAACTGTAAATTGAATGTATAATTAAGCTAAGCTTGGTTGCTCCTCTCTGTAATCACAGCTATTTTGGGATGCAGAGATAGATAGAAGGATTGCAGTTGTTGGGCCAAGAAAAATAAAAGTTAGTGAGACTTTATGTCAAAATGGTTGTTGTAGTTCATATCTATAATCCCAGTTACATGTGTGACAGAGGAAAGAGGTCTCAATCGGAAGCTGGACTCTGGCAAAAGTGAGACCCTTCCTGAAAAATAAAGCGAAAGCACTGAGGATGTAGCTCAAGTGGTAGAGTTCCTGTCTAGCAAATAGAAAGCATACTATCAGGAAAAAAAAAGAATCTTTAATAGATTTTTACACTCAGATTAGGAAATCGGACAATGCACTCTATTTGCAAAGGTGTGTGGAAAGGAGAGTTTTTCCACATTTCAGGGGCAAAGTAAGTTAATATAGCTTCATCTAGGGCTCTTTGGCAAGGCCAATCAGAATATTAAGTCCATCTGCTCTTCACCCAGCAGATCCACTTTGGGTATTGACTTTACATATATATTCAGCCTTTCACAAGTAGAATTTCATGCAGTAGAAACTAGAAACAACTTGTATGTTTTTAGTTAGAAATAGAATGTGCTCAGCTTTGGGAAAGAATGAAACAGTTCTACATACAGTAATTTGCAAGTGTTTCCAAGGCACAGTCACATGAAAATTCTATGTTATTTTTTCTTTCGACTAAGAGAAAATGATGACTGCTCTTAAGTGAATAGATTTTCTCTGCAAGAATACACAAGCTACCAGTAAGAGTGGATGCTTCCAGAAGGGAGAACCCAGATGTCTGGAATCTTGAAAAGAGAGGAAAACATTTTATTTCATGTGCATATTTTGAATGCTGTATGTGCAATTCCCGTTGTTGTATCAGTGAGTGATTTGTATCTCACTGTGGCATGAACTGAGATTGTCTCTCCATAAGTAGTGCACATGCCATGAATGTATATGGCAATAAAAGGAAGAGACAACTAAAGTGTGGTGATTCTCTTACCTGGAAGAGGTTATATAGACTATTTTACTTTCTGTGGGTTATAAGAGTGGTTCATGAAATCATCACCATTAGCTGAGGATTTTCAGAAGAATTTTTAGGATTTATTTGGGGGACTCTGCTAAGTATTGATTGCTGATATCTACCAGCGTCACTCCCCTGGAACAGAAGAAACATGCCATTGATACACCCTTCCTTTCCAGGTATGGCTGTTCCACCAAAAACCCGAGTCTCTCAATCCTCTGACCAAATACATGAGTGCTACCACGGGTTTTGGAAACAATTATGTCACCACGCAAAAGGTAACAGTGTTCACAGGTGTTCACATTTTTCCACTGGGGGTGCTTGGTGCTACGCTGACCAATCCAGCCCTGAGCTCCTGACCATGTCCAGCACTGCCCAGCTTCCATTCCCTGGGTCTTTACTCTGTTCATAGGCATTACTATGGCCCATTTTCATTTCTTACTTTGTTCCTCCCTGCCTCTTAGTTTTCCAAATCTCATTCTCTCTACCTGAACCATTTTCCCCTTCCTTGGTCTGACTGACTTCTGTTCATCCCTCAGATCCCAGCCTTCTGTAAGTCTTTAGACCAGGTCACATTCCTTCACCATGGGCTTTTCTGTACACGTCCTATGTAGCAGTCGCCTTTGGGTTCTGTCATCAGCCTGTAAGCAATGTGAGGCAGACTTCTTCCCTCCCCTCCCTCGAGGTGGGCTCATGCATAGAGGCGTCCAGTGAACACACTGCACATGTGAAGTCAATTTCCCTTTGGGTATTCAAATTCTGTTTGGGGTAGTTATCATCTTTATAGATTGATGTTTGGTAAGACAAGGGATGGAGCCCAGGGAAAAATCATACGAATATTGCATTTTTAGATTCTGTATAATCTAAACAGAAATAAAAGTTATAAATTGGGGCATAAGGAAGATGTAATTCTCAAATATAAGACCTATCTTGTACATTTATTGTAAGTGAGTTTACTTTGGCCTCACATTTTCTCTGCCTAGTTTGTAAGGAGGCATTAGCAGACATCAGAACTGGATTGAGGCAAATAAGACATCCCAGCTAAATGAGGGTGAGCAAAGGGGGCTGTTACACCAGTAGCACGAGGTCTAAGAAGCATTGTAATTATTGATTCCTATGCTATTTATTTACTAAAAGTGAACCTTCCATGATATTCAAAATCTGTCCTTTGGGGATACTAGTTTCCTGTAAACATTTGTAAGAAGCTCCAGACGAGTAAATTTGAGGAATGATTCACATTATGCTCCCACTTTTCAATAATTGTACAATTCATCAGCCCAGTAAAGCCTTTGAAAAGTTAAGAAATTGAGATTGAGTGTTGTGGGGCACTCAGGAGAACTGAGACAGAAGAATCATGAGTCCGAGGCTAGTCTGAGAAACAGAGAAAAAGAGAGAGAGAGAGAGAGAGGGAGAGAGAGAGAGAGAGAGAGAGAGAGGGAGAGAGAGGAAGGGAGGGAGGGAGGGAGGAAACTAGGAGTAATTTGTTTAATACTGATATTTCCAGAATTATTTTTAACTATGTGACATTTTTTTCCTCTCAAATGGTACCCAACACTTTAACATCCCAAATTATTCATTTTGTAAATTAATAAGCTTTCATTTAGGCTCTAAGAGCTTATATGAATTTACCATCTAGTAACTTAGAGGGAAGGATTTATTTATCTAGGGGAGAAAATGTTTAATTCTACAAACCAAAGTATTTCATTGTCATTCTGTGAAGTTCATCGAGAAAACATTCTAACCTTTGGCTCATTTGGGGCAGTTGGATTTCTCCTCTGTTAAAAGATAGAACTGAATTTCAATATGGAGAAAAGCTCATGTAATTAAATAAACATGATGTCAACTATAAAATACTAAAAAAAAAAAGTGTCTTTGTTACCCTTTCAGTTTTGTCAAGAAAGCCTGTTTTTATGTGATTGGGATAGGTGGGCAGGGGTGACAGATGGAAGGGATGACATTCACTGAGATTAGTACTACTTATAAATTGACATGCTGAATCGAAACTCCTTTTTATTACTCTTATAAGTAACTTTAAAAATAAAATTAATTATTAAAAAAAGAAAGCCCAGGGCTGGGGATATGGCTTAGTGGCAAGAGTGCTTGCCTCATATACATGAGGCCCTGGGTTCGATTCCTCAGCACCACATATACAGAAAATGGCCAGAAGTGGCGCTGTGGCTCAAGTGGCAGAGTGCTAGCCTTGAGCAAAAAGAAGCCAGGGACAGTGCTCAGGCCCTGAGTTCACGCCCTAGGACTGGCCAAAAAAAAAAAAAAAAAGAAAGGTTGTTTTTGAAATTTAGGCTGTGTTGTGGAGAAAAAATAGTAGTGTTTTATAGGTAGAGAAAGTTTGTTTCTCCTATCAGTGAAAATCAAATTTTCTGCGTGAAGCACAAGATTACACAATAGCAGAGTTAAACAAGACAGAATCTTGTTTTCTTGCATATGAAAGCACATATACTGTCTCCCTTCCTATCATTATACTGTTGGTTTTACCTTTTCTTTGTAGTCATTGCTATATTTGCTTCTTCTCCAGCTGGACATAGATGAAGACACGGCACAAACATTTTACCAGAAGTTACTAGAACTAGAGAAACATGTGAAGGACACCCTTAGAAAAGCAGATCGCGAGGGATGAATGAAGATGACGCTGGGAGCACTGAGCACTTCCGGTGCCTCCTGGAGCACGTGGCTTTGCATTTAAAACAGGGTGCTATGCTGCCCTTCCTCTCTTCCTTCCAGAATTATCTCCAGGGCTTGCTGTGTGCGTGTGTTTGTGTGTGTGCCTGAGAAAAAGATCAGTGAAGTAAAGGTATCAGGGAAATACTCCCCCAGAATGGTGTCAGTCACTCAAGAGAACATTGGTTTATGTTACTCTGCCCAGTGGGATGCCCATTAGAACTCACATGGTTAGGTACCATCTTTAGTGATTATAACATAGCCACACTTTGGACCCATTTTTGACCCTCCCTGGGAGGAGAGTGGACTGCTCACTTTCAGCAATATTCCTTTCTTTATGAGCAATGCTCCCCCCACCCCTTCTTTACTTCCTTTACCATGCTGCTTAAAAAAAAAAAATCCTTAAGACTGGTAGAAACTAAACAATGTTAATGTGTATGGTACCTATGTGGTTGATCACAGGAAGAAAGCATGTGTTTCTCGATGACTTGAATTATTATTCTTATCTTAAAAGTATTTTTATTGCACTTGAGGTAGTTTATACCAGCACTGGACTCAACCCTCCACAACATTTCCAGATTTGTTCACTAGGGACCAACTCATTTTCATGATCAGAATTTGTAATAGCTATCAACTCGCAGCATAAACTTAATCACTCCCATGAAGTTTCAATAAAAGTTTCTAAATGAATAACTATTAGTCGTATATCTGCTGGTTAAGGGGCACTATGGTAGTAGAAAAAAGTGATTAAATTTATTTACGTGTCAGGTAATTAAGCAATATTAAATCTTAAAAGGGCCACATCCCAGTCTTATTGGGCACATGCACAATATGTTAAAATGCTTACATGTTTTCTTTCTCTACCGAAAGTATCATGAACATAATACCTGGAGTATAATAAAGTCAATAATTTTTTGAATGAATAAATAAAAACAAACAGTGTCACGTAGTTTTCCCACAAGTTAAATTGGGAGATGTTTTAGTTTCTCTAATTCTGTTGAAATTTTTCTTTGTGAAGATAGACATTCTACAGGTGAAAATGGGGGCTCTGCCCACGAGACCCTCTGGGGCTTTGTGGAGAAGCTGAGAGCAGGGCTGGTTTTTACTTTCCCATTTTCTCCCTTGCCCAAGCCCCTTGACCCCTGTGATCCCTACTCTTTTTCTGAGAAGGAGAATGATAATTGTCTCTCTGCTTCTCTACTCATGGGTATGGAGAGATAAGATAATGCAAAAATGTATGCCTTTTGTTCAAAGGATAATGGTCATCTTATTTTTATTAGACAGTAGTAGGACAGGATGTCCTGGTTCAGGAGCTACAGTGTAAATATAAGGTTCTGAGTGACCAGTGATCACCTGATTGAGGCTAAAATAAAATCTTTAGACAGAAGTTTTAGGATCCAATCCTTAGTGAGTTTATCTTTTTCTTTTTCAAAAAAAAAAAACCTATCAGAAGATATACTTGATATGCTAAATATCACAAGTGAGATATACAAAAGCAATAGTGAAAAAAAATTTGTAACATGCAGGTAAGTTTTAAATATTTACTTTGCACGACAATAATAAAAATAAAAGGCCTAACTTCAAGGGAAAAAGGACCGAGGTATGCTAAGTGGGAGATCTGCTTAGAATGAAGATATTCTTGGTATTGTTCATAAAGAAGATATTGATGAAACATTGACATTTGTGAGGTAGGTACTAACTTTTTCATGATAATCTTATGATGCAGAAATGAAACATACATTTCCTCAACCGGTAGAGATTAAAAAGGGAATAAGGAAAATCCATGGCACCTAAATTAGAATGGAAGGCAAGTGTGGTACACACCTGTAATCCCAACACTCAGGAGGCTGAGGCAGGAGGATCACAAGTTCCAGGACAGCTTGAGCAACATCTGGAGACCTTGTCTCAGAATTTAAAAAAAAAAAATGAAAAGAAGGGAGGATATTGAAGACAATACAAAACATTCCCAAATTATATTTAAGAAATTTATTTGAATTGATCACATTGAATATAATTGGAAGAAACAAGTTGGTAAAATCATAAATCACTAGAATGTTAAAAAATTTTTCTTCTCTTAACAATAACAGCTCTTCTGGGTGCCACTGGCTCATGCCTGTAAATCTAGCTACTCAGGAGGCTGAAGATTGGGGTTTGTCAGACTCCTACCTCCAATGAACCTGCAAAATGCCCAAACTGAAAGTGTGGCTTAAGTGACAGTGTGCCAGCCTGAGCAAGAAAGCCAAGTGAGGCCCTGAGTTTAAGCCCTAGTACCAGCAAATAATGAAAAAGAACAGCAATAAAAACCCTACTGAAGCTGGGCTATTGGATCATGCCTGTAATCCAGGCTACTCAGTAGGCTGAGATCCAAAAATCCATGAGACTCTTAATTGCCAATTAACTACCGGAAAACCAGAAGAGCTGTGGCTCAAAATGGTAGAGCACTAGCCTTGAGCAAAAAGAGCTCAGGGACAGTGCTCAGGCTCACCTGAGTTCAAGCCCCACCACCAATAAAACAAAACAACTCCACAAAAAAATTACTGAGCTATAAAGACACAAAGATTGAGAAAAAGACCCAATAATCTTTATAACCTGTTGTCCAGGTATAGGATTGTTATGTCTAAACAGTGCTTTCAGTTATTCAGAAACTACAACATCAACTAAGTAAAAATCAAAGGGAAGACATTGAGATAATTGAAAGCACAAATAAAGGCCCTAGACTAAATGATAGAGTCATTGAGAATCAATGACCATACACAAAACTCACTTCAGCAGCTGATAGGATTTCTTCAGCCATTCTGAGTTCTGTCCTTCCCCGCCCCTTTCCACAGTCCACCAAGTTGTTCAAAGGTTGCAGCAATCTGAAAACCATTTCTATGGTTGAAATGTGCCAGAGCTTTGGAAACAAAAACAAACAGGCTTTTGTTTCGAAGTCCAAGGACTTCAAACCTCCCCAGGGCTCACAGTCAGCCCTGGCTATCATTCCCAAGTTATAATGAGATGGGAACCTTCAAGATCCAAATCTATTCCTCACGTTAGAAGGTTCACTCTTTGCAGGACAGCCACTTGCTGGAGCTCCCATGAACATTCTCTCTTTTATAGCTGCTTTGAGCTGGTGAACCTTGGAATCTGGCCCCAGGATGGGACTATTCTTTCCAGGGTTAGAGCTGGCAAACATTGATCTCCTGTCCTCAATGAAGGAAGAGTAAGAGAAGAATAAAGGCTAGGTTCTTCCCCAAATTACCAACACTTTTTTTTTTTTGGCCAGTCGTGGGCCTTGGACTCAGGGCCTGAGCACTGTCCTGGCTTCTTCCCGCTCAAGGCTAGCACTCTGCCACTTGAGCCACAGCGCCGCTTCTGGCCGTTTTCTGTATATGTGGTGCTGGGGAATCGAACCTAGGGCCTCGTGTATCCGAGGCAGGCACTCTTGCCACTAGGCTATATCCCCAGCCCACCAACACTTTTGAATTATCCAAAAATCTAAATTTCAACTAGCCTCATGGATTGGTTTTGTTTTGAGTTTTTCAGTTTCTTTAATTCAAATGAATCTATATTGACATATACTATTCACTCATTTTCTGTGGTCAGTCACATAAGACCACAGGGTAGGTGAATTACAGAGAAAGAAACTTTTCCTGCTGGTACATCTGAAGCCAAATAGATTTTGTGATCAGTCAAAATAATGTAGTCAAAATAATGTTTTGTGATGTAGTCAAAATAATGTTGGAACCACTGGCTAGAAATTTGGACAACAAATATCGGAGCCTTCTTCACTGCAGTAATAGGCAACATTTAAAATCTCCCCCAGAATCTTTTTTTTTCTTTTTTCTTTTTTGCCAGTCCTGGGCCTTGGACTCAGGGCCTGAACACTGTCCCTGGCTTCTTTTTGCTCAAGGCTAGCTAGCACTCTGCCACTTGAGCCACAGCACCACTTCTGGCCGTTTTCTATATATGTGGTGCTGGGGAATCGAACCCAGGGCTTCATGTATATGAGGCCATCACTTTACCACTAGGCCATATTCCCAACCCATTCGCCAGAATCTTTGTTCAGAGTTATTTTCATGATTGCCTTTGTATGTCCTGTGGCATAGTTGGTCTTAAGACACAGAGGTGATCTTGGTTTATTGGAGGTGCACCCAGGATAATCACATGAACCATTCAAAGCAGAAGGGGTGAAGTCACATCAGAGAAGTTAGAAGCTACAGCAGGTGCTCTTTTATGGATCCTAAAGAAGAACCTACCATATTGTGGAAAGGACTACAAGAAAAGGGATGGGTGTAGTCTCTGAAGGCTGAAGATGGTACCTCAGTTGATAGGTGGACAGGACATAAGAACCACAGACCTAGCAGATGAGTTGCTGAATTCTGCCTAGTGCCTGAGTGAACTTGAAAGCAGAATCTATCACTTAATTTTAGCTCATTGAGATCCTAAGGTTTTTAGCCCAGATTGGACCGTGAGTCTTGTTATAATGTGCTGGGCTTCTGACTGAGAGAACTGAGGGATTGTCTTTCGTTGCTCAACTTGTAATAATTTGTTATAAAACAGAAGATGAATACAATTCCTTATGCCAAAATAAATTCTGTATGGAATAATGATTAATAAATATGATAACAAAAGTCCAATATTTTATGCTAAAATAATTACAAATAAAATATAAATTAACTAAAAATATGGATAGTATCTATGAGAGCAAATGGTAATGATTCCAGTATTTAAAGAATGCACTCAAATTACTCATCAATTTTAGATGCTTAATCTCATCTATAATAAAAAAATGAACTCAAATTAAAATACATGAGTATTTCATTTCACTTTTATCAGTAAACATCAAAAGGTTTCTTTTGGGTGGGAATAACAGGCACTTACATGTAATTTTTATGATGTAAATAATTGAGTCCTTTGAAGAGCAACTTGACAGTATCAATCACAATTTAAAATGTACACACCTTAGCAACTCTACTTTTCCAAATTTATCCTAAAGATAACTCATAAATGTACAAAATGACAAGGCCACTGTTACTTATCCAGAACTCCCAGTGCTGAATATGCTTCAAAACTTAAAACTGCTTGGATTTTAGAAAGATAACGTTGATGCAACAATACAGTGTGTTTTGTAACAACTCTAGTGGGAGTTGGGTTAACAACCTATAATCAAACCCCGTTATATGTCAGCAAAAAAGATACATGAATTCACATTAGGCAGTATAAATAAAGACTATAAATAGCCTCATATCAGTTCAGCTATAGTTTAGATGCTGAATGAATGTGCCAAACTTTTGAAAAGACTCAGTTTTCTAAGCTGTCTGGGCTTTGGAATTGCAGATAAGGGATTTTAAACTTGTAGAACATTTATTACAGCCTATTTTCCCCTTTAACAGCAAAAGAGTAGAAGAACTTATGTATCTTTATCCAGCCTCTAGAGTTCTGGGAAAGAATGATGTCACATCTATAAAATATATGAAAAGTAATAAAAGTTATAAGAAGAGTAACCTTAAGAAAGACGAAGTAAGTATATACAAAAAGTGGATTAGGTGAATAAAAGAAGATACTATATTGTGAAATGTATATTTTTGTCTTTATGTGTAACACACACAAATACATAATCACAACTCAGAATCAGGGAGAATATATATATATATATATATATATATATATACAAACCCCTGAGTTTTGTGATGATGACGGTGGAGAAATGAGCTAATCAAAGAAAGAGAAGTGCTAAACAGTCTTTCCACTCCATTCTGGTATTGAAGTTGTACTTCATACATTACATTGCATTTTTGTTGTCAGACACATATGACTCAGAAAAAATAAAACTCTAGAATTTCATATGGTTAGTTCACGTTTAGTTCTCTGGACCTCTGACATTAGAGTCCACTGTCCTCGTGGAAAGATGGCTCTGAGAAACAGAGACAAAGAAATGAAAATCTTCCATGGAGGTTCCGTTTTAAGTGTAGGCAGCTGAAGTGGATGACTTGTTTTGCATGATAAAATTATAGATAATTGTGATAGTACATACAATTCCTTATCAAGATCTAGATTATATTCTGCTTGTGCTCTTAAAATAAAAACATCAAGAAGAAAAAGAAAACACCATTTGCATTGCTAACTGCTCAGTGAAATGGAGAGATGAAAGGAGAGGAGAAATTAGAATATGACTGCAACCATGACAGTGTCTCTATTTTCATATTCAGAATGAAAGGAAAACCAATTGAGATAATGATACATTTTTAGTAAGTGGCCCCCAACAAAGCCAAACACAAACTCAGCACAACTGTGGCCTGTGAGTGGGAGATGCGCCTGGAAGCTTCTTGGAACAAGATAGCTTCCAGGACAGGTTTGCAGTTCTGGATGCTGTGTGCCTCTTGACCAGCAGAGGTCACCCTCACCCTGCAGCTTCACTGCCAAGGTTGGCAATCTAATCCAGGAGCTGAATCAGGTCAGGGGCAGCCCTTGGGCTCAGGGGAGGAGAGGATCTGAGTCGAGTGTAGGTGGAAAGAAATTTTCCGCTGGAAACTGTGGCCGGTGATGCTTCTGTGTTCCATTTCTTTGCCCACCGTGTCGGTGATAAGGAATGTGGTGTGGGCATGGGGGTGAGGTGAGCCATTAGAGGACCAGGGTTCAGGAGTTTGGTGACTTTAACCCTTTACTTTGTCCTTCTACCTGAACCAGCCCAAGGGTCCTTAGGGAACTGAGTCAATCTGTCTTTAGGGACATGAGTCTGGCCACCACACAGATCCTAGTAAACATCCAGGCATTGTGAACAAGGGCGGCCATCCATCCCAGGCTGACCTCCTGAGGTGTGGTCCTGACTCATGACTTATGAATGTGAGGGGTGCAAAATCCACTTCCATGTAAACTCCCCACTCCTATGTTGCCTGTTGTTTAGACCGCTAATCCTCTTATAGGAGAGGAGTTCATTGGAACAGTCTCTCTTCCCCGTTTTCTCTGCCTGTCTTCTCCAGCCCTCTCATTCAGATAGGTAGGGCACTTAGCAACATTTGTATCCTGGGAAGTCTATTACTGCAAAAAATTAGTATTGTAAATACAAGTTCTTCCCTTAAGACTGCCCTTGAGTTAATGCAGCTCCAAATGGTCCCTTCTGTAAGGGGCCTCTATCCAGACTAGAACACATGACATTCACAGCACTGGCAATCACCATAGCAACTATGGGAGGCAAACATCAGGGCCCACATGGCTATTATTCACCCAAGACTTGATTGTAGCCAGGAAGAGGAGCATAAGAGAGATTCATATGGTGATCTTTTTCAGCTTTCCATGGTTGCTTGGCTTTCTCTTCACTATCTGGAGTTTTACCACATAGAAGCAGTCTTCTCTGTTGAGGTTCATGAAGCCACATTGCTATGTTGGATGGAATATGCGTCCATGTATACTTCCTGTCAGAGAATATCAGATGAGGCATTTCTTCTTACTAATTTATAGCACTAGCACTAGCAGTTGCCCTTCCTTTGCGAAAGGGAATTCCCCTTCTTTCCTCTTAGGCTCATTTGAAAAATGTTCATTTCTTTTCCCCTTTGACTCCTGTGTCTCTAGCACCTCACTGTTATGCTGTCTAGTGACATGCTTGAGACACAGGGTGTCTCAGGATAGCCCAGCCCGGTCCAAATCCTGATCTCTCTTTTTGTTCTTTGCTTCATCCCTTACAGGGTTTAAGGTGTTTTTAATTCTGTGCCTCTGTGCCCTTGGTTCTTCCTCCTTGTTCTGAAAGACATTCTGAGATTGCCGATAACTTCTTCATAGCAAGAGTGTTTGCCTGTCACAGATTTCTCTCAGACCCAGCCTCATTCTCAATGTTAGGTTTCCTGTGTTGTTTCAGTTGAGCCAATGGAAACATGTCCTGGAATACACACTTCCCAGATTCAGTTCTTTCTCCTAGCTCAAATCACAAAGCTTTGACCAGCTTATTCTGGAAGTGTCCAGTCCTGGACCAGTGTGCTAGCCTCCGTGCCTCCCCTTGCAGACATCCATCCCCCTGGCACTTTCTTCCACATGATTCTTAAAAGTAGGTGGTGCTTTAACCTCTGCACATCCAGTTTCTGTTACCTTACTGTTTGAAAGTCAATGTTTTCATTTTTATGCTGGTCTTCCTTTCATTGCTACCTCCATTTGTTGCATAGTCTATAAGTGTTGTGACAAATGTGCTCTTTGGTGTTGGGGAGTCCTTTCAGTTTGTCTTTCTACTCTTCTTTGAAGCCAGTTGCTTTTACTTGTCCTGAGGAAACTAAGTTGGAGTGTCTTATTTGTTTTCTCTTTTCAGGAAATTTGAGGTTTGGCTGGAGCTACAATTGTCAAGGGAGACTTTAGACTCAGTTCTCCATGAAGAGAAAGAAGGTCATGATAGGATGCTCTTTTCTGACAAGTCTGCTGGCTTTCTTGATGAATAAGAACTCAAGCAGGACATTCAAGTAAAACACATGCTATAGATAGGTGTCATGTTTCACAGATATGGAACAGATCTCGGAAGATCTCGGAAGTTCACATACTACTAATGGAAAGTCTTAGGATGGCCTGAAATTTCCCATAAATTAAACTGTGATCAGAGCCCTCTGGGCCGGGACTTTCTGCTTTAGTTATTTTACATCTGACATTGACTGATGCGTTGAAGATTGACTTTAGATTTTCATCAACTAGGAACTGAGTAGTTCTGAAAGTAAGGCATTAACATAGTTCTCTCAGCTCTTCTGAGTAAGACTCACTCCTTTGAAGGAGGGGAGGAATCTGGGGTTGATATTTATAGAATGCTTACCGCATTATCTGTGTATGGTAGTTACATTATTAGTGTTTATTAAAATAAATTAAAAATAAATAAGTAATGAGTCACTGAGGGCTGTGGTATTGAGCATAAGCCTTTCACCTGACTGTTCCCAGAAGGATTCATGAGGTTCTTATTTAACCACACAAGGAGTTCAACAGGAGATCTGCTTGAAGCGTGACCACACTTTTGCACTGCTCACTAAGGGCAGAAAGGCAATAGCACCTTTTATTTGGGGCACAGGCCAAATGTGGATTATTTCATTTTCATTGAAACTTTCTACTCCTTAATTTAATGACTCTAAGATTACAAATAAAATTCAAATGCAAATCAATTAATGATAACATGAGACACACAACTGTGAACTGTCACAGTGATATCTACTAGGACTGTACTGAGAATTGAATCAAGTAAGTTAAAATTAAGATCGAAAGGAATAAATGTTCTTAAATTGTCAAAAGTCAAAAGAAATCCTCAAACTTTAAACCATTAGAAGATACTGAAGGGACCCTGCAGTGGCTGAAAGAAATGACTAAAAGTCCAACGTACCACTAGACGAGATAACATAGCTCAAGTTCATCGATAAACACTTTGTGCAGACTGAGATGTTCAGGGTTGGGATCCGGGTGAAGTGTCTCTGGGTGATCCAGGTGAGTGTGCCCATTTCAGTCTTCTCCAGTGTATGAAGCTTCTACCTCAAATGGCTCCCCCAGTCATTCCTTCTTCGGTAGACACCCAGCATAGCAGCCTATTGGCTTATGTCAGAAGTTTCTAGAAGGTAGAGACATTCTTGGTCAGTATCAGTTTCTTTTATACAGTGGACATTCAACATGATTGCTAAACTGATCTCTGGTTTCAATGGAAGTTGAGAGAACATACTTTGGTTGCTGTTATGCATATGAGCATGACTTCATAAATACCTGGTAAATCAACATTCTCACAGTGCCCCTTTCTGCAACCTGGGGTCTGTATCCCAGTGCACTGTACCCACTAGCAAATCTGACACATAAAATTCTGCCTCTGGCGATGCGACTGTCACCCATCACTGCTGGTGAATGAGAAATATGTCCTAATTGGGAAAAAAAGTGCGTTTCTGTGGGATCCTAGAAGATCAGGCTTAGGTTGGGGAAATGAAGATGTAAGTTGCAGGGCTGGGAATATGGGCTAGTGGTAGAGTGCTTGCCTCATATACATGAAGCCCCGGGTTCGATTCCTCAGTACCACATATAATGGAAAAAGGCCAGAAGTGGCGCTGTGGCTCAAGTGGCAGAGTGCTAACCTTGAGAAAAAAGAAGCCAGGGACAGTGCTCAGGCCCTGAGTTCAAGCCCCAGGACTGGCAAAAAAAAAAGAGAAGATGTAAGTTGCAAGTTTTTGGCATTTTCAAGTTGAAAAGTAAAGGTCCTCCCTCTATTTGGTCGATTGTGGAGGGTTCCACATGAGGCGGATTTATGGGGCAGTTTGCTTTTGCTCACACAGTGCTTTTGGAAGCAGCAGGCCTCCACAGGTTCCACCAGGTGCAATGCAAGCATCTTAGCTCTTACTGTCTCTCACTAGCCAGGATGGATTCCCTCAGGCTGGCTGGCTGGCTCTCAGGAACACAGAAATGGGGGGGGGGGGGGACAATTTCCACTTCAAGTAGGAATTGTTCATTCTTTTTAAGGAAGTTCACTTGCCAAAGTGTGTTCTGCGGGAATCCTGTTCTGCAAGATTTTAGTATAACGGAAGGAAAGCAAAGCAGAAAACAAAAGGAAGAAAGGGAGGAAGAGAAGAAGGGAGGGAGAAAGAGAACAAGGAACAAAAACAAAAAAGTGGGAGAAAGACCAAAAGGGAGGAAGGGAAGGAGGAAGCAAGGGAGAGATAGAGGGAAAAAGAAGGGAAAGTGGAAGAAAGCAGACAGAAAGGGAATGGGAAGTGAAAGAAGGAAGAATGTGAGGAAGGATGAGAGAGAAAGAAGGATGAAGGGAGAAAAGAGAGAGGGCTAGAGAAAGGGCAAAAAGAAGAATGGGAGGGAGGGATAGAAGAAAGGAAGGGAGCAAGGAATAGAGGAAGGGAGAGAGGAAAAGAAAGAAGGGAAGAAGGAAGGAGAGAGATGGAGAAGTAGAGAGAGGGAAGAAAGAAGGGAAGGAAGAAGGAGAGAGGAATGGAAGAAGGGAGTAGTGGAGGGAGGAAGGAAAGGAAAGTTTCCATGGGAATAGATCTTTACTATGAACCTCGTCAAGATCCTTGCTATGCTACTATCACTTTATCATGAGTGATTCCCTAGAATGGAAATAATAAGATACAGTTTATCTCAAACGTATGTCAGCATACCCTTTTTGAAGGCATCTGCTGGCAAGAATGCTCTGTGAATATACATCCGACTCTATTGTCTATCCGTCCCTTAACAGAACTCAAAAGGTCTTTAGCACTGTTGTTGTAAGTCACTTTCTTCTTCTTCCTTTTCTTCTTCAACAGAGCTTAGAAAAAAGGAAGAAATATGGTAGCAGTGCAGTCTCTTAGTGGGTAAACTATGTATATAATTTTAGCCCTTTGTAACATTTTTGGACTTTCCAAATACCTATGGTCAACATATATTACTTACTAAATCATAAAAATGATTAAATAAAAATTACATCTTTGTGAACTGTGGCTAAACTGCCAAGGATACTGCTACCAGCTAATGAGTGATTTATTTCCCTCTTTTCCTTTGCTTAGCCATCCTCTTCCAGGGGGATTCTTGCACAATGGAATAGAAGCTGTTGGCAAGTGCAAGGATCTTAGAATCATTGACTCAGTGACCCAAGAGCAGCTGCCAATCGAGTTATCTGCCAATGTTTCTGTGTCATGTGACATGATGGGGACCACAGTGCGTCCTCCATATTCACATGGTGATGCAGCCCTCACCCCCACCTCTTTGTGAGCAGTCGCAGGGCCTCCTCTCTCTTCACTTTGCATCAATGGTAAGCCCAGCAGTGCCTCTTCCTAGCAGGTGTTTCCTAAATGTTGGATGATTAAAAGTATGTGAAGAAACTCAGGTGAAGGAGCATCTGTATTTAGAGTGAGAAACCTTCAATGGACTTTTCTGTAAACTTGTCTTTCCTTTTGAAAATCTCTGGGAAAATAATAAGCAAGCTACAGAGGGTGGTCATGTTCTATACATTTATAGTAGTGGAAAATTAGCCAAGAGCTAGGTATTTATAGTTGTTCATGCTGAGAGAGCCCAGGGAGGCATAGATGATCACCAGTAATTGCACGCGCGTGTGCACACATACACGGTGTGAAATTAAGGATATCAAAATCAACTTAGGGAACCTAAATTTTGATAAGGACATGGGAAGCAGTGAGAGTCAAAGACTTTCTTTTAAAAAATCTTTGTATTTTTGAGTGCCTCTCTGCCCCTGCACCGGACCATGGAGACTGTGATCCTGTAGAGTCCGTGGTGTGAGGACTGAGGGGGCTGCGGCCATGGAGGCCGTGCTGAACGACCTTGTGTCTGTGGAGGATCTGAAGAAGTTTGAGAAGAAACTCCAGTCTGAGCAGGCGGCGGGCTCCGTGTCCAAGAGCACGCAGTTCGAGTACGTCTGGTGCCTGGTGCGGAGCAAGTACAGCGATGACATCCGCCCGGGGCCTCGCGCTGCTGGAGGAGCTGCTGCCCAAAGGGAGCAAGGAGGAGCAGCGGGATTATGTCTTCTACCTGGCTGTGGGGAACTACAGGCTCAAGGAATATGAAAAGGTGCTGAAGTACGTGCGGGGACTGCTACAGACAGAGCCGCCGAACAACCAGGCCAAGGAACTGGAGCGGCTCATTGACAAGGCCATGAAGAAAGACGGCCTGGTCGGCATGGCCATTGTGGGCGGCATGGCCCTGGGTGTGGCAGGCCTGGCCGGACTCATCGGGCTGGCTGTGTCCAAGTCTAAATCCTGAAGGAAGCCGGACCTGCTCCTCAGCCCCAGGCACCTGAGAGGCAGAGAGGACGTGAGGGGCCCTGGCCATCCTTGCCAGCCCTCTCCCTACCCTCTCTCTGTGCTCTTGTCATTGTCCCCCGTGGCCTTCCATCCCTGCCCCATCCACTTGTGATCTAGCCTGTCCTGTGCTGTGGGATGAGTGTAAATAGACATGGGCCATGGCTTGGAAAAAAAAAATCTTTGTATTTTTATTGTGAAGATGATGTACAGAGGGGTTGCAGGTACATAAGTAAGGTAATGAGTACATTTCTTCTGGAACAGTGTTACCCCTCCCTCATTTTCTCCTGCGTTTTCTCCTCCCCTCCCCCAGGTTGTACAGTTCATTTCCAACATAGTGTCTTATGAGTGTTGCTGTTGCACTGGTTCAGCCTTTATCCTTTGTCTCACCATTTCTGTGATTCCTCTTCCCAACCCCAAATCAAATAAACTTATATACAATACAAAGGGTACTGAAATAAATAAATAAATAAATAACAGTGACAACCGGGGGTAAGCCAAAGTGGATGGTGAGGAATAAAAGAAAAAAGAAAGAATGGCATACAGTGCAGTAAGGAAAAAACGGAAACCGTTGTTTCCATATCTTGTAGTTCATTCCGATTGACATCATTTTGTGGAGCAGAGCCGGAGCTCTCGCAGTGCAGGTGAGAGCGGTTGGGTGAGGAAGGCTTCGCGCATGGATAGAGTGAACCGAGTTATACTTGGGCGGAAGGAAACAGCTGTGCTGGGTTGTCTCCTAAATAACTTTTGAGGACATCGCTAATGCATGTGTCCTATTTCCTTCCCATTCTTTCATCCTATTTCCCCCCCTATATTTTCACTGGGGAAACAAGAAAGGAGGAAAAAGGGATTTGAGAGATTCAATCAGCATAGGTGGTCAATGACACAGTCTTTTTTTTTTTTTACCCCATTGTCAAACATTCACATTCCTATTTCCCGATCTTCTGAGTCCACTCATCAAATAGGACAACCACAAGCTTTGGAAACAATTATCTACATTTCCAAGATGGTCAGTTATTTTCACTCTGTTCTACAAAAACAGTTCTATATAAAAAATGAGGAGGGATGTATTGCTAGTCTGCAAAAAAAATCATTTGATCTTTACTATATTTAAAGCTCACTGTAGTAAAGCTTCTTGCTTTCTGTTTTTTTTTTTAACTCTTGTATTTGATATGGCCATTGATTTGGAGAGAAAGTTGGGGAACAGAGTGGGTTGCTTTCTCTCACAAACACCAGTTAGTCAGATGTCCTATTGGGTTAGCTCACTGGTCTAATGCACAGTTTGCAAACTGACTGCTAGTATACCAGTTATGCCTGGTTCTGGTCTCTTGATGAAAAGACAGGACCTGTAACACAAAGGTGCTTAATATACTTATGGATTGAATGCATGAGTGAATGAATAACCGAATTCCTAAGAAGGAGGGCAATGGGTGTTTTATCCTGACAGACAGCTGCCATATTGCATATAATATCTTAGTTCTGTATCTCAATCTTAATACAATTCAGGCCCTGAATTATATTAAAGCAGATAAAACTAATGAGAGAAAATGAGTGGTAGGGGGAAAGATTAGTTCCTGGAACAAAAAGAATGATTTGCCCATAGCCATGGCATGGATAAGAGTTAAAATCCAGGCCAAGAGTGATTCCTGGCTAGATTTTGTGTCCTTGATGTGCACCCCCCCATCTTCATGTCAGCAATTCCTGCTGGATTCCCAGCCTCTAATTCCTTCAGTCCAGTTTTTTCTCTCATTACTAATTTCTGCTAGAAAGACTGAGAGAATGAGCAAAGTGGTCCCCACACCCAGTTTACTTTCCACATCAAGATGGCTACGTGTCCAATGAGCTCAGCCTTCCCAGCTATTCCAAGGCCTTCCTGAGGGGAAGTGCCCTCAGCATTCCTCAGCCTGGGAAGTAGCCCTGTCTTTCCTGCAGATGTCCAATCCAGGAACCCATATGCCATCTTACAATCCCATCTTCCTTGTCCCTTAGGACTTAAGCAACCACCAGATCCTCTGAGCAGTTTTCCTTATAAACAAGATTCAAATCTGCTTCTACTCTTCATCTGCATCATCAAGACCCTCCATCTGGGCTGGGAATATGGCCTACTGGCAAGAGTGCTTGCCTCCCATACATGAAGCCCTGGGTTCGATTCCTCAGCATATATATAGAAAATGGCCAGAAGTGGCGCTGTGGCTCAAGTGGTAGAGTGCTAGCCTTGAGCAAAAAGGGGACAGTGCTTAGGCCCTGAGTCCAAGCCCCAGGACTGCAAAAAAAAAAAAAAAAAAAAGAAGGAGACCCTCCATCTGTTGCTTATTGATCATGTCTACTGTTTTACCCCAATCTGATCCCGGCTTCAGGTGGGCCTATAACTTCTCTTCCTTCAATACCGAGAAGTAGCTAGACCCAGAAAAGGGCTGTACTCCTTACCAGCTAGGTTTGTTTGCTTTCTCTCCTAGCTTTTAGCCCCCTTTCTCTGGATGTTTTGGTGATAAATCATATTGTCACCTAAAATATGAAGCTTTTCCTGATCTTTTACTCGATTCCCCAGCTTCATCTATTGCTCATTATTTCCTATGCCTCCTCCTCAGCCTGAGGCAGAACACCCTCAGAAGTTCAGGAAATTACACCCAGGCACCACTGTGTCTAAAGGAAGAAAGCAAGTGTTTCCTCTAGGTCTTTTTTTTCTTAGGAATGAGGGTTCTTTTCCAAGAAATCCTCAGAGGACTTTCCCTCATGTTTAATTGGCAAAGGTTGAGTCACATGCCCTTTTCAGAATGAGTTACTGGCAGGTGGAACAGAATGACTGTGATTAGCTACATTTAATCATTTGGGGGTGGATGTAGGAAAGAGATAAAAAGTGGTGGCAGCCTCAACTGAACTTGTTCTGAGGGCTGTTAATGCTGCTAGATGGTAGCCTCCCTGAGACCAGGGAAGGAAGAAAGGTTTTTATTACATTATATGGGAGGGGAGTCAACAGGGACTTTGCATCTGTACAGACACAGGCTTGCTCTCCACTTCTCCACTTGGTATCTGTTCAGAATCTACTGGGCCTCTGAAGTTCAAGTCTCTGTCCTTCAGATTTTTCACCTGTCAGGTGAAGTGGAGACTACATCTGGCTATCCTAGATAGAAGCTGGACAGCCACAGAATTTCCTTCCCTTATCATTTCTGTCATTTATACTCTGTATTTTTTGAATGAGGTCATTGCTGCATTTGTGTGTGTGTGTGTGTGTGTGTGTGTGTGTGTGTGTGTATGCTTGTGATTATGTGTATTCATACCTTGGAAGAAATGGATGAAACTATCCCCTATGAAACATGGCTTTTCTGTTATTACTTTCTGGAATTTATGAGATCTTTGTCGACAATTTGACTTGTATGCTATATAAAAAAGCTTGCCTCAATCTAGTTTTTATTCTATAATAGTGTCTCCAGTGTGTCCTTTGTGACTTACCATAGTCCCTGGAGATGAATTATGCAGCAAGTTTTTGTGGTTATAGCATTCAGGGCAAATCAGCACGCTCTTTAGACATTTACACTGACATTGATCACAGTAAAGTCTTAGAGAAGTCCAATGCAGGGAAAGTTACTTTCTTGGTTTAACCTGTTAACTTATTACAGTTCTGAGTCTTTTTTAGAATCCAATAATAGTTAGCAAAAAACCCTTGAAAAACAACTGGAGAAATTAGTCTACTAACAAACTTCTAGCCCTCAGGTTAGACCTGTGGTCTTCACCACTTGGGGGCAACATGGGCACACATGGGATGAACAAACTCTGTACTCCAAAATTAATTAATGAGAAATTCACTGGATACAAGCATTTTGATTTTGAAGAAGTTATTTCACACATTGGGACTAATGGTGCACCCCTAAAATCTCTCTCAATTTCAATGCTTTAGTGGAAAACTCTCTCAGTTTTCCATTCTAGCACAAACACCAGTTATTTCTGTTACTGAAAGAAGTTTTGACTGTCCATTTGTTGTAATGTTTGGAATTAAATATAAAAGATGGGTGCGCTGTGGTCTTTGAGCTAGGGCTTCTGGTCTCTCTGTGCTGGAATATATTTTCCTGCATGGGAATTCTTTCCAGTCTCTGGTGAGTTGGTTATGAGGCAAAAGGAAAGTAAGTATAGGTTTTCATAATGATAGAATATCTACTGGGTCTCAGTTGGTATGGGGAAAACTACTCATTACTGCTCAGCCTCCTGAGTGCTGGGATTACAGGCATACATCACTATGCTCAACTTGAAACCAATAAGTTTTAAAGCAAACTCTAATTTGAGATGGTTCTTGATAAAGGTAATGTGAATTTGACAGAGCACTGGGAGAGGATGAAAAACTTTTGACATATTTTGACTTCAGTAGATGGGGAATCAAACAGGCTGTTTATTTTCTTTTATTAGGATCTCAAAAGTTTGGGGCAAGCAGTTTGAAGTGGGAAAGAGAATAATAATAATGGAGCCAGCTGGAAAGGAAGAAGTGGAAGGACAGAGAGGAGAAATGAAGTCTTAAAAAAGGGGAAATGTGTGGAAAGAAATGGGCTTTACTTATAAATCACATCACAGGATGTACATACTTTCAATTGAGTTCCCATGCATACCACATTGTGAAACTAAAACAAGAGCTACTGTGCCAGCAGGTGGCGCCATAAGCATCTCATAAAAACAGGAGGAATGAAAGCAGGATTCCATACTTTTCCTTGAAGAAAAGTCCAGTCATCAACATACATTTATACTTTTGGCGCCATTAGAAAGCCATGTTTACAAATTAATTTCTTTTCCAAAGATTTATCCCTCCTTTTAATTTTATATTCTAGCCATGTTCAATTAAATTTCTCTCAATGTGAGATACCCCAATGGATTTAAAATTGCCACACACTACTTCTGTTTATTTATTTCTCTGCATTACATACTCATACTGTGTTTATTTGAGCCAGCAACTTCCTTAGTGATTGTCTGTAATTTTGTTGGAGTATATTAATAGCTAGAGAGGTTGGGATTTAGATGTAACTGTTTTCTCAACTAATCCAGTCCTGTTTAGGACCATGAAGATTCTCCATGGCCAAAGATCTCCCGAATGCTAAGCAACCTCTCTGACTCAGGGGGCACCCTGTGCCGGAGATAGTGAGCATTTTTGGCTTTTGCAAACAACTCTAAGTAGGTTGTGTTTGTGGACTCATCTTGGAAGCTTCCTGCATATTCCATCGACTCTTGGAGATTTTGTTTACCATCATTCCTTCCTGGCTTTGGGTCAGCACTGAGGGATCTGGTCTCCTCAGTATGCGGCATTGGGCTATCACCAACTGGATTGGAGCCATGGTCTTGCTTTGCAGAAACCTCTTGATCTTGACATGGATCAGAGATGCCCTTGTTGGTGTCTATGCCCTCTGGTAGAGTTACTGAATGGTCCTCCCTGGCTGATGGTTTCTCTTCTTCTGTGAAGCAGGAACTGATGCCACTTGGAGATTGCTGCTGTTCTTTGCCCCTCAAGGGGTCTTTCATCTGGCACTTGGTTTTGTGTATTTCTTGTGTCACATTGGCCCCCAATGCTCTGGGAAAGGGGGTAAAAAAAAAGGAGATATCTCTGAAAACTGATGAAGGGGTTCATATTAGATCTTTCTGGTGTGCATCATAGCCCCTTCAAGATGACATCAGTTGAAGAGCTAAAATGGTAAGAACAGGTGAAGGGTAGGAACAGGAAGTGACCTTATGGTAAAAACAGGAAGTGACCTTGTGGAGAAAAAAATTTGTGCTTAAGAAGGAGAAGAAGGTAGTAGAGATCAGCAGGGAGGTTGATGCCATAGCTATGAGTTTAATAATTTCTTACCTAGTTTTAGGCTCTGGGATGCTGTGCTTCTGTCTTCCCTGAGGCAAGAATGTGGAGACTTGTAGCCTTTTCTGAATTCCAGTTTTAAAATCACAGGAGAATCTTTTTTTGAGGATCTCTGCTTTGACTTAATTAATAAATTAGTTACTTAATTTACAGTTTAACAAAATGCATACCAGGAAGCTGGAACATGTGTTGTGTGTGGAGAAGGGGGCATATGAGCAGAGTGAGGAAAGGTAAGCAAAGTCAGTCATAATATTCAATGTACACATATGATAATGGAACTGGGTAATATGAGGGGATAGGTGGGGTTGGGAGAGGTGGTGGAGAATGATGGAAGGGGTGACATCAATCAACATGCATTGTACGTACAAACTGACATGTTGAATCAAAATCCCTTTGTACAACCACTTAAAGTTTAACAAAAACAAGTGTGTTAACATGGGCTGGGTTGTTGTCCTCCTAGAATTTCACACGTTTAAGTCCTAATCTTCAATTTCTCAGACTGTGGTTTTATTTGGAAATAGGCTCCTTACAATGATGATCAAGTTAAAATGAGTTCACGGGATGGGTTCTAACCTGGGATGATGGGTTGTCCTTGTGAAAATAGCAACTTGAAAAGAGACACTTGGGGAGAGCACTATGTGAGGAGAGGGGCATGGGAGGAGACCCCATCCACAGCCACAGGAAAGGGACGGCAGCAGCTCCTCCCTTTTCCCCCACAGAAGAGCCAGTCCTGCCCACACAGAGATTTGGACTTCTAGATTCCAGAACTGGGAGACATGAAGTTTGCTTAGTTAACTCATCCAGGTATAGGGTCCTAGATAATGAATGCAATTGGAAAAGATGAGACAGGGAGCTAGAAAGAAGGCTTCCAGGAAACTAATGAATGGGGGGTTTCCAGATAAGCACTCAGTTGTGTCAGCACTAGGGGTAAAGAAAAGGAAAATTTTTTTTTTCCTATTATCAAACTGAATTACAGGGAGGTTACAGTTTCATACCTTAGGCATTGGATACATTTCTTGTACTGTTTGTTACCTCGTCCCTCGTTCCCCCTCCCCCCTCCCCCTTTCTCTCCCCCCATCATGAGTTGTTCAGTTCATTTACACCAAACAGTTTTGCAAGTATTACTTTTGTAGTTGTTTGTCTTTTTTTTACCCCGTGTCTCTCGAATTTGGTATTCCCTTTCAATTTCCTAGTTCTAATACCAGTATACACGGTTTCCAATATACTCAGATAAGATACAGAGATAGTGTAGGCACAACCACAAGAGGGTGATACAAGAAGATCATCAATAATTGAAGCTGCAGTTACACATGGCACGTTGAAAGTAGTTACAACTGTGATATAACAATCATTTCCATAACATGGAGTTCATTTCACTTAGCATTATCTTATTTGTTGATAAGGGTATAGGCTGTTCATAGGGTATAGGTATGGGCTCTTGTGATCCTCTGCTGTGACTTGCCTAAACCTGTGCTAATTATTCCCTATAAAGGAGACCATAGAGTCCATGTTTCTTTGGGTCTGGCTCACTTAGTATAATTTTTTCCAAGTCCTTCCATTTCCTTACAAATGGGGTAATGTCATTCTTTCTGATAAAGGCATAAAATTCCATTGTGTATATGTACCATATTTTCCTGATCCATTCGTCTACTGAGGGGCATCTGGGTTGGTTCCAGATTCTAGTTATTACAAATTGTGCTGCGATGAACATTGTTGTGCTGGTGATTTTGTTTGTGGTCTTTTGGATAGATACCCAAAAGTGGGGCTGCTGGGTCATAGGGGAGTTCTATGTTTAGCCTTCTCAGGAATCTCCATACTGCTTGCCAGAGTGGCTGAACCAGTTTACATTCCCACCAGCAATGAAGTAGGCTTCCCTTTTGGCCACATCCCCTCCAACAATTGTTATTGTTAGTTTTCTTGATATAGGACATTCTTACTGGGGTGAGATGGAAGAAAAGGAAAATCTTAATGCTGGTCCCTAAGTAAACTTTACTTAGAGTATGTCAAAGAGAACTAGAAACAGGGAGATCAGAGGTCTAAACTGCCTTGGTTTATGTAGGTTTTATTTGTTTTTCTTGGCAAGCACAGTATTTTCAAAAATGAAATGTCTGGGTTGGGAGCATTTTGTCTCAGGCACTGCAATTATGTGACTTCCTCTCCAGAGTCTGCCATGACCAACCATGCTCAGATGGCTCTCCCTCTCCCTGAGGGAGCTTTCATCTTTCCTGTAGTTGTGGCTGCTACTGAGGACCCAGTTCTTTTCAGGACATCTTACAAGTTGATCATTGGGAATTGAAAAATCTTGCATTTGTTTGCTTTGCTTTAGTAGTAATAAATTCCTTAAAGTTCCAGTGGGTTAGGGGTGGGATGGTAGAGCATTTCTCTAACCTGCACAATGCCTTGGGTTTGATGCTCAGTAGTATGGATAAAGTAGATTTCATCCTTCAGGGTTTGTAGTAGAGAAACTGAATGTTCAAATGTGTGTGTGTGTGTGTGTGTGTGTGTGTGTGTGTGTGTGTGAGAGAGAGAGAGAGAGAGAGAGAGATGAAATGATTTCATGCTTCCTGTAGTCATGGCTGCTACTGAGGACCCAGTTTGTTTCAGGACATCTTACAAGTTGATCATTGGGAATTGAAATCTTGCATTTGTTTGCTTTAGTAGGAATGAGTTTCTTAAATCTCCATTGGGTTAGTGGTGGGGTGGTAGAGCATTTATCTAACCTGCACAATGCCTTGGTTTGATACTCAGTAGTACTGATAAAGTTTCTGCAGCGGTTCTTAGATACAAAGCAGAGGGAGTATGATTGTATCATGAATCCAGAACTTAAATTAAATTCATATTCTTTCATTCAAATGTTTCTTTGTGAAGTAATCAGGAGAAGCAATAGTCAGTCCTTTATGAGCCTTTTTCTTTATCCTCTCCTTAGAGATATTTGGGAGTATTTTCTATGGAAGAACCAAACCTATTCCCTATAAATGAAAAGGTTTTGTGCTACTTCTAGCTAAGCTACTTTTCTGAAGTTGAGGGTTATAGTGTGTGTCAAAGGGTTCACACATCTCTTCTCTGCAGTATGGTCTTTCCACTCTCTGCAAAGGCATGGCACTGCCATATCCACATGCTTTGCCCCATTGATCCATACATTTGAAACTCTGCTTTGTGGCAAGCAATATACTCTGGTGGGCATACAACCCATCACAAAGCTCTGCTAATTCAATTTCCTAAATGTCCCAAGGTCTGATTTCTTCACTCTCCTCATCTGACCAGTGCCATATTTTAGGATTTCAGATCATGACCTTCATTTGGAGTTCTTTCAAGCAGGTCTCTACTCTGAATATAATATGAGTCTAATTTTTTTTTTGCTGGTCCTGCAGCTTGAACTTGCCCTGGGTGCTATTCCTTGTCTCCTTGTGCTCAAGGCTAGTGCTCTACCACTGAGCTGCAATGCCACTTCTGGCTTTTTTTGAGTAGTTTATTGTAGATAAGCGTCTCATGGGGACTTTTCTGCCTAGGCTGGCTTTGAATCATGATCCTCAGATCTCAGCCTCCTGAGTAACTAGAATTATAAGTATGAAACACTGGAGCCGGGATCCCTGAGTATTTTTCTTAAGCACTGTAGACATAGGGCACGCTCTCTCTCTTTCTCTCTCTCTCTCTCTCACATGCACAAATACACACACACATATTTGAACATTCAGTTTCTCTACTACAAACCCTGAAGGATGAAATCTAGATTCTTTTTGCAAGATCTGTGAATATATTTATGATTTGAGGCACTGTCTATCCTGTGTGGATCCTGGAAACTGTACATGAATCTTTCCAGCCACCCTTCATCTGCAATAACTATTTGGAGCAAGCCATGATCATTGATGTTCCTTTCTTCCGGAAGTGGCCCCACTCATCCCTCCTCCCTATCGCCCCCACATTCTCTTCCTACTTGTGGATTCTTCTCACACTGCCTCTCCTGGGACATCTTACATAAGGGTCCTTTGACAGACATAGGATGCTTACAATACTCCTGCCCTACTTTGTCAACAACTCTAATTTAGTGATTAGGATGTTTGAAGATAATGTTGTGTAAGCAAAGCTACCTCCAACTGAAATATGAGCATCTCTAGGACACTGGCCTTATTTTCTCAGATTTCTGTTCCAGCCTCTCTCTGAATGGTTGTAATCATGTTTTGTGATGTCTGGTCTGAAAAACATCTGATGCAGAGTAATATGCCTTTGTATTTTTGAGTTTAATTTCTAACGTGCTACTGAAAAACTGTAAGATGAGGACTGGCAATACACCTGTTTAAAAAAATTCCACTAATGAGCATATAATTGAGTATGGACAGTGGTTTTGTGAAATGGATTATGGAAAGCCACTGTCTAATAACCACTGATGCAGTAGGTGATATTTCCTTTTTCTGTCCCTAATTTGCCTCTCCTGGAGTCTGAGACATATAGAACACAGAAACATAAAGAATGTGGAGAGAGTTCATGGAAAATTGAGTCTAAATTTCTTTTGTCCTTGTTGTGGCTGGGGAAAATGCTCTGCTCAGCAAAGGACAGCCATCTCCCTCTGGTCTGGCCTTTTATTTGAATGAGCACTTGGTACCCACTGTTTTTTTGTAATTCTCTGAGACTTAAAATGAAAATTCACCAAATGTCTTCTAAGATTATTTCCCAGCATGTAAAGTCTCCTTCTGGGTTGATTTAAGCATTCGTTGCAGGGGAAATGAAAACAGAGGCATTCAGTGCAATCAGTAGTCATCTTCTAAACCCAGAAATACTTAAAGATAATTAGAAATAACTGAAGGGTAAAAATAATTCCCAGGAAAAATATTTTGTCATTACTCATGGCTTTTGTGGTCTGTTAAACTGTAGATCTGAAAGGCTTCCTATCCTACCAAACCATCTGCTCCTTCTAGAGCCTACCTTATCATTGTGCTTGCCTCAAAGAGGAAGCAATACAGTCATGAAGATGAGAGATTGTCTATGCTATGCTACAACTTGAAGTAATAGTAAAATTTAGTTGTTCTAATGACAGAGAAAGAGAACCAGTTTCTGCAAACTACAATGGAGGATTTTTTTTTTTACCAAAACAGTAGGAGAGTTCAATTCAGTAATAAGTTTGTATTGCTGATCCCAGCAGACGTGTCTTTAGTATTTCCTAGTTTAGCTGCTACTCCAACTGGGCACTGACTCCTTAAGTATGTCCATGTCACATTTGAGGAAGCTGAGGTTATAATCCCAGACAAAAGTCTCTCTCTCCCTCAGATCTAAACATTCTGTTCATAAAATGGACAAGGACAGTGACTCATTGTAGTAAGCCACTCAGTAAACGATTACTAGATTGCAAACAGAAAAGGAAGGCATGGCATTGAGTCAGTTCAGATCCAGTGAAAGGAAAGAAGAATGCAAAGCAAAATGAGAAAGTGGAAATAGAAGAGCTGAAGTAAGAGAGAACACATTTGAAAGATGCCATCACTGGCAGCCTGAGAAGTGTTAAACCTTCTAACCCCAGACCTGTGGGATCCAAGGAGGGAGGGAATGAGGGCATGGAAGGTGGAGGTGGGATCAAATCCAGATGATGAAGGAAATTCTTGCTCTGCTAGTATTCTAGCTCTTGAAGGGCCCCTGTGGTAAGTAAGGCTCTCACTGTCTCCTCAGCAAGATGGTGGGCTCTGCCAGTCACCCCTTACCTGCCTCTGCAGGAGATGGCTCCCCAGTCCCACCGACCTTACCTTGCTGCAGCCTCTGCAGTTCTTTCTGGAGCTGTTTCTGCTCCCAGGCCAGTGATTTCATGCGGTAGAGACAGATGTCCTCCAGTCTCTGCACTCTTAGGTTGAGTCTGGCTTCCGCTTGCTTGGCATTCTTCCTCTCCAAATCAATATTATACAGTGGTCCCCTGACCATGGTCCTCTCCATCCTCTTCATGGGCTAGAGACAATGCAACAAGGTCCTCCCAGGCCACCTCAACTCACCTGATGAAATACGGCGGAGAGGCTGACCACTGCCATTGCATTGGCAGCCAGGGTTTAAAGACTGAATTTTTGAAGCCACAGCTACTTAATCAGAGGGAGGCACTGTTGGTAAATGCTGCCTGTAGTAAAATGGGTTACAGATTGACACAAAAGGATGGAGGGTGAATAATTTCCCTGAGTCACAGCCTCTTTACCAGTTAAACAGTGACAGACAACAGCCCCAATCAGATGCCATGAAGATCAGAGAAGTGTAGGAACTACTCTTTGGTGAAGAAAATGAAGAGCTTGTTCAGAGGTCCAGAGGGATTTGGGGGCTTAGGACACAGATTATTTGGGGCCCCCTTCAGTTCATCTATTCATGCATAGACAGGCTTATTCATCCTCTAATTCTGCCATGTGCTTGAGCTATGTTGCGATTCATAACTTTGGCCTCTAATAATTCAGGACAGTTAAATCTCAAAGAGTGGACAGAAAGTTCTATGGAAACATCCCAGGTGATGATTGGAGAAAGAAAATGATGTTATATACACACACACACGCATGTATACATATATGGACATATCCATATTTATATACACATATATACATACATCTATCTATCATCTATCTATCTATCTGTCTGTCTGTCTGTCTATCCTCTATCTATGAATTTTATTCATACCTTAGGAAGAATGATACTAGGTCATTTGAGGGGAAATGGATGGATCTGGAAAAATATGTGAAATAAAGTAAGTCAGGTTCATATTTTCTCTCATATGTGAAAGTTAGACCTAAACAACAGATTATATATATGTATATGTATGTAGACATACAGAGGGTCAACAATATTAATATATTGACTAAATATATGCAAATGTATTAACTAGTGCATAATATATACAGGGGAGGATTCCAGTGATGTAACTCTTTTAAACAACTAACTCACAGTTTAATATATACAGGGGAGGATTCCAGTGGTGTAACTCTTTTAAACAACTAACTCACAGTTTAACAATATGAACACCAGGAAGCTAGAAACATGTATTGTTGTGGGAGTGGGGAATGAGATCAAGGGGAGATGGCCAGATGAATGGAGAGAGGAAAGATGGGTGAGTGCAGTCATAATATTCAATGTACATAAGTGAAAATGGATCCAGGAAAATTGAAGGAGTGGGTGAGGTTGAGAAAGATGGGGAGAAGGATGAAAGGGGCAACATTGATCAAGATGCACTGTATGCATAACTTGACATGTTGAATTGAAACTCCTTTGTGCAATTACTGAAATAGAATATGAAAAGTAAAACGAGAAATCGGCAGAGTGAGGTTTACTGATTACAAATAGAACAGCATAAAAATGAAATAGTGGCACAGGGAAAATCAGATGGGGCCTTAATGCCTCTTCCTGCTCATGTCCATCTTTGAGACTTTACATCCTTTCTACCCTTCACATACCCTGATGCCCAAACCCCCACTGGACTCCTGTCTCCTTCAAGTTCCACAAGAGTAACATCCAACACCAAGGGAGACATCTTTCATGTCCTACACTCATCCCACAGTGATCAGCACAACATGGGGACAGGATATAATTAGATTGCTAACGATAATGCCTTGATGGTAATTATACAGAAAAAAAAGGTTAGCATAAGACAGAGACGACTGTCATAGACCAGCCACTAGATTTAGACCCTAAATAGCAGACTAAACTTCCATTGAAGAACCAGGTAAGTAGCACTTACCTACACATGCAGGGTTCTCAGCTCCTTTCTTTTGCTAGGTTAGGCTGAGTCAATGTGGGTGGGAGCCTTGTGTGAGGAGGGGCAGGAACGGGGACCATTGGAGAAGGCTGTGAAGGAGAACATTGACACAGTGGAAAGCTCTCTTCTTGCCTCCTTAACTCCCTGATCTGGAATGCTATTTCCTTGGGCCATGGGCACCATTCCCTGCTCTAAGGCATTCTGGGAGTGAAGGAAGGCAGCCAGCTTCCAGCCTCACAGGGCCCCAGTGCTGCTCCTGCTTAGTTCTTGGCGGTGTCCATGGGAGCTAAGAATGAAAGCAAGAACGCCTTACTGGATTCTCTCTCTCTCTCTCTCTCTCTCTCTCTCTCTCTCTCTCTCTCTCTCTCTCTCTCTCTCTCTCTCTCTCTCTCTGTGTGTGTGTGTCTCTGTCTCTCTCTCTCTCTTTTCTGTCTCTCTTTCTCTTTTAAATCTCTTTCTCATCTTTCACCATGTTCTTCTTCCGTAACTCTCACTCTTGCTTCTTGGAAACCATGTCAGACCCCCTCCCCCCTCCCCCCCAAGCAAAGCACTTTTTTTTCCTCCTGTGATTGTGCACATTTCATGAAGGAGAGTCCTCAATTTGTTTAATCTGTGTTATTGCACAATGTACTGTTCCCAGGCTACCCTCCCTGTTTAGTGCTCTTCAGAGCTTATTCAGCTTTTCAAGGTGGTACAAACAAGCATTAATAAAATGCATTTAAAAAAATCAACGTGTGTGCTCTGATGTGGCTAGCTGTGGTGGAAGTGAGGAGGCAGAGTGGGACTACTGCTTACATAACAAGATGCTGGGAGGGACTTCACTGTTGCCTTGGGGCCCCATCTGAAAATAAAAGGCAATATAACACAAAGACAGCTGCCAGCACTGGGGCCTCATAATCCCCCCAGAGCTTAGGAGAGGCAGCTAAACTGGTCCCATTACCCACAGTCATCACCCAGCAAACAAACTATTCTAAGGAGATTACAGGGGCTAGGAATAAGGGGAGGGAGAGCCATTATTTGCTCAGTGGGAAGTGGTTCCTTTCCAGAGCTTTCCCATTAGGTCATTCTCCCACTCCCAGGAATGAGGTCTGGGTGTCAGTCAATCGTCAGAGAATCAGGTGCTATATGAGGGGGGTATGGGCACCTCATTCTATAACTAGAGGCTCAATAGGGATGTACTGAATTGTCCTCACTGCATAGCTGTGGCTATGATGATGACAGGCTCCTATGCATTATCTTGAGAAAGAGCAACAATGGATAGCCAGAGTTCTTTTGTGTGTGTGTGTGTGTGTGTGCCAGTCCTGGGGCTTGGACTCAGGGACTGAACACTGTCCCTGGCCTTTTTGTTCAAGGCTAGCACTCTACCACTTGAGCCAAAGTGCCACTTGAGGCATTTTTTTTTTTCTGTTTATGTGGTGTTGAGGAATGGAACCCAGGACTTTACGCATGCTAGGCAAGCACTCTACTGCTAAGTCACATTCCCAGCCCATCAAAGTTCTTAATTTTTTTTTATTGTAAAGGTGATATACAAAGGGGTTACAGTTACATAAGTCAGGTAATGAGGACATTTCTTTTTGAACAGTGTCACCCCCCTCATTTTCTCCCAGATTTTTCCTCACAATCTCTCCCCCCACATTGTATAATCCATTTTCAACACAGTGCCTAGTGAGTACCACTGCTGAATTACTGAACCTTTTATCTCACCATTTCTGGGCTTCTCCTTTCTCTCCCCAAACCAGATAAACTTACATACAAGACAAAAGGTACAGAAGTTAAAAAAAAACAGAGACAAAGGAAAAGACAGAAAAAAAGAACCACAAAAAGTAAAATTTAAAAAATCCTCTTTGTTTCCATTTCGTGGAGTTCATTTCAGTAAGCGTCATTTTATATGATCATATGCACATAGCTACTGCACCTTGCTGATCCTCTCCTAAGAATATCCTCCTTTGGTTTCATTGTGTGAATACTTAGAGTCCTGTTTAATTTATCATGTCCAAGTGTAATTTTTTGTCTTTTACATTGGGTTTACTTATAGACTTACAGGCATATTCTAATTATTACAGATAAGGCAAACCATGCAACCTATGTTTCTTTGGGTTTGGCCAAAGCTCTTGAAGGACCCTCAGTGCATACAATGCTCCTGGGAGAGAACCCAGAGCCATCTTAGTCACTGCCAGCCCTTTAGGAGTGCCATGAAGAACCTGGCTCTGTGGCAGGGAGCATGAGTGACAGAGGGAGAGAAATCACCAGTGTGGTCAGAGCATCCTTCTTCTAGTATCTTCATCATTGTTACTGATGACTCCCTGGGGAGACATGTCAGATCCCACATAGGTGTGTGACTGTCAAGCAGTGGGTTCCCTGAGCTGAGGAGACAAGAGCAGATGTGTAGAAAAATCAAGGGAATGAGCCTCCGCAGCAAGGAACCATATCCAAAGCGAATCCAAAGCAAAGAAGCATGAATAACACCACACAAGATATCTAAATCAAATTGCTTAAAAAGTAGACAGAGGAAAAAGGGGGAATGCATCTGTAGTATTCCAGGTATATATGTAAAAATGAAAGTAGGAAAACGATTGAAAGGGGTGACATTGATTAAGATGCCTTGTACTCACAACACAATGAATTGACATGATGAATTGTAATGGCTTTGTACAACTTACTTCAAATAATAAAATTATAATACAAATAATAAACATTCTTATAAAAACATCCAGAGCTCCCCCTCCCCTCTCCCTAATCAAGTGTGGCAGTGCCCACCTGTAATCACAGTACTTGAGAGGCTGAGACAGAAGAACTATAGGTGTGAGATCAGTCTGGGATATATTGACAGACAAGGTTTAAAACAAAAGAAATAGCCAAACTGAAAAAAGGACATATTATGTCTGAAGGAACACAGATAAAAGAGTCATATCTATCTTCCTATCAGAAACAGTGCAAGCTAGAAAATCGTGCAGAAAGGATGGACAGGTGCTGGTGGCTCATGCCTATACTTCTTGCTATTTAGAGAATGAGATGAGGATTATGGTTCAAAGTTAGTCTGGACAGAAAAATTCAAGACACTCTTATCTCCAATTAGTTGAAAAAAATACTGGGACTGAGTACTGGTGTCTCACATCTATAATCTTAGCTATACAGGAGGCTGAGATCTGAGGATTACACTTAAAAGGTTGCCTGGGAAGGAAAGTTGTGAGACTCTTGTCTTCAATTAACTATGGGAAAACTGGAAGTGGAACTGTGGCTCAAAGCAGAAGAGCATTAGCCTTGAGCAGGAAAGCTCAGGGACAGTGCCCAGGCCCTGAGTTCAAGCCTCATAACTGGCCAAAAATTGTTTATAATAATGTTGGACTTAGGGAGTAGCACAAATGGCAGAGTGCTAGGAGTGAGCAAGCAGGCTGAGTAAGATCACAAGGTCCTGAGTTCAAGTCCTGGTACAGGAACAAAGAACAACGTATATGAGAAGATATATGATATAGATATTAATTAAAAAATCAGATAGCTATATTAATGCCAAATGGAACACTTTTGGGGGCCAGGAATATTATCAGGGATATAGTCATTTGTCAGTGAAAAAGGAGTTAATTCCTCACAAGGATGTAAAACCCTACCATGTTTTTCCATCAAGCTGTGAAATATAGGGAGTTGAAAACTGATTAGAATTGAATGGGGAGGATCAACAAGCCAGTTCTGATCCATGATTCTAATACTTCTCTAGCTGTAATTCATAGAACATGTGGAGAGAACTTAGTAAGGGTGAAGGAAATCAAAGTACTCTCAACTAGCTATGCATGTATGTGATATCTATGAATTAATCTTCTTTCAAACACCAGAACACAAGGAACATGGTCATTTTCCTGTGCACAAGGAACATTTAACAAGATAGATGATGTATGGGTCATAAAACAACTTATAATAAATGTAAAAGTATTACAATCAATGAGGTATATTCTCTGACCACAGTGGAACAAAATTAGAAATCAAGAGAGAGGTAGCTGAAAAATCTCCCTCAGACTTATAAAGCAAAACAATACCTTTGTAAACATAAATTGATGGAGCAAAGTAGAAATTTCACCGATAGATTTAGACATATATGGTCCTTGTATTTTTGACAGAATGTCAAATGAATAATCTTTTCAGCTAATGGTACCCAAGTCTTGTCAAATCACAGTCACCTTACTGAAAATCACAGATAGAGAAAAAAGTTGTATGTAGCCAGAAAAATAATACATACAATGAATAAAGAGAAGAATGAGCAGTGATTTCTCATCAGAAATGATGAAAGATAGATATTACAATGGTGTGGTCTAGATGTATCAAATGCATTTTAAAATTATTAAGTAGCTGCACAAGGAAGTTTCAATTCCAAAGGCCAGGTTATGAGTAAACACATCTTAATATCATCCCTTTCACCGTTCCTCCCATTTCCCCCTCCCATCTCCACCCTCAATTTTTGCATAATGTACATTGAATATAATGCTTGTATATACTCACCCTTCCTCCCTTCACACATGATTTTTTAGTACCAGAAAAAAGTAGACTTGTATATCAAGAGGAAATGTCATTTTAATTTGGAGAAGCAAAGAAATTTTAAATAATGAATTGAATCATTGCCAATAAACCAGAAAGATATTATAAAATGCTCTTTTCTGGTCAAATAAAAGTTACTTGCATAGTAAATGAGAGGTACAGAAAGACATGAAGATCAACAGAGGTTAATAAAAGATTTTACATTTCTTTCTTAATTCCATGGCAATTTATAAAAATTAATTCCAGAATAAGATCTCCCCAAATATCTTCTAAAGTTCTATCACTCTTGATTAAAAAAAAGTCACTGTTAAAAGAATTCTAGTCCGGAGTGATTTCATTGATTAATTATATCACATATTGAAGGAACAATGATTATTTTTTTTTCAGAAAACAGAGGAATCAAGAATACTTTTGTCTTAATAATAATTTTTAAGCAAGAGAATACTCTGATCTCATTTATTAAGTTTAGTATTGCCCTGATAACAAAATCTGAGGAGACATTACAAAAAAAGGGGGAAACAAAAGAGCAACCAAAAGTATATTGAGGGCTAGGGATATAGCCTAGTGGCAAGAGTGCCTGCCTCGGATACACGAGGCCCTAGGTTCGATTCCCCAGCACCACATATACAGAAAACGGCCAGAAGCGGCGCTGTGGCTCAAGTGGCAGAGTGCTAGCCTTGAGCGGGAAGAAGCCAGGGACAGTGCTCAGGCCCCGAGTCCAAGGCCCAGGACTGGCCAAAAAAAAAAAAAAAAAGTATATTGAGTTTCATTCTCTCCCTAGTCCAACAGGAGATATGTATATATGCATAGTATATGTGTGTATATATATATATATATATATATAACAAAGCATAGAGCACATTTGATATGAGTATCATCATTAAGTCCTTCAAGATAAACCATTATTAAACTGCTCTTAAAGAATATCTTAGTACCTTTTAACCATTTCTCCTATTTCTCCTCTTGATATCCCTTGAGAGAATAGATTTATTTATTTTATCAGTCTTGGTCTTCAGCATGCAGCACAATGTCTAGCTCATGCCAAAGTGTCCAACAACTATGGGATGATTAATTAGAAAATGTAGCAAGTTAAGCAAGCTCTCCTTCAAACTTGGGCAATTCAAATCTCATGTTTTCCTATTTAACACTAAAAAGCTTCTTTCATGCCCCTCTAATGGAATGGGTTTTCAAAATAATGATGAACATCTTAATATTTTGGGCTTGGAAGATCACAGCTTGTTTAGCCTCCTCTCATTCTAGTAGGTTTGTCCATCACTTTCACCACCCCCACCCTTCCCCAACTCATTCCCGGCTGACTGGCATCTTCTTGCCATTCTGTCTTCCTAGTTTATTCCACAGTAAACACTTTCTGAGCTTGCGAAGTTTCTGCAAACCCATAGCCAGGTGCCTGTGATAGAAATGGGAGTGCCAGGAAAGCTGGCTGTTTGGCCTCTTCACTTCTGGTAACAGGGTTTCGCTTTCTAATCACCTAGTGACCAGATAACAGCAGTAATCACTTTTATCCACACAAAAGTACACACAGTTGTTGAATTAACACACTCCCAATCTCTCAGTCTGTTTAATGGGGAACTTTATGTAATACAGGATCTCTCTTAGTGACATACTCCTGCAATGCCCACCCACCTACACAAGTAAACATGTACCTCCCTCATGTGCAAAACAAGACCTGCCTTCATTTTCCATGGCTTCTGCAAGAAGCTATCACAAGTGGGAAGAGGTCCTTCAGTACTGCAGGCCAGGGGTGGGGAAGCCAGGTGTTGGTAGCACCTTGCTCCTTCTGGGGGCTCAGGAGAACAATCCTCCCTGGTCTCCTCCAGCTTCTGTGGTCCCCACCATGTTTTGCTTGTGGTACTGCAACCCCAGTCTCTCCTGGCCTCCATCTCCCCTTTGCCTCTTTCCCCTGTGTTTGGCTTTATGTCCCTTCTCATCATGGGTAAGGCTCTGTCCTCACTTAGAATGAATGCACCTTACTTAGAATAGATCCTCAAGGGCCTCATTTCTAAGCAAGGTCATACTCACAGGTACTGGGAATTTGACTTTCAAGAAGCCTCTTGGGACCACAGCTGAGCTCATGTCCTATACTAATGACTCTTAAAGCAATCTCCCAGAGCCCCTTCGTTCAGGTCTGTGTTATCCTTTTATTTTTTTCTAATTTTTTTTTTTTTTTGGCCAGTCCTGGGCCTTGGACTCAGGGCCCGAGCACCATCCCTGGCTTCTTCCCGCTCAAGGCTAGCACTCTGCCACTTGAGCCACAGCACCGCTTCTGGCCGTTTTCTGTATATGTGGTGGTGGGGAATCGAACCTAGGGCCTCGTGTATCCGAGGCAGGCACTCTTGCCACTAGGCTATATCCCCAGCCCTTCTTTCTAATTTTTATTTGGCACAATTTTCTTTCATCATACATTGCTCTCTCATTTATTACTGTGAGTTATATCATGTTACTTGTTAAATGTATCCTACTAATCTAGTGTTATGAAATTTCCAAGAGCATCATGTTATAACATAACTCTGATTTTTTTTCCATTTTTTATGTCTCCATCAGCAACTCCCTTCTCCCTTAGTCTGTTAACAAATTACCAAATCTGCTTGTGAATACACCTGAGATATAATTCTTCTTTTGTCTCTTCCATAACCATTCTTACCATCCTGCCTGGCACTTCTCATGCCTATCTGTGCCTGGTAATAAACTTGATTCCTACCAAATTGAGAAACATCATTGATTAAAAATTCTGATAATATGTCTTTGCTTGTGAAATAAAACTTCTTGCATTTGCTGGTACAGAAATATAAAAGAACAGTTCACACCAGATCTCTCTTACAAGTTCTGTGTCCTGAAAAATTTCATTTATAAGCCATGGCCTCTAAGAACCAATGAAAATTTAAAGTTTGTTTCCATTTACTTTCAAGGGTAGAAGATAGAATCCATTCCAAGTTGGAAAGCAATTAAATACATAATAATTGGCAAGAGATTCCTTTCTTATTATTGACTATCAGGCAAGTATGAAGTCAAGATTGGAAGAAAAGTTGGCACGTCCTGAAAAAGGGAAAAAGTGAGAAAAACTACCTGTTAACTCATCAACCTACTAACACTTTGAAAAGTTTCTCTCTAGGCCTCGAGGAGAAAAATTTCCCATGAAATACTGCTTTCATTCAGACTAAAAGCAACCTTCCTTCCTGTTATCTCTACTCTATTAGTCTTAGCCTATTTTTTTGGCAAGCCAGCTCATGCCCATTCAATGCCAAATATTTTTCACAGATTTTCTCTGTATGCTAGGGAGCTGGGTTTCAGGGGCTGCTTCTCCTCAAAACAATCTTCAGAAGATCTTGAAGATTTGCTTACAGATCCAGAATGTTTTACAAAACAGATCATGTTGTGACAGATCAATATTAAGAAAATTACAACCAAAAATAAATTACTTGAATGTAAGTGCCATTTGTTTCAGAGTAATCAAAGTGTGGCAGTTAATGGGGACACCATTTGCAATTAAAACTAAGAAAAGGCTAGGTTCTGGTGGTTCACATCTGTCATCCTAACTACTCAGGAGGTTGAGATCTGAGGATGATCTTGGTTTGAAGCCAGTCCAGATAGAAAAGTCTTGGAGACTCTATCTCCAATTAACCAGTAGCAAAGGTGAATGGGAGGCATGGCTTAAGTGGTAGATCACCAGTCATGAGCAAGAAAATTAAACAAGAATGGCAAATTCTGGGTACTACACAAACAACAACAACAGAAAGAGAACAAGTTTACTATATTATGGTAAGGTCACGTGGTTATCACTATGAGAGAAGAACTGCAGGTCTTTTCTGTGTTTACAAACAGCAAGCAAATTGGTTCACATGGCCATTGGAAGAGAATTGATTTCTAAGGAAGCAATGCATGTTAGGGTTTTCAGTGAATTTGAGGAAACAAGATGAAGGTGAGAGCAACTGTTCCCTCTCTGCACCCCTCTCAACCCATCCCACTCCCCTCATCAATACTCACACACTCAAAACCACAACTACTTTCTCTCCCCATGCCCAGGACTAAAGCCTGATGAGTCTATGTTCAGCAAATATTGGCCCAAGAATGCTCTCAGGTGGCAAAGTGTCTGAGACATGGCAAGGGTTTTCACAAAGCATGATGTCCAGGGTGGGGAGGACTCAGGAGAGAATGACAGGGAACCTGAATCTTATTTTTAAAGTTATATTTAAGTAGTTGTTGTTGCCATTTAACAGCCATTTATGAATACAATATGTTTTGATCAATGTCCCCCTTTCAACGTCCTCACCCAACACTGGCTCTCCTAAGCACCTCCTTCTCTCATTCTTAATTTTGTAGGATATACCTTGGATTCTTGACTGCATTATCACCCCTTTCTCTTCATTTGTCCACTCTTTCCCCCCTGACCCCACTCCAGGTCTTTCTAGTACCTGCTTTGCCTTTCTAAGGAATCACAGTATTTGAGTTCTATCTTGAATCGACCGTATTTCAGTTAATACATTTGTATACACTTGCCTACTACCCAATGGATGAATGGATCAATAAAATGTGCTATAAGTATACACGTGGAATTTTACTTGCCCATTAGAAAGAATGGCATTTTACCATTTGTAAAGAAATGGAAAGACCTGAAAAAAATATGCTAAGTGAAGTAAGACAGATCCAGAGAGACAAGGAATGCACTTTTTCTCTTATATGGGGAAGCTAGATTTATGTTAAAAATGGGAATCTTTAGGCCACTGTAGGCCAAAGGCATTCTGTCTGAAAATGAGGAAGATGATAATGAGATTTAGTTTCATGATTCTATTTTGCCTTAAGATGGAATACTTGAAACTACTCAGTAGGAAACTACTGTGTTGGAATTCAGGTTGTAGGGTTACATATATAATTACCAGTATCAAATTAGGTTGTGACTGGAATTTCCATTGTATACCTATAGCTAAAGCTACAGCTGTTGTGTAGGCTTTCAGTAGTTCCAAAGATTAACACAAGGTGGAGCAACTAAATCACTCACTAAATTGAAGATTGGGGCATTGAAGTGTTTTCTAGGCTGGAGCCTGAGCAGGTCTGAACAGAGCAAGGATCCCTTTATTTTAAATTTTACATTTGCTTCTCTTGAAGGCACAAAATGCTGTTTCATAAAATTGGATATTTATGATTTAAGGCGATGTGTAGTAAAGCTGCTTTTTCCTCTTTTGAAGTTAGGAAACATTAAAAAAACTTTTTAAAAGGGTAAAATGCTATGGAATTTGATTTTTTTCTCTTCTTGGATGCTAAAATGGAAGAGCCTATTTTCTGGGTTGGTAAAATGTTATTTCTAAGCGAAGCTTAGTGATTCATGCCTTTAGTCTCAGTACTCAGGAACTGAGGCAAGGGTCTCATAAATTCCATGCCAGTCTGGGTTACCTAGCCAGTTCCGAGCCAACCTGGGGCTATAAAGTGGGTGCAGAAAAATAGAAAAAAATCCTGTTTCTAGAGGATTCTGCCTAAAAATATCATGCCAGTTCTTTATTCTGAACTCCAGAAACAATTTCTGGAGTCAAAGCCATAAAATAATAGAGTGAAAGGACTTAAAAAAAAACCTTAAAATACTGAAAAGATATGCATTGTAGTGATAAAATTAACACAGGCAAGGGACTTGAGGTTATTTGCCTCACCGAGAGTGCATCATGGTTCGCATCTTCCTCCTCATGGTGCCCCTGTTCTTAGTGCTTGTTTTGCACTTTGCAGCTTGCTAGTGCTTTGCCATTCAGGCAGAGTGGACATAAACAAGGGCCACCTGTTCTCTTCCTGTTTTCGGTCAAGACATTCTTGCTTCCTCAGGGAACTGACCTTCCTGTTTATGTGACTATTGGACCATTGCCTTGTCCCCAGAGCACTGGGCCACCCTTGCTGGCTTGGTATTGCCATCCTGCCTCACCTTTTGGGCCTTCCATCACCTATCCTCACCACCCAGGTCCTTAAATATAGACTGAAGCTCTTTCATGTTTTACCACTTACACTTGGAGCTGTCCCTGCAAAGCCTCGTGCATACATCATAGCTGTTTTGTGCTATTATTTCAATAAACTTCCCACTCTGTTTCGACTTGTCTCTGAGTGACACATTTCTTGTTTACAGATTTCAGGCTGCCATTTCAATGGCCCCAAAGATGACCTAAATCCCCTTCTATCCATGATGGTGGCTCTTCTACACCTTTGTATCTCTACTGAGGACCAATATGGATCTATTTTTTATAGCCTTATTATTATACTTTAATTATCTTTAAGTAGTTGTGCAAAGGATATGCATTGAATGCACAGAATATGCAATGATTGCCTTCTCCCTCTCCTTCCTCTTTTCATTCCTCTAACTCCCTCCCTTTGACCTCACTCCCTCAGATCTCAGGTACCAGTTTGCTGGTTGGACTCTGTTTTTTAAAAATTTATTTATTAATTAAACAAAAATTTTTGACAAGGTGTTGTGCACAAGGGGTACAGTTACATAGTAGGGCAGTGTGTACATGACTCTGTGTTTTTGTAAGAAGGTATAACATTTGAATTCTCCCCTGCATACACAATATGTATTTTTACTTCAAGCTCTCTAGTCATTCTGTTTCTTTACTGAAGTCCTCAACTTCCAGTTTATTTTAGCAGCTCACCTTTATGATTTGGAGTGCCCAGGCTGTGAGCCAGGGGCAAGAACAGGTGGGATGAATTCTAAAGAAATCAGTCACCAGTGCAAGCAAAGTTCTTAGCAACTTGCTCAGTGCCTGATGACCATCCATTAAATGGAAGGTATTATTACTTGTTGAAGTTTTCCAACCCATTTAATCTAATACATTATCAAATATCTGCCTGACAATAAGCTCATTTTACTGAGGGTGCCAAGAATTAATAAGCCATGACCACTTTCTTTCAGAAGCTCATGGGCAAGGGAAGGAGATAAGTATGCAAATTAGTAATTGAAAAACAACACCGCTCCTTCTAATTAGGAATCACTGGGCTGACAGGTACCAGGTACCAGGACAATCTGGTGGCTTTGGTGGACTATGTCACCCTTCCTCTGTGTTTAATATGGATCAGGATGATTTTAAAATCCTTTACATATACTTGTTCAAGTCTCCTGGATCAACTATTAAAAGCAGCTTCGATATTGTTGCCATTTTTATGTGCCAGAAAAGGCTAGCTGTACTCGAGCCCAGGAGTTCCAGCTTTCAAAGCTGTGTTTTAGAATATTCTCCTGCTCCCAGCAGAGCTTATGGGGATGAGGGGCCAGGAGGGCTGTGTGTGTGTGTGTGCGCGTGTGCGCGCGCGTGCACACGCGTGTGTGCACATGTGCGGTGTTTCTCACAGGTAGGGCTCAGGATGAAAGTGCTTCCACACCTTGCTTGGGCCTTGCCTTCTGCCTGCAGCCATGTGCTTGCATCATTTCCCAGTCCCCTCACCCTGCCACCGTGCCTGGGTCCCCATGGGAGAGGAGTCTTCTGTACAAACCAGATGCTCCTTGAAGTGTGCGTTTTCAAGCCCGCGACAGCTGGGCTGGGAGCGGCTGGTGTTTATAACTAGATTGGGCCGCCTGTTAAGTCTATAATGGGTGTTCCGAGTCCAGATGGCTGCTCTGGCGGTCAGCTCGCATCTGGCAGGGAATGCAGGGAAGCACGTAGCTGGCTGGAGCATGGGTGATGTCCTTCTTAGGGATATGGAGACAAGAAGGGACTCCAGGGAGTGATGATGCCTTGGTCCCCATGTATCTGAGATGGATCACTCCCCAGCCCAGTCCCTCCCTCATCCCCCACCCCCTCAGCTCAGAGACCAGAACGCCTCTGCCTGTGGCTCTGCCTTGCCTTGTGATGGCAGAACGGGGCTTCATGCTGGAACCACTGGCAGAAGGTTCAGACACCGTGACTCGGTTCAGATCTCCAGTCTTCTAACTAGAGTTTGCACAGGCTTGCCCTGACAAAGTCAGATTCACTTCCCAGGGATCCTGGAGGGCTGGGAATCTCTGAGAAATGATCGGGTAACAAGGAGCCCATGTTATGCCGGTGTCCTGTAGGGTCTTACAGGTGGGGATCTGTGGATGGTATGGATTTTCATTAAACATATCTTCCTTGGGCAGCCCCAAGTTCAAGTAGTATCCCTTAGCAACCACCCCTCTTCCTGTCCAGGCTGCCTGGTTTCTTTGGAGAGCATTTGGGATGCAGAGATTGAACAAGACTTGATCACAGATACACAGTGAGTAAGAAGCAGATCTAGGGTCTGCATCCAGGTTTGCAGCTCATCACTGGCATTAAAAAAAATCCAAATGATGCTAAAAGCTACACTTCACTCTCAGCTGAGGTGATAGGCTAATTTCCATGACAGACATCCATTCTACAAAGCAGTGTGGACCTTACTACACACAGTCCACTGCTACCAGTTTGCCAGGCTCTGAAGCTTGGTTCTCCGCCCCCCCCCCCCCCCACTCCCCAGTCCCCTGGTCCTGGAGGAAACCATGTTTAGCTCTGAACAGAAGGAGTAGCAGGAACATCTGTCCTGCAGATGCAGAAGCTTGCCTGCACCGTTTGGGTCTGGCTCAGGCCTAACTTCTTGACTCTTGCTATTCTTTCTGGGTCTGGCGCAGGCCTAACTTCTTGACTCTTGCTATTCTTTCTTTGATCAGCTGTGGGGCTTGAACTCTGGGCCTGGGAGCTGTCCCTGTCTTGGCTGGCTAGAGTTCCATTCTCCCTTTTATGCTTCCTGGGATCTGGGATGCCAGACACATGCCTCTGTCCCTAGCTTTTTGCTGGTTGAGTTGTGTAAACTTTTCTGCCCATGCTGCTTTTGAACTGTGGTCCCATTCATCTCCTGAGTAGCTAGGATTACAGGCTGAGTCACTGCAACTGTTTGAAAGATGAACAACCAAGTATCTTCGGAAAAATATGCTCCCCTCAACTGAAATAGCTGTATGAGATACAAAAGGTTTTCAGAGATATGTGTGTGTGTGTGTGTGTGTGTGTGTGTGTTCACTATTAATTCAGCTGGGTGGTCCCTAGTGTGCAGCCAGGTGGCTGCACAGCAAAATTTCCTGGGAGAATTTTTATGGAACTCTTGACTACTATGTCATGATGGTACTAACGAAATCAGAATTCCCCTGATTTGGGGGGCCAGGGATTCATATTTAAGCTAGGCATTAGTGGCTCACACATATAATCTTAACTACTCAGGAGCCTGGGATCTAGTTCTAGGCCAGCACGAATTCACTGGACTCTATCTCCAAAATAACTACCAAAAAGCAGGGCTAACAATGTGGCTTGAGTGAGAGAATGTGAGACTAGCAAAGCCAAGATTATGCATTCAAATCATATAGCCAGTTAACAAAGAAACAAATAACTTTAGCTTGCATCTTAATCTTCTGCAAGGCCTTGAAAAAGGCAGATTACTGGGTTTGCCCCCAGAGTTTCTAATTCAATAGGCCTGAATGGGCCAAGGAGCTTGCATTTCTAACATGTTCCTGGGTATTACACCGCTGTGGGGCCAGTCCCACAAGCTAAGGATCATTAGAGTTCCTTCTGTGTCAGAACCATGGCTCTTCTAATGACTAGTGCTGAAGTCACCAGAAACTTGATGAATAATCTCTTCCCTGAATTTGCATAGCTTTTTAAAGCTGAGTCTTATTTGCATAAAATACTAGCTCATATTTGTGACCTGTTTTATATCTATAAGGGCAATGATACAGACCCACAGTAAATCCCTACTACTTTAAGGAAAACATTAACATTTTAAGACACTTCTCATCTTCTTTCCCCCTCAAGAAGCAGAAGATCAGTCAGAAAATGGCATCGCAGACTATTGTTTCTAACCTCCACTTTACTGCTTCTTAAATAACAAGCAAACATTTATTTCTACAGAGGAAAAATGCTTGTATTTTTCTAAAACGAACAACTTGTGTTTTCAAGAATTATGAGGGGGCTCATTATTTGGGGGGTGATTATAGTCCCTTGGTAGAAGCCATTTTCTGGGGGCAAAGGGGGTGATAGTTGGGTTAGGACTAATGGGGACATCCATCTGGACCCAAGGGAAATTTACTCCTTAAATTATACTAGTAACTAGAAAGTGTAGGGTAAAGGGACTTACCTAACTGGACCTTGCTCCTTTCCTGCTTCTATTTTAGTATTCTTTGTAAACAGACTAGATCAGATTAGTGTTATCTGCCCTATCATCACAGCTGGTTGGTAGATGATAAGACTCATCTAGCCCAGAATTAATGGGGCAGGTCTGTGTACTTTCCTGGCAGACCTCAGCTTAGTTCTCCCAGGCAGTTGCCCTTCAGAGCTGAAGCCAGGAGAGTTTCTGAAGCCAAACAGCAGCTTGGCCATGGCCATTCTCACTTGTGTAGTCTCCTTTGATCAGAGATTTTCAGAGCTGCAGGGCTGGTCAGTCTGACATGTTTTTTTTTTTATTTTAAAAAATTTTTATTTATTTATTTTTTTGGCCAGTCCTGGACTGGGCCTTGGACTCAGGGCCTGAGCACTGTCCCTGGCTTCTTCCCGCTCAAGGCTAGCACTCCGCCACTTGAGCCACAGCGCCGCTTCTGGCCGTTTTCTGTATATGTGGTGCTGGGGAATCGAACCTAGGGCCTCGTGTATCCGAGGCAGGCACTCTTGCCACTAGGCTATATCCCCAGCCCTTCTGTGACATGTTTTAAACAGATATCATTACCTGGCTTCAGTTGCTGGTACTGTATCATGTCAGCTCGGAAGAGCATGCAATTACTCTGTACATAGAAAGAGGGTAAGTAATGGCTGAGGGAGATGACCGTGTCTTCCAGTCTTATTCCACATTTTTGTACTCATGCTTCCATTCAGCTAGGAAGAAAATGAGGTCACTAATAAAAGGAGACTACTGACTATTGACCAAGGAAATGCCTTAGTGTAGATTTTGCTGAGATTCTTGAGGGCTCTTGGATATGGTCTTAGTCCTGTGTTCAAATTCATGGACAAACAACAAAATCTATGCTTGAGGAACTGGTGCAGTCTCACAAGGATTGGCATGTTTTCATTTTACAAGTCATTTTTGAACCACTTATGGTGTCTCTGGCACTGTTCTCAGCAATGCAATGACATATAAACTCTGTGATGTCTGATTCCATGAGGCTCAAACCTTCCATTACTATTGGTATTGTTATTATTAATTTCTACTGGGTTCATGTCTGTGCTGCTCAAAAACAGATTCCATAAGAATTCTTTTAAACTGGGGGAGGAGATCCCATTTGGAGAAAGAATCCCACACTAGAATCCCAGCATGCTGGATTGCTGTTGGATGTAGTCTTTTCTTGCACAAATATTTATTCTCACCTAATGTAGTTCAATACTGTCCTAGGGTTCTAGGTTGAGCAAAAGATCACAATGCATTTCTTACACTGTTGAGAGATTGTGTGTGTGTGTGTGTGTGTGTGTGTGTGTGTGTGTGTGTGTGTGTTGTGAGGATCTTGGAAAGCCTGGAACTCTTGTTTGGCTTCTTGGTCAAGGCTGATGCTTTACCACTTGAACTACACTGTACTTCTCTGGCTTTTTGGTGGTTAATTGGAGATAAGAACCTCATACTTTTCTGCCCAGGTTGCCTTTCAACCATAACCTTCAGCTCTCAGCCCCCTGAGTCACTAGGATTACAGGTGTGAGCCTTTAGCACCTGGTAGAGGGAGGTACTCCTCACCTCAGCTTCTTCAGGACTGTGGTAGGTGGAATTTGGGGGCTTCCTTTTCAGAATGGATCCATGTGTGTCTATTTGCCAGGGTCCCTTGTGTTCTCACAGGCAGGGGTATTGCCTCTCCCACAGCCAGTACCTTTTCTTTGCCTGAGACATTAAGCTGCCCTGCAGAAAACAAGAAAGTGGTTGAAACTACTAGAAAATTGGACAGCCACAGAGAGCCACTTAACTTCCTCAATTATGTGTAATTTTGTGAAAGAATAAACATGTAAACACTGAGATAGTGACGTTACATACCAGAGCATCATGAGGAACTTTTTTTTTTTTGCCTCTGGATATTTAATAGCACTATTTAGTTCTTGGGTGAGCAGAGTTGAGAGCAACAGGAGAGCTTGGTTTGTCCCCAGTGCTCCCTTGTCCCATCCTGTCAGGACTAGCTGGCTGTTCAGGGACTCTCTTTTCATGTCCTAGGTGAATAGAAACAATGGGAATCTAAACACATTTGAAGGGGCACTGTGGAGCCAGCTTAATGAGATACTATCTCATGTTTCTTTTCCAGAATAGAATGTGGTCCTTAGGCTACCCTCTAGATATTGTGGACAAAGAAATTTCCTGAAGGTTGGCTTTGACGATGCTTATTTTCTGTTCATCCAAAACTGTTCCTCTGCTTAGTCATGTTTCAAGGCTTCTTGAGTCTTGTCTGGTGTTCTCAGGCCTTCCCTTGTCATTAAAGGGGTCTGGGGTAGAATGTTCTCCCTCTGTTCCCACTGGTGTAACAGGACTAGAATGTCTATGAGTTTCAGGTTTACTTACTATTGCTATTATTGTCACAATGGAAGCCTAAAGGGCCACATTTAAGAATTTATTAATATAAAACCAAATAATGAACCACATGCTGGTAGCTCACTCCTATAATCCTCGCTACTCAGGACATTGAGATCTGAGGATCACTGTCTGAAGCCAGCCAGCACAGGAAAGGTTGGGAGACTCTTAGCTCCAAGTAACCACCAAAAAGCCAGAAGTGTATCTGTGGCTCAAGAGGTAGAGTGCCAGCCTTGAGCAAAAAAGCCTCATTGATAGAGTTTGGGTCCTGAGTTCAAGCCCTAGTATCAGTACACACGTACACAGACACACCAAAGTGAAACAAATAAAACAAAATCCCAAATGGTATAACCATCATTTCATATTTGCACAGATTTTTGTTATAAGGGAGTCCCAGATAAGACCCAAAGATGCAAGTCACAAGATCTGACCACTTTTCTAGTGGTAAAAATGGAGATTTCCCTAAGCATCATTGGTGTTACCCTGAGAAGCATCCTGAGCTGTCAGGACTCATTGTGTACTTTGTAGATGCACTGCCTGACTTGGGGTAGAAAAATTAATCCCCGAGGGCCTGTGGTCCTGTACATGTCAGAAGGCAGACACCAAGGGATATGGCCAGAGATCCAGTCTTGGTCCCAAACCAATCATCCCAGTCACCCATCAAGTCCTTTTGGTGTAGACTCCATGTTAGGATCCCTCTGGGGGAGAAGGGCACAGTGACTTCTCTCCTCCTCCTCTCAAACATCCAGCCATCTGGGCAGATAGGGTAGGAGTGAAAAGAGTGTAGTTACCCCTGATCTAGAAAAGCAGGTAGGGGACAGGAAGCAAGGTCTCATGTGAACTTAAAATTCACATACATGCCCCACTGTTCTGTCAAACTCTACTTTGCAGACATAAATTAAAAGATAAATTTGTGTGTGTGTGTATGTGTGTGTGTGTGTGTGTGTGTGTGTGTGTGTGTTTGCTCATGCCTTTAATCTAGTCATTTAGAAGGCTGAGGAAGGAGGATGCTGAGCTGAAAGCTAGCCTGGGATAAGGAATGAGGCTCTATCTCAAAGAAATCAAATCAGATCAAACAAAAACAAAACAGCAACAACAAAAAGAAAAGAAAAACACAAGATAAAATTATGATGATGCTTCTATCTTCTGAGAGCACATAAAGATTAAATTGGCAACTTGGTTTATATTTGCATTGAGAGAAAATACAGAGATACAAATATCACTAACCACAGAGACAGGACTAGGGACTGCTCTATAAAGACGCACCCAGAAAAGAGTAATTTTGTTAATCCTGGCACACTAATCATAATAGGTAACACTTATGAATGTTCATCATGTGCCACACACTGTTCAAAAGCATTTAGTGCATCTACTTAATCCTACATGATAGGACTGTTGTTTTTCCATTTTACAGATGGGCAAACTGAGCTATGGAAAGTTGTTTCCCTCCCTCCTTTCCTCCTTCCCTCCCTCTCATCCTTCTTTTCCAAGAATTGGGTTTGAACTCCAGGCTTTGGGGACTCTGTTGTTTTTTAATTTCCTTCCTTTTGCCCAAGGCTAGTGCTCTAGACAAGATTCAGAGCCCACTTCTGATTTTTTGCTGGTTAATTGGAGATAAGAGTCTCAGAGACTTATCTGCCTATATTTGGCCATGATCCTCAGATTTTAGCCTCCTGAGTAGCTAGGATTACAAGTGTGAGCCACCAGTGCCTGGCTCATTTTATCCTTTAATTATATATAAGAGCAGTGAGGCAGGGTAGCTTTAAGCCTTGGCTTTGCTATTTACTCCTCTATCTTAGCAGTTAATATCTGTGGAATTCTTTCCTTAATCTTGCCTCTGCCTTAAAGATCACTGCTTTTTCTATTTGTGTTTTTGAAAGCAGAAAGTAAAATTTGTGTTTTCAAATGCAGAAAATACTAAGTTTGTGAACATCTATTCTCATGAACCTCTGTTTTTACCTTGGAGGACCTCTTAAACTCTAGGATTCCAGAATGAGGGAAGTTAACCTGCAATAATACATAGCCCAAATTCCAAAACTATTTCCACAGGTTTTCTGTATTACCTGTCAGAGCACAGCATGGGGTGACTTCTGGCACTGTCAAGTGTCCCGAAGTTTTTGGATTGAATGGTGTGAGCACTACATAATAGAATACAGGAGATAATGGAATGTATTCTTAAGGGCCTTTTGACCATATCAATACAGTTCTACTTTCTTCAAATCAAAAATCCAGACCACTTTTCTTTGTTGTGCTTAATTACAAGTGTTTTTAATTAGATGAATTCCATTAATGGCCAATTAAGTTTCAATTTCGAGGTCATATCCAAACACTGGCAGCCCCAACACAGCTTGGGCTCTATGCAAAGTGACCTGGGTCTGGTCTTCCATCTGTTTAATGTTGCTTTGCCCATTAAGAGAAGTTAATGCTTCCCTAATTGTTTGTCTTGGGAGAGAAGCCAAATTCTAGCCTTCCTTCTGCAGCCTGCGTGTGCCCAGCTGTGACTGTTGCTGTTGAGTAGAGGAAGGAGAAGAGGCAGAGGAGAGAGGAGGGGAAGGTCTGGGTTCCTACCATAGATTAGGGAGTGCCGGTAAATGACTGCACAGAGGGATTCGAGGTGGAAGTGGTTTGAGTGGTTGGTAGGCACTCATTATGTGACACATGTACAATGTGTCATGAAGACAGTGATAATTTGGTTGATCAAACTGGTAGTAGCAGGATGTTTACTTTATTTGCTGGTCCTGGGGCTTGAACTCAGGGCTTGGGCACTGTCCCTCAGCTTCTTTTGCTCAAATCTACCAGTTAAGCCACAGCACCACTTCTGGCTTTTTTGGTATAGTTTATTGGAGGTAAGAGTCTCACAGATGTTTCTGCCTGGCCTGGCTTTGAACTTGGATCCTCAGATCTCAGCCTCCTGAGTAGCTAGGATTACAGGAAATGAGCCACTGTTACTGTTTACTTCTGTATGCAGGGGTGGGGGGCAGGAGGCCCTTGAAGACTGTTGATACCATTTATCTTTCTGTCTTACTGTTTTCAAAATGTAGTATTGGTGGAAAGCAAGTAGAGATTCTCCATAATTAGTACTTATTTACCATGTGACACTTAGGAGCAGGTTAGCTGAATTATGTCATATGATTGTCACAATGTTATATAGTAGGTGAAATTCTTGTTTCTGTTTTGCAGACGAAGAAACTAAGGCCTAGATAGGTTAAATCATTTTTGGAACAGTAGACATTTGGTATAACTGCAGACTGTACCTCCATTGAGGCCGTGATGAATTCAAACAGTACCTGAACAATTGAAAGATTAGCCAGAGTCTTTTCATTCAAAGGACTGAGATGTCTATCTTTGCCCTATGAGATTAGAAAAGCAAATGTTTATCTCAGCAGTGAAGCCACATATCATCATCAATTTTTTTTTACATGAAAGTAACAGTTTATTCTTAGCAGGATAAAAGGAGATAAGGCAATAGAAACAGACAATGATATATGTAGACTGGCCTGATCTATGTTGAGGATTCAAGATTAAGGAAATGTGGATCCACAATAAGCAGTGGTATTTACTAAGAAAGACTGTAAGCATTTCAATAGAATGTTTTTGCTTCTTCTTCCTGCCTGATCCTTCTCATCTTCCTGCACGCACCTTCACCACCCACTGCCTGGGTCCTGTGAAATTGGAGCTTCTGCCAGGGCCATCAGCCCAATGTGCTGCTTCTCTCAGAGGGAAGCACAGAGCTTGCTCTCATTGACTGAGAGGAGGGCATCTGCAATATGGAAGTTGAAGGAGGGTGTGCAGGCCGCTGAATGGGTCCCCCAGTGGGAGGCAAAAATAACATGTAATGACAGGTCGAAGCTTGGTTGGGGGGGGGGAAATCAACAATATTTAATCTCACAATGCAAGAATTGATCCTATGTGGCAGAAAAAAATGGAGCCATCCTTTCAAAGCTTGGATTGAAACGATTCTTTGTGTCCTATAAACCAGTTTATTTATAACTTATAATCAGACCAGCCATAGGTTCACATGTCATCCCAAGGGTGCTTACATACTAGAATTGTGGAAAATCAAAGTCTCAAAGTTCTTCTGGGCCCTTGACATCCTAAGTGTGGTCTTGACAAAATAAAGGCCCCAAGGTTAGAATGGTTTGCTGAAAGTTGGAGGTGGGCAGAGAACGAACACAGTTGTAAATCTTATAACCAGAAAATAAAGGATCTTCCTTTCCCTTCACATATCTTCACTCCACATTTTAATGCAAAATTAGAGGGGGAAAAAGTTTAATTTCCTTACCGCCGTCTCATATTGAGGGGTTGATCTGAGCATACTATCATTGTCAGCAGGGTAAACAAAGCCCACTGTCTTCCTCCCCTTTCGTTCTCTCTGTTGTATATACTTCATGCTAGATTTGTGTGATTTCCTAAATAAGAGGAGGAAAAGACAGAGAGTGGTAATAGGTAGACAGAAGAGAGAACAGGCAGGAAATCAAAGACTGAGACCACTGGACCCTTACTTATTTGTCATGAAAATTTTACTATAGGTCTGACTCTATTTGGCTCTATTTTAACTGGAGAGCTGATCATTAGTAGGAACAAATATAGTAAGTATTTAATTAAATTGAAACCATCAAGTTTTACAGTAAACTTTCATCATTCTCTGTTTATATACCATTTGGGTTTCCTGGGTTATAAATAGGACTAAATTGAATGTTGAGCAAGACTTCACAACGTTGTGGCTCTGTAAACATGAGAATGTCACTGTAATCAGGTTTGCAAATAATCTACAATCCAGGCCACTAGGGGATGTCCCAGATTCTACATAATTACTTTGGATTTCTTCTTGTACGCTTAAAAATGAGAGTCATGTCTCCCAAAGTGAAATGCTTTGTTCAAGATAGAGTTAGAATTTGGCGGAGTGAGCACAAACTTTGAAATGAGACACTTGCATTTAAATACTGGCTCTGACGTGCTTTCTGGTTGTGTAACCATGTCTGCTTCCTTAAAGTTTCTTCAGTTCTTAGCTTCTCACCTGTAATGAGAATGACACAGAGACTTTGTATATGATGATTTTTATTACTTTCTACCCTTCTTTCTCTTCCTTTACATTTATAAATGAAAACTCAGACTAGTCAATGCTGACTGACTTCTTTAACTTCCCAGAGAAAGAATCTACTTACTAAAAAGACCTGGTTAACAACCCTCAGCCATCCAGTCTTGACACTGCTTAATCTCATGGCAGTTCCACTGTTGTGACTTTTTGTGGAATAAACAGGACTTTTTGATGGATAACCACTCCTCTAACGAAACTCCTATTGTAAAACTACAGCCAAGTGTTAGTTAGCCACTGGGTTTCTTCAGATTCACTCGGAAGAACAATGGGTAGGGGCAAGACCAACCAACAAAGTGTGCCTTCTTTTCCTTCTTTCTTTTCTCCTCTATTTTTCCCTTTCTTGTTAACTCTGTGGATCTCATATTTGTCTAGAAATAAATGTATTCAGGAGATGGCTAGGACCAATGGTTATATGACTTCTTTGAATTATAATAACTCAAAGGATATTTCCTTTTTTCTCTGGATAGAGCTTTAGCTAATCATGGGAGTAATAATTAGCTTAGGGGACAATGATTATCTTATTTTGATTCTGTGTCCCTAAGTATAGATAAAGATTTAGGATTTAGGTTTTCTCAGGACTAGAAGAATTAGGGATTTTGACAGTTGTTCTTTAATCTGAGGACATTCTTTCTGGTTAGACAGCTTTCTAGGCAATCATTTGGTATTTAAAAGTCTCCTAATAACAAGCCATCTTCCAAACTGAAAGGGATTAAGAGAAAAAGAGAAATATTCAGTTTGAAGTTAATGCTTCCAAAGTTGGCAGGGAGTTGCTTGAAAATATCTTTAACATGTGCTCATCTTTGATTCACTGATTTATGTTTCATCATCCATTCCCACATTGTTAGGATTATCACTGTACTACATATATGTGGAATGTTACATAACCTTTTAAGATTATGTTTTTGAAGAGTTAAATTCTGATGACATATTATTAAATTAAAAATAACTACTAAATCTATACATATGAACCCAATTTTATGAAAGGCTATAGTTGTGTCTAAAAAAGTATGATCAGGGTTATGTTTGAATGAGGAATTTACTATTGATTTTCTGTTGGCTTTCTTCCTTGTGTTTTTCTATATCTTCCAAATTTTCTACTGCAATATATAATATAAATAAATATAATATAGTTAAATTAGAAAACACTTTGCAAAAAAGAGAGAAATTGAAAGGATATCTGGTATTTTTATTCCAGATTTAATGAATTAAAAAATTTTTAGGAAGCTTTCTCAAAAATGTTCCTTATTCTTCCTGTGGAAAATAAAATTGGACTTACAGATGGCATAAAGATTTAAACATAAAATGACTCATAACACTTCCAAAAGATGTATGGAAGTGTCAGGGGAAAAATCCTAAGCATAATTCAATTTATACCATCATATTCCTTTTAATAATAATATTCTATAATATTCCTTTTAAAAAAAGACATAATTGAGTATGTTCTTGCACGAAACAAAAAAGAAAGTATTGGTTGATATGCTGGATAGTCTTAGAATGAGTGAGATATTTAAATAAAAGAGAAAGTCCAAAAGCTGTACAGAAATAAATGGATAATTAGAGTATTTGAGGAAATTTCTAAAAATGATTGGCAAAAAGAAATGACTCTGATCGCATCCAAGGTTAAAGTCAGATACTGGTGGCTCATGCCTGCAACCCTAGCTAGTTGAGAGGTTGAGATAGCGAGGATGATGATTAGATGAGCCCAGGCAGCAAAGTCCACAGAGTCTATCTCAATGGAGGGCATAGAGTCCCATACCTGCCATCCTAGAAATTCCAGGAAGCCGGACATAGGTAGACAATGGCTGGGTGCACAAAAATAACCATTGCAAAACAGAGCTAGAAGCAAGGATCTGGGGAAAAGAAAAAGTAAAGCCTTGTAGCTACCTAATATTTTTAACTTTGAAAGTGATTATCTAAATCGTTAGGAAAAGGAAAAGAAGTCTCACTAATTAGAAAAAACATGGATAAATTAGCTTGTGATTTTTGGTAATATGCAGTTAGGCATTCTAAATCCACTATTCTGCTTTAGTAGAAAATGTACCTAACAGTAATCAGAAAGCTTGAAAAATATTGGACAATTAAGGACAATATCAGGAGAATGGAATAGTAGTAGAGTGAACACTAAGTTTGGGCTCATTTTCTCTGGAAGAATTTACTAGTCTAAAAAGAATAGTTGAGATTTGTGTTTTCTTTTTTATCATTTGACAAGAAATGTCCTGAGATGAGTTTATTCTGGGCACTTGAGAGGCTCAGGAGGAAACTGTAATTATAAAGACTATAGAATCAGATGGCTGTCATTAGGCGTCTGATGCATTGAGGAAAGTTAATTGATAATAATTTAAATTGGGAAATACAAAGGATCTCCTTTGAGAGAGAGAAAAGAATAAAAGTAAGACCCAAGACTTAACTAAATGGGGAGCAGTGAGCCAGAAAAAATTGAATTCCTCACCTTGAAGTATTTACTATATGATTAAAAATCCCTAATCCCCAAGGGGTAAGATCCTTAGACAGGATGGAGACATTTGGGTCAGTTCATTCAGGTCTACAGTATCTGGATTTGCTCTTGAGTCCTTTGGTCCTTCAGAAATGTCCTACTTGTCCTTGTAAAAATATAGCAATTTCTTTTTCCTTACAGACAGCTCAGAAGACTCTATCTTGAAAGGAAAACATGTACCTATCTTGAGCCAGATCAGCAGCTATAGTAAGCCACAGTAAGCTATAGTAAGTGTAAACTGACTTGGAAAATGCTCTGCCTGCTAGAAGAGGAGGCAACTTACCATGTGCTGAAGGATGTTCATTACGTTCAGCAGGAGCTGTGGCATATCCACATAACTCCATCCTAAGATGTTGGTTTTGAGGGGCACAGAACACAATGGTAGATAAAGCAGAGTTTTAAAAAGAAGAGAGCACTCTTTTATGACATAGGAGTCACTACCCAGGAAAAGTGAGAGGCAGGGCTACACTAGTGTAATAGCTTTCAAATGCTGGAAAAAAGTGGTTACCCAGACTCAGTGGAGCAGCTCTGCTACTTCTGTTTGAGAAGATAATAGAGGGAAGAAGTAAAGCCTCAGAGAAATCAGAGCACTGGAGTTGACAGACTACAAAACAGTAAAGCCTCAGAGAAATCAGAGCACTGGAGTTGACAGACTACACAACACCGGGAATTCCACAAGTGGATTATGTTCTACAGGAGGGCTCATCCAAGGAGGCAATTCATTTAATCAAGAGATGATCAGTGCATGGGTGAGAGAAGGCCTAGCATCACTGAGAGGTTTAGTGATGGCTTCTTTTCCACTAGGCCCACTCAGACCCAGGAAAAGCTGCCATGAAATGGCTATTCCTAATGACAATGGGAATGACCAGTTCAGGATGGTAGAAGTTCACTGTCAGAAAGAAGCAAGCTGAGTCCGTTACTGCCAACAGCAACAAAGTCAGATTAGTATTATTAATGGGCTTCAGTGCTCCTAGAGCAAGATATTTGGCAAGCCCACAGGAACATTTCTTAGTTTGTATGAACAAATCATTTAAAAATGTGTGCTCAGAAATGGAGGACACTTTTTCCTGTATTGACTCTGCTACGCAACTATAATATGGTTTAAAGTGATATGGACCACCTGAACATTGTGCAGCACATTAAGCTAGTTATATTTGTGATATTTGCTAATCAGGAATTAAAGAAAACTAGAAATTATAATGAGAGCACTGGCAAAACAATGTGCTCCAGAATGTGAGATGAAATCCCTGTGAAGATTCAGCTCTCCCCTATTAGTGAAGTTTCTGGCAATCCAGGAATCTTGGCATGGTGAAATACCCTTCTAGGTAGTCAAAGCTCCATTCTTGTATCTTACATCTTCTACCTAGCATTAGGCCTCTTCACATCTTGGTGGGAGAATATTCTATCCCTGAGAGTAGTTCTCTGACCCATTTATTAAGCATCTAGAAAGCTGCCAACTTTGAGCAGAGCTCTAAATAGGATGAGGTTCTACAGAAGATTCAGGCTACAATAACAAGTAATCTTTCCTTTGGGCCCTATGCTCTGACAAACTCTGGGACTAGACATGAGTACATTAGGAAAGTATGCTGTGCATGTGGTCTATCTTCTCCAACAGAAGAATTGCAGCCTAGAGGCCTAGGCTTCTGACACCTAGACATGCCATTTGCAGCAAGAAACTATGCATTGTTCTGTACATAGCTCCTGGCAGTCTACTGGGCTCTGGTTGAGATAAAAACAGATGATCATGAGACGTCAATTGACCATGTAGCCAAGATGGTCCATAAGGGGCTGCGGGGTTTGTCACACATACTAAATGTAAGGCTGGGTGAATGCAAAGACAATCCGGTCCATCTGCACTTGGACATAAAATAGGGACAGGACACAAATAGGCTCCTTGAGAAAATAGACTGCCATGACACACACTGCTGTTGCTTTCACACGTCTTCTGTTCATCAGTATCTTCTCTTTGAGGGTGAGAGAAATGTTTAATGTGTAGCGGATAGAGACTTAATATGGGGTTGAGGCATGACTCCATTGGTAGAGTGCCAATCAGTGAGCAAAAGTGAAGTTGATTCCTGGTCTTTGATAAAAGTAAGAAAAAGAAAAGATTTAAGGATAAACTAGGTTCACAATGGTGTAGTGGGTTTAATATGTACATGTTTCTGTATGTGTACCATGTGCCTCTGTGTGTGTGCTTGTGCATACTTGGAACATGTAAATGTGTATTAATAAGGATCTCATGGTGAGATCATAATGGATTATTACTCTTTTTGGTTTTCTATCCAGTGACACATGTCTTTTATAAGAAATAAGAAGACAGAGACACAGAGAAGCCCATTTGAAATGTGAGGCAGAGACAGAAGTGACACATTCACAAGCCAGTGGATATTGAGGGTTGTTAGCAGTGACCTGAACCTAGGAGAGAGGCATGATATAGATTCTTCCTCAGTACCCCCAAAGCGAGCACTGTTGACACATTTACTTTGGATATTTGGCTTGTAGAATTTTGAGACAGTAAATTTTGTAGGCTTCAAACTTCCAGGTTTGTGTTTATTTGCTATGGAAGTCACAGGAAGAAAACTACTACAGATGAGTTATGTGCCTACAAGCAGAAAATGGACTGGAGCTTTCTGGTACCACAGTCCTGAGAGCAAGTCCCTGAAGCAGACAGATTTTTCAGATAGCACAGATTATTCACTTTGCAAAGAAAAGGAAATGACCCATCGTAAGAATATGAATGATGTTTGAGCCACAAAACATGGTATGGCTGGTGGGTCCATCTTTGTCCCTGTTTATGCAGCTTACTTGTTCCCTCTGGCCGTGCCTAGAAGGAAGAGAGAAACAGCAGGAATGAAGAGTTCCTATACGTAGGGACATAAGAGTAGGAATGTATTAGTGTATATTATTGCTGTAACAAATTATAAAAAATAGTCACTTTAAACAAACACAAATTATTTTATATTATAGTTCCAGAAATCATATGTCTAAAAGGAGTCTTAGGGGTACTTTTCCTCTTCTGTAGGAGACAGAGGTTCTAGGGACTAACTTTGAAACATCTCTGACAGAGTATCTTCCAAAGGCAAAAATTTTGAAGATCTTTGGTTTGAATGGTAATACCTACTAGGAAGTGTCTTCCACAAAAGAGCCCCTGAGTAACTAAGGCAACAGATGACTTGTTTTGTTGGTAGCAGCTAGCTAATTTACTCTATTCTAGAAAACAGGCTCATGAAATGAGTGCTGTATAATATAGAGGCGATCCAGGCGCTCTAGGTACTGCTTGCTGTTTTTGTTTCAATATTGAGAGCAATCACCCCACCCCTCCTGATGGAAGTTTAATTATATCAGCAGGAAAATGTCAATATTTTGCAACCTTTTGCCATTCTTTTGTTATTTGTAAACAAAGAAGTTGTCAGTTGATGACAAGTTGAGTGCCATTGAGTCTTCCCATTTTCTTCCTTCCCACATTTCAATATTGTACTTATTGTCAAGACCTGTTTTGTTCCCTTTCCAATCCCAGGCTCAGAACTCCAGAGATGCAATCTCTGCAATTCTGTTGTCCACCATGTGTCCTCAGGGAGGAGACTGAGGTGCAGCATTAAAACAGGGGAGACTTGTTCAAGTCTTGGTCTCCATCAGTAATGGATGTGATTTTGTACAAGTAAATAATAAAGAGAATGATTTAGCAAATGGCCTAGCATGAGTCCAATAGTGGCCAGAGTTTGTCCCTGTCACAAGTGTTTTCATCTGCAAGCTGGGAGAATAGATAATTAGAGGAGGTTTGGACATGTGCCCCAAATTACGCAAGTAGTGGGTGGACAAGCCAATTGGCTGTAGATCCACCTGCATCCCAATCCTACTTAGTTATCTGGTCAACATCTGTGGTCTCAGAATCTCCAGTTGGAACACGTAAGTAACAACATTATGCTCTTGGTATTTGAAAACAGAAATGGGATATGTAAAGGTACGTTGCAATTGACAATGCACTTAGACAATAATAACTAACATTTTTTGAGTTCATAGTTTATGTCAGGCACTGAGCAGAGAACAGCACTGGCTCACTTTATCCACAAGGCTGGGTGAAAATGATACTTATTTTTCAGTTGAGACAGCTGAAGTGTTAATGTCCCAGCAACTTTCTTGTAGCGTCACAGCTTCCAGGTGGTGAAATCCAACTCTACTGACACTGCTTTGTTCATAAGCCTCCCATGAGCTCCTGCCAGTTTAATTGATTCCTGTCTCTAAGCTGTGGGCTTGTATTAGTTTGCCTAGGGATGCTATCATAAAGTACCAGAAAGTAGGTGGTTTAAATGAGAAATTTATTGCTTCACAAGTCTTAAAAGTGTAGAAATCAAGGTGTTGGCAATGAGGAAGGCCATGAGGAAGAATCTGTACCTTGACTCTTTCTTAACTTCCAATGGTTTGCCTGCGATCTCCAGCATCCTTTGTGGAGTCATCACATCCGTTTGCTCCCTTCATCTTCACATGGTATTCTCCCTGTGCTTGATTCCGTGTCCAAACATCCCCCTTTTTTAAAAATAAGGATACCAGTCATATTGGTCATATTGAATTAACTTCATTAAAAAAATGCTAGAAAAGAACCTGTTTCCAAATAAGGTCATTGTTTAAAACATTGAGTGCCTTCTCTAACTGCATTCACGGAAACATGGAAATGGCAGGAGTTACTCAGACTTTACCTTTTCAGCACCAAGAGGCCAGAGAAGTGGCCAGGTTACCTGGAGTAACAGCTGAACTGGAGGCTGTGTACACACGTAGGCTCTGAGGCCCAGATGTGACTGACGTGTTTTTAATCATTTCTGCTTTATTGCTGTTTGTTCTGGTCAATACCATCACCTAAATGAAGTTCCCTCTTTACATAATGTGGCATTATGAAAAGTCAGAGAAAGCTTTGTAGATGGCTTTCTCTACCTTGTAGCAGGGCTGAGTGGGTGGGGAGCTGGGCAGAAAATCTGGAGCTCAGAGCCCTGGCTGAGATGCTTCCTTCCTTGTGTTTCAAAAGCTTCTTTATTCTGTAGCCTTATGGGGGCAGGGTGTGCCCTGTCACTTTTCTGGTTCCCTCTGCTCCTACCTGTGCTCCCATGGGCTTGTTTCCAGATTGTTGCCCTCCTTCAAGCCATCCAGCTCAAATGTTTTGGTATATAAATATTACCTACCCCCTTTCTCGAGCCCTTACCTGCACAAGTTTGGACATTTTAGATGATAAGAAATGGTTCTTCATTAGTATGAGGGAGGGCTGTTACCTTTTCATTTATTTACTTCCTTTGCATCAATTCTCACTAAAGCAACAATTCCAATATGCTTGTTACCTCATTGGATTTTTATGTGTTTTCATATATTTAATTTACAAGGAGAATGTTTGCTTAAAGGGCTCATAAAATCTTTTTTTACAGTCTATTCTTTAGTTCATTAACTAGAATGTTTGTTGTTGTTGTTCTCTGTGAAGTTCAGAAACTCTAGGTTTTTGTGGTAGCAGTGTGATTTCCAGAGGACAAAGGAGAGTCATGCCCAGTGTCATAGCCCATGAGGGCAGAGCAGGGGCGGGACCCACTTTTTTTTTTGTCACTCTCTATCAGTGGTACTTCTACTGCTTGTAGGTGATCTTATCTCTTTGGACTTCCCAGTTAAAAAATTTCTTGTACTTTGTGGGTTTCTCAAAGTATGGGAAAGCTGTGTGTATGAGCAGGAACATGAACTAAGCTGTGTGAAGGGAAAGGAAAAGGCATGACAGAGAATTCCCTGAGAGGTAATTTTGACTTTTACACATCTAGTCACAATCCAGCAATTCAGCATTATGAAGTTCTTTGTTTTTGTTTTTTTGCTGGTCCTGTGACTTGAGCTCAGGGCCTCAACACTGTCCCTGAGCTTCTTTGGGCTCAAGACTAGTGTTTTGCCATTTCTGCCACAGCATTATTTCTGTTTTTTGTTTTTTTTTTCTGAGTAGTTTATTGTAGATAAGAGTCTCATGGACTTTTCTGCCCAGGTTTGCTTTGTAATTTCAGTCCTCAAATCTCAGCCTGCTGAGTAGCTAGGATTACAGGTATGATCCATTGGTGCTGGTAGCACCATGGAGTTGAATAACTATAAGGGAGACTGTAGGCCAGTAGCTACCAAGACAGACTGACAAATTGCTGTCTTCAAGGAGCTCAATGTATGGAAAGTCAGTATATAAAAAAGCTAAATAAGAAATTATGAGTTAACAAAGAATTACAGCAGGAGCTACAATGGAGGAAAATTACAAGATTTCATGGGTCTAAAATGTCAGAGAAGTTAGAGTTCAGTCATATACTCCTAGAGGAGATGAGTAGAGCATGAGCAGGTGGTAAAAATCCAAGAATACTTCATGGATATTACAAAGGCATGGAGGAAATGCATTCCTGTACTTGGGGATCTGCAAATATTCCTTTGTGGCTGATGATGACAGTGTTTGTCATCCCTGTCTTAGATCTTGGTCTTATCTTCTCATCAAGGTCCGGAAACACATTCTAGCTTTGGTCTGAGATTATAAGTTACCCTGAAACTCAGCCTAGAGGAAAAGAGATTCCTCCTGGGAGATATTCAAGAGTCTTACTTTGGGTCCAAATTCCAAGCCACGTTGTCAATAACCTCCAGCCAGCTAATGGTGGCTGTGGAGTAGATGAACCAGTTTCTTCAGCCCATTTAACTTCCCATAAAACTAGGAAAGGCACAGACTGGTCCCTTTCACTGGTAACACTGCCTTGCTGCCAGTCCACATGGCTCTAACCAAAAGATAACCCTGAACTGCTGGGATCACTAAGCACCGGAGGCTGCCAGGCTGTAAAGTTTGAAGATAGCAATCTTTCAAATCTCGCATCCAGCCTGTGCCAGGTACCACTAGCTTGCCCTTGCTTGGCGCATGTCAGACAATGTAACTCTGTTCTGTCATTCCTGGGTACGTGCGTGTCGTGGCTCTGATGAATCTCTAGGAACCACTGTTGTGATACTGTGCACTCCAGTAACACACTCCTGTACTTTCCACTCAGGCATTGCTCCCTCTGATTCTTTCCCTTTTCTCTTGTTTCAGAGACTTCTCCCTATCCTCTCACTCAGGCGATAATTCCATTTCAGCTGTGGATAGAATATTCAGTGGGAACCTGACACATTGATTTTGTACCTCAGAGCCAGACTCAGTACTTTATCACTGCCTCACCTCCAGCCAACACCTCCAGCCCCACAATTCACTGTCCAAGAATGGATATCTAACTATGGACTTTGTGTGGGGTACACGGGAATGTTGTAGAGAATATTTATTTTGTGTACTACACAGGTTTCCCTAAACATTTTCCATAGGCATTCATTTGGGTTTCCAATTCCAACTGATTTCTGGGTGGTAACTGTGTTGTTCCAATCGTCTTGTCTTGCATATGCTTTATACTATTCATCTTAGGATCTCTGCTTATGGAAGTAAGGTAAGCAGAGTAGAACCAGCCCACTAGTCCATCACACTCTTTAGGAATGCTTCTTTGGAGGCCTCATTCTTAACTCCATTAATTTAGTATTCATCCCAATCCTAGTTACTTAGGAAGCTGAGGTCTGAGGATTTTAGTCTGAAGCTAGCCCAGGCAGGAAAGTTCCTGAGATTCTCATCTCTAATAAACTACTCAGAAAAGGCCGGAAGTGTCACTGTGGCTCAAGTGATAGAGCACTAGCCTTGAGCAGAAGCAGCTCAGGGACAGGGCCTAGGTCCTGAGGCTTGGGACTGGCAAAACAAAAAGAACAAGCAAACAAACCCCCTAAACCCCAAACTAACCAACCAGCCAAAAAAAACCACAAGAAAACAAAAAAAAACCCGAAAAAACAAAATTGGTCTCATATTTAATTTACCTATTTTATCTCCTTGTGGGACTCCCCTTGCTAAGCTTATTACTTTTATGTATTCAACACACATCTAGCAATATCCCACTGTGCATCAAGTTTAACAATAGCTGTGGAAAATGTATGGATGGTGAGTAATGTCCTAACCTTTTTGAGACTTGCTATTAGTTGGAGAGATAAACAATAAACAAGTAACTGAATAAGGTAAATAAAAATTACGACATACTCACCTTAGAAAAACAATGCATACTAAATACCTGTCACTGTGTCTCAGGCTGCCCTAGGGTGTTTAACCCACTGTCTGTGTGTTTGTGTCCCTCCAAAAGTAATATACTGAAACCTGGGTATTAAAAAGTAGAGTCTTTGGGGGAAGTGATTAGGTCCCCCATGAGTGAGATGCCCTTTCAAAAGAGGCCTAAGAGACCCGCATCACACTTCGTACCATATAAATACACAGAAGGTCCTGTCTGTGCAGATAGCCCTTTCTGACCTCCAAATCTTGAGAAATATGTTTCTGTTGCTTTTAATCTATCTAATTAGTGGCATTTTTTATGGCAGCCTGAATAAGTGAAGATATCTATGCTAGCTTATTATTTATATCTTTTTTTTTTGTGGCCAGTCCTGGGGCTTGGACTCAGGGCCTGAGCACTGTCCCTGGCTTCCTTTTTGCTCAAGGCTAGCACTCTGCCACTTGAGCCACAGCACCACTTCTGGCCGTTTTGTATATATGTGGTGCTGGGGAATCGAACCCAGGGCTTCATGTATACGAGGCGAGCTCTCTTGCCACTAGGCCATATTCCCAGCCTATTATTTATATCATTTTTGTGAAGTAGCTGCTCCTTGCAGTCTACCTTCAGAACAGGCATAATGAAGCAGGTGGAATAGATTTTCTTATCTGTGACTTGACATTTCATCTGGGAATCAATCACTCAGCTAAAGATGCAGAGCTTATAATTTGAGAAGCCAGGATCCTGATCTTGGTGGATCTGAATCTCAGGCATTTGGGGGCAGCCATTCTCCGCTCACATTGATTAAAGACCATTATTAAGAAACAATCCTGACCTAAGAGCTCAGGCAGATCTTAAACCTCACATATCATAGCAGTTTCCTCGGGCCTCCTGGTATGGCAATTACTAGAGTATGTGTCCATTTTCCTTACATGAATTGAGCTCATTGAGAACCGAAGACCATGTTCAATCCTTTTCATGAGTTGCTTTACTTTAGCTCAGTGCCCAGATAGTGGGAATTGACTTGGATATTGCCATTATGTAGAAATGCAATGCAAGCCTCACATCTAATTTCAAATTAGATTAGCCACATTACATAGAAGGAAGAAGAAATAAGAAAAATTAATTTTAAGGACATATTTTTATTTCAAAATGTAATCAGTATAAAGTTATTGAGACATTTTACATTTTTCTATGTTAAGCTTTTGAAATTTAGTCATGTAGGCTTTTTTCTTTTGGTACTGAGAACACACCTCAATTAAGTCTTGTACACTTCAAGTGTTCATGAGCTACACAGGAGCTGCTACTTCATTGGAAGTCCTAGAGCAATAGTTATGAAACTAACAAGGCATGCGTCAACCCCAGGTAGACCCAATTAGGTGTGATGTATTCAAACTCCAAACCGGTATGAATCAATCTACATAAGTAGCCCTTGGCATCTCTTCTAGGAGCAGAGTTTCTAGCCCTTATAAGTGGTACCTCCTAAAAGATGAGTCAGTGAAGACTGGTGAACAAAGGCATTCTTTTCAGATAAGCCCATTACCAGTAAAGTGAACAGGAAAAAGTTTTATCTTTCTGAAGTCATTTTTCAACTCGGCAAAAGATGGGCTAGTTAAGTATACTTACAGGCCCAACCACAAATACCATTAAATGTTTTATTTTGTGATGTTAGACACATAATTTGCTTGTTGACATAAGATATCTGACCAGCAGGATCCTTTAGAAAATGCCAGTCATCCAACAAGTATTAAAAGAACATTCCCACTCTTTCCAACACCATTTCAACACAAAGAACAAATCAGTGAGCAGAAAAAATGAGGGAGGTAAGCTGAGTGTAAACTACCAGCTGAGGGCGCTGGGAAGAGTCACGTAATATCATCTCCATGCAAATATCTCCACCTTTTCAACATGACATCAGTCCATGTTAGCAGAGGAACAGGACAGAGGGTCAATAAGAGCAGAGATACTTCTGGCTAGGGCATGACTACCTGTGCAGCAATGGTGAAATAGGCCCTGGCATGAACCTAGCCCAGAGTTCTAAAGTAGAAGTGTAAAGTTGTTTGTGGATATTGCACCGGACATTAGACGTGATCATTCTCTTTAGAATATTATCACAATTGAAAGGCAATTCACTTGAAAGACTGTGTTAGCATGAATACCAACATAACCTATTCTGAGAAAAAAAAAGCAAAAATTTACACAAAGTTTTGAAATAGAACCCAGAACTCCAATTTAATCTCTCAAGTTCCAGGGAGATGATCTATTATGGTATGTTTGCATAAAGATGCCTTACTGGGAAATTCTGGCAAGCAGCACAATATAGTACATTTTATTTTTTCTTCATTATGTAGAAACTGTTTTGGACTCTGATGTCATGCAGGTTTTTTCTTACCTCTTCTCTGAAGGAGCTGTGTGGGTGCCAGGTTTAGAATAAAGATTGCTTATAGATGATTTACTCTCCACTGATGGCATGGGTCTAAGATAAGACTTGCAAGGGCTCCAATCTTTGACTACATTTAGAAATCAATGCTGAGGTCTTTTATTTATTCAATTCTATACCAGCTATATTCACAGCTTCTCTTTAATACCAAATAAATAACCTAAAAATTTCGAGGAGTATCAGGAACCATAGCAATGTTCCACAGAGTCAAGGATGCCCGAGAGAACGTCTAAGGAGGATTCCAATTCCTCATCGCTTAGCTATGCCGCAGCTATAACTGCTCTAGAGATTTTGCTCCCAGCACACCAGTGACCATGGGACCTGGATTTCAGGGCAATATTTTGGTAACAATAAGCTATTCTCTAGTCAACTTTGTGGAGGATAAAAGAAATAGAAATAGTGCATGGCTGTACTTCTCTTGAATTTGAAATGTTGGCCAGTACATTCTGAATTCAATTTAATAAACTATTTTTTTTTGCATTTGTTCAATTAGAGGTTGAATCAGCCTTGGAGATAGAGTTGGCTAGTATACCTGCCAACCTGACCAGATGGGCAATAATGATGACTCACATCTGTATAATGGCAAAGGTCTCGCTCCATGTTATTTTATTTGGCCCCCACAGCAACATGACGTGGCAGGCAGCCACACACATCCTTTTATTACTATCTTCTTATTTCTCTGCCATAACACCAAATGCACTAATTTTTGGACAGTGCTACAAGATAATGACACCTCTGAGCAACATACTGTGTCTTCTACATTCTAACCAATGCAGTGCATTTGAAAATGGTGTGCACAGCTTTTGAAATTTCTTCTTTGGCAGAGTGATTCAAGCGAGGAATGTGGGGTTTAATTTTCACATACTGTGAATTTCCAAATTTTCTTTCTATTGTGGTCAGATAACATGTTTTGTTTTGTTCAAATCCTTTTAATGTGTTGGAACTTGTTTCATGGCTTGACTTATGGTCAGTCCTGGCTAGTGTTCTGTGTTTAAGAAAAATGTGTATTCTGTTCTTATTGAGAGGAGTGATCAATGGATATCTGTTAGGTCCTGTTGGTTTATATAGTTGCTCAACTTTTCAACTCCTTTCTTGATGTTCTTTTGAGTTGTTTTATTCATGACCAAAAGTGGGATATTCAGATATCTATGCTGCTAAGTCATCTGTTTTTCCTTTTGATTCTATCAGTTTTTGATATGTGTGTGTTCAGGCTCTGTGGTTAGGTGTGTGAGGTGATATCATATCACATCATCCTTTCTCATTCTACATAATCTTTAGTATATACGAAGATCCTTGGTTTTTGTTTCTACTTACAGTCACACAGCTCCCAAGACTCTTGGAATTTCCTGATGATCCGGGTGATGGGAGTGTCCTTTGCTCTGACAAGGTCATCCCTCTTCTCTGTCAGCCATTGCATATCTTCAGGATGGGGATGGTCACTAGAAAGACCAAGCCTTGGATAGGCTTATTGTTAAGTCTTTTCTATGTGCCATATATTGTGTGAAATGATGTCATAGTCATTATCTCCCTCAGACCATGGAATTCTAGGATGAGAAATGACCACAGAGAATACTTGGCTCCTGTTACTGGTGAGTAATTGGAGGCTCAGAAAATGATCGCGTTAGAGGTGAAAGGTCCCATTTCACTGCATCCTTGTTTCCAGTCTAAGTTGTGAGCAATTAAAAGCTAAGATGAAATGGTATACTAAGTGAAGCCCAAATATTATCTATATTGCTGATACTGGATATGGTGATTTATATGTGTGAACAGTTGATCTTCTTGATACTGGGACTCTCAGTATCAGGCAAATTAGCTTACTCTGCTGCTCCAAACAGGGGACGAGCTGTATATCTCCCCAAGGGAGGAACCTAACTATGCAGGACCAGAGCAAATCTTCCCTGTGAACAGCTAACTTTCAATGGGAACCAAAGAGCAAAACATCTTTTATTTTCTATGAGTTTTAATGAGTGAGTGGGTGGGAGGAGGGCAAGAGAGCTATGCCTCTCAAACTCCCATACACTCAAGTAATATGAAAAAGAAAAGTCTTACAATGTTGAAATCCTATAGCAGAAGATGTTTCTTCAAGTAACTAATTAAATCAGAGCAAAGACTAGAATGCAGGGCTTTGAAATACTTTCTCTTGGACAACTTCTTTTTTGTCAATAAATAGCTCATTTTAAAAGTATTGAATTGCCTTTGTTGACAGACACCAGGGAGACCAGAACTGATGTGGTTCTTAAACTCTAATCACAACAACTTTGTGCAAATGAGATTAAAATCAATGTTTGGCAGGCCAAGATTTGTAGAAGTTAAGTAGCCTGCTGGTGATCAAAAACCTAGGAGATGGGAAACTTAGTGTGATGTCAGATTAATCTGACTCTAAAGTCTATGTTCTTTCTACAAAATCATAAGCCCTTCTCCCCTGGAACCCAGTTGGCTGTCATAAATAGTGCAAAGGCACTTAAGGAAAATTCTCTCGAGTATCACAGACAGAAATAATTTCACTGATGATTTTGATAGGCAGGAAACAGAGGCGAGAGAATTATAGGAACATAATGAAATAAGAAATGTGGAATTATGAATCAGTACAATATTACAGGACAGATAATAAGTGAATAAGTGACTTTGGAGCTGAGGTTTGCCTATCACATTCTTCTTGCCTACCATATGCTATCAAAGAAGCAGCGGTATCAATTTTCTATGCCAAGAGCTGAACCTTGAAGGTCTGGAATCCAGGCCAGTAACCTTGCTCTTACGGGCAGACTAAGAAAGCAAGTTAGTAAATAGAGGGAAGAGAAAGCCAGAGAAGGAGATGGTTGGTTATAGGATGACTTGAAATATACAGTATGATGGAGAAAAAGATCACAAGTTGTACAACAGGGAGCAGAAAGATTCAGTGTTATAGCTAGAGGACTGGGCAGGTAGATATGCACACATGTGCATAGAGTGGCAAGTGTGGCAAGTATGTAAACAGGAGTTGCATAGAGGGTGATGGGGTCCAGAACAGCTTCTGTATGTCTCTCTTGGATAATCTGTTTCAACTAGTATTCTGTCTCATGTGTGATCTAGGTCCAGCCCTAATGGGCTGCTTCAAGCTGAATTAAAGGACCACCATACAGATAACCGATAAGGAAGAAATCAAGTCATTGGTAATGAGTCTCTCTCTCTCCATGTGTGTGTGTGTGTGTGTGTGTGTGTGTGTGTGTGTGTGTATAAATGTTATTGGTAATATTTTTTCAAATGATTTGGAACCTAAGTATGATCATTGAGCTTGTTAAGGTCAATATTTCTTATTTTTTTCACTTTGTTACTCCCTTTTTATAAGGACTTACAGTCATCTATACATGATTCCTTATTGGGAATTATGGAAAGCATTCCATTATATATAGTTCTTCACCATTATTACTAGCATTATATGGCTTATATACTATTCTGAAATATTGTGAATTTCTGTCTCTTCTAGTATTCCTGATCATCTTATAATTCTTTCCTCATTTGGATGGCTAGATCATAAATACTAAAACAAATACTATATTCCACAAGTTGAGGCTTCCTGGGAAGATGCATAGCACAGAAAATGCTAGATGAAACAGATCTGGTTTTTTTTATGCTGGGAATGATTTAGCTTTTATTGGAACGGAGAAGGCAGTGGACTAGGATGCAGCAGGTGGATCTGAGATGAAGCTAGAAATAAGTGGGGACTCTTGTTTCCAGGGCAGAGCTCCAGTTACAGAGAGGATCCATGGCTCCATTTTTCAAGAAAGACCAGAGCAACAGGACTCCAGAATGGGAGACATTTGCAGAGCAAATGTGATAGGCCTGAGAAACTAAAAAAAAAAAAATCCCACTGTTGCTTATCATGAAATGGGGAGTGGACATACGGTGCACAGCATGATGCAGGATGGTGGGTAGCCCTGGTTGCTTTCCACAGCATGCGTGATGTGAGGACAGGGCATCCTGGGAATCCTGGGGTGATCTCAGAGGGCACCTGGAAATAGAAATGTTGGGAATGCTGGCGATTCCACAATGACTTTGTTGAACAAAGAACTGATGAGACCACAAATCATGTGTGTCTGCACAAGTGGGAACATACTGGACTAGATGCTTCTTTTCCCTCCTTCACCCTACTGATCTGTTCCCAAACAGTTCCACACAATCTCTCTCCAGAAATAACAAGTGCACGAACATTCTTTATTGGGAAGATTAACTTTCTTATGCACTAGATTGAACATAGCTTCCTTAAGTAGATTATTTAGTATCTTCCCAAAGATTTTGTGAAACTTTCTGCCATCTCATTTCACAGATGACAAATTGAGACCATGAAGTTAAAGCAACTTGCTCAAAAGCACATGAAGAGAGGAGAAATGTCCACAATTGTTTTTGTTAGAGGACATGCCTGCCTAGGAAATGTGGGCTAGGCAGAAAGTGTGAGAAAAAAAAGTACAAACTACAGGAACCAAACAGAAATAGTTATGGGATCAGTTCCCAAATTCTCTCTGAAATAACTGTGATTCACTCCTAAGAAGTCAAGAAGCTGCTTTGAAAGGATCAGGGTGTGTCTTATGTAAGAGGAAAGTAAATTCTGGTCCCTTTGGATCAGGTCCTTTATGGCTCTTTAGTACACATGTGACTTTTGACTTAAAAATGTCTAAAGTAAAGGTGGTTGACTCTATTGATGAGATAAAGTCAGGACATGCAGGCACAAAGTTGTGGGTAAAATTCTCAGAGTTGGCTCTGGGCAACAAATGCCTTCATGTGTCTCTAATGAGCAGAGCACAACTCCAGGAGAATTTGGTACAAGGATGTCTATTCTAGGTACAATCAAGGGCAATGACAGCATGCCAGTTAAAGCCAGTAGTTATTTAGGGGTTGTTCAGTTATGGTGTTTGTTGGAAACCTAATGAAAGGCAGAGAGGTGGCTGTTAGCTTTAGTTCATGGACAGTGAGTAGATATAGCTCCCTTCCACATCAAAACACATTCATAGAGGGCATTCAGGTTACATCAGTAAGTCAGTGTCTTAGGCAGTGAACAAATGGCATAAGAGAAAAAGAAATCTTTACACTTCAGGAGCCTCTACTTCAATGCTGTCTTACAAGGTTAACATGGTATATTTCCAAAGCGATTAAAAATTAAAATGATGCAAAACCTTTGCCTTTGTTTATGGTCTGGAAAGACAAAGATATTTCTATATAGACTCCCCCAAGTTGTGAAGAATAACTAGCTTTATGTATGGTTCTATTTGGTTCTCATCATTGCCTCCAGTAGCCTCTTTCTTGATTTTAACTTCTCCTCTGGGTCCAGGTCACACAGGGTGTCCCAAACGTGCAAGCAACATCTTCTACATGGCTGATTTTCTGGCCATCAGATGGAGCTTTTTCTTCACACTAAATCTGTTTCTGTGAAAAGTCTTTGTCAACTGCAGTGTGATGTTGCCACTAAGTCAATGCATCATCCTGGCAGAAGGTCCCCCAGGTACTGCATGAGCCATCTTCCTGCATCCCTACTGTGACCTCCCTCCCAGCGCTGCCCTTTTGATATTGCTGATTATTGCCAGTGGCAATGATTTCCTCTTAGAAACCCCAAACTCCAGCTTCATCTCCTGAAAGTAAGTTCTAAAGTTTTTTTTTTCTTGCTCTCTCTCTTTAAGAATTTCTCTCTCCCTCCCTCACCCCTCCCCCACCCCAATATCTCTGGGTATGTCTATGGTCTTCTCAAATATTAATCACCCTTGAGAGAGTTCATAACTATTTCTATTGGATATTAATTGTTATTAATGTTATAACACCACAGAATTTAAAAAGCTATTTTCAAACACTACAAATAAGTACTTTTATTAGTATATAGAAGACTTGACAAGAGTATATAAGCAAACCAGGCAAGCTTGTTGTGCTAGAGCTGAGAAAAAATAATGCCTTGACACAAATTTCCAGCCAAGGAATGTGGGAAGACTGAGAGTTCTCTCTACTTACTACAAACTAACTATTTTGAAGAAGTGTTCAGCTCAGTTCACACTAAGATGCTGATAAAGAGTAGAGAGCCATAGACTCCAGGATGCTGACATAATGACTTGCTTTATTTGGTTCAATGCTTAAATTACTCACTTGATGCCCCTGATGGAAGATTTGGGGATGTTGTGGGTTTAGGGTACATGTGAGCTACACATATGTGCACATATGTTTGTAAATACATGCTCTTTTATATATATATATATATATTTATACTCAAATGCTTTAGTTAGCCTTTTAGCAAGGTCAAGATCATAAACAGCTACCTTCTGTTGAGCAATACTAATATGTAGCATCTCTGTTTAGCATATTTTATGTATTGTCTAATTATAATTTTCTTCATATCTTGGAAGTAAAGGCTATTAGGCTTATTCCCACCTTACCAGACAAGGAAAGTTCATCATCTGTAAAACATGTATCTTGTCCAGAGTGCAAGCTGAATCTGGGAATGGATTAGGCTCTTACTATTCTGCTTCAGTCATCTTTCTGTGGTGACACTAAAATTATTATATTGAACACTTTTAGCAATGTTAATTTTTTAAAAGCCAAAGTGAAAGTTTCCCTAAACTATCACTCTTGCAATCTATCTGAAACAGGGAGGCTTTGATTGACAGCTGCCTTCAAGATTTGGGTTACCACGCTGGATGGTTTTGGGGTATTCTGGGTCTTGGAGTCTATATGATTTAGGTGTATGATACACAGTTTCTCTCTTCCCAAAGAAGTTGAAGGCTAGGACTGTGGCTTGATGGTAGAACTCTTGGCTGGCATACATAGAGTGTCTGGATTCCATCTCCAGGATGGAAAATTAAAACCCCAAACCCAAAACCTCCAAACAAGGTTGGACTGAGCCTCCTCTTCTTTGTGAGTGACTCACATTACCTTGACATTTGTACTGTCTCATTGAAGCTCCCACGCCCTGATTTTGGGTCACTACTCACCAGCAGTGTGGCTTTTCCTATGAGACTCTTCCTCCCTTAAGCCTGGTAGTGTCAGATTGCCTCTGATCACCAATGCTCTGTTACACTTACTCACAGGGACCACTTACGTTTTAGTGCATCTGTCATTCACATAGAAAATTCAAATGTCTGATACACACCGGATTGCTGCAACCCAGCAGCTCTGTATCTCATGCACTTTTCAGTCTGATTTTATGCAGCCCCATAACAAGCCCGGCTTGCCAATTAAGCTTGAGCTTCACATACTTTCTGGTGATGGATCCCCAACCTCTTATTTTCTTATGTGAGTAAGTCAGTTGTTTTCTAAAAATAGGCCTGGTCTGGTAATTATTTATAATTCAGTGCATTCTGCCTACCTGTTTTTAGAATTACTCTCTATGCTCTGTGTAACTGAAATTGCCTCTGGACAACAGCATTTCCAAGTTAAATTCCCACAAACGTGCTTCTCATGGTACATTTGCTTATTGCAAATTCAATATCTGAAGCTTTGATCAGTTACTCATTCGAGTCAGCATCTTTCCGCAGATGCTGTATAAATTTTGTAAACAGGGATAAGCAACTTTCTATCCAACTCTAAAGCAGTTACTTTTTCTGTCATCTTCCTTTGACATTTGCATTCTAACCTCCAATTTGCATATCTCTCCTGGTATGTAAGTGACTTCCATAGATATGTAAGACCTATTCTTACATCATTTTCATGTTTCTCCTATTGAGGACAAAAGCATAGAGTTCTTAAATTTATATCATTACATGTCTAGCAAAAGTTCTTGGAACAACAAATTCTAGTTAATAACTTTATCCCTTTCATTTATTATTTTAGCCCCAGAAACCTAGAAAAATGTGTCACAAACAGTGGTTGAATGAACAAATTAACGTTTGTAATTGGAACTCTACTAAAGAAATTCAAACAAAAAGTAAATTTAGGTAAAAGACTGGACAAGCAGTTGATGGGCCAGACACTCCAAATTAGAATCATGGGTTATGTTGAATGTGATGAATCGTTTAAAATGCAACATGAAAAATGAATATTTTGTTCAAGATGGCTGCTGGATGCCCTTTCCCTATTCTTTTCCTTATGAAACCCATTCGTGTGGAGATTCCTAAGTCATGGAAGAAGAGGAGTGAGAACTTTAAGCACAGCCCCGCCCACCTATACCCAGCTGTTCTCAGGAGGCAGGGGCACTGGAGAATAGAGGAGAGACTGAAGAGTGACTCCAGAATACAGTAACTCAACGCCATACCACCCACCTAATTTGTGTGTGTGGGTCTAGTGAAAAATGACACTGCAAGGCCCTTTGTTGAGAACAAAGGAACAGGAAAAGAAAAAGAAGAACAGTGCTGCACAGCTGTAACTCCAGCATTCTATAGACTAAGGCAGGAATTTGAGTCCAGTGTGGGCTACGTAGCAAGACCCTGTCTCAAAAACAAACAACAACCTCTCCAGAAAAAAAAAACCCAATCCAATCCAACTCAAACCAACCAACCAAAGACTCCCCTCTACATTAAAAAAGGTTAAAAAAAAGAGATGGCAACAGCTTTCAATCAAGCTCAGTATCTTCCTGAGTGTGGACATTGGTCCCACATCCATGATGCTAGCCTGAGGTTTATATGAGGTTTGTCATGTATAGATCCCATGAGCTCATCTTAAGGCAGATACTGATGGCTCATGCCTGTAATCCTTGCTGTTCCAGAGGCTGGGATCAGAGGATTCTGATTTGAAGCCAGTCCAGGCAAGAAAGTCTGTGAGACTTTTATCTTCAATAAGCTACCAAAAAAAGCCAGAAGGAGCTGTGAATGAAATGGAATAACACTATCCTTGAGCAAAAGAAGTCCAGGCCCTGAGTTCAAGCCCCAAGACTGGCACATGTGCACACATGCGTGCACACACTAACACACACGTGTAACAAGTTATAAACTCAGCTTAACTGCTTATATGGAAGAAAGAAAGTTTGGTTCTCTTGTAGGTTGGAAGTCATCACAGACCTGTATGGAGGTTTCTACATTGTGGTGGGCATCTGTTGAGGTTGATAGCCTTCTAAGAAGAGATAAGGCGTTTCAGCTTAGTGTAACATTGACAGAGAGGGCCTGTAACTATAAAAACTGGTCAATGCCTCAAAGAGATAGTGTAAGTCTTTATCTATAGATGAGGGAGATATAGACTCATTCCTGAGAGCACGGCAGTAACCTTGCTAATTTAAGGTGCTTTTAAGATTAAAGCCCTTAATATATAATATAATGTTTAATATCCATAACATATATGTACCAAATACTCCTTGCAATTTTCATTTAGTAGCAATGCTGAACAAAACAAAAAATATATAGTCTAGAAAATATGTGCTATGCATTAGTAATGGCTAGATGCTATTATTACCTTGTCTCATGCTATTATACAAAAAGATAGCTGCAGCTCTGTCGTGGGCATGAGAAGCTATAACCCATAGCTTCGTGGGCAGTCCCTTTTCTGTGCTTCAGCTTTTGGAAATTAGGGAACTGGATCAACTCACTCCTCAAGGTACCTTTGGTTATCCAGCATCAAAATGTCACAATTCTTAGTGACAGCATTGCCTTTTCAGCTCACCAAGCGTGTTCACACATACTATCTCATTGTTATATCTCATTTTGCAATTATTGAAACCAAGCCTCTTACTTCTTAGAGTATGCTCCTTACACTTTACCATACTACCTTCTGGTACAGATTTCCTTGTTATGGATTAGAGATGAACTTGCTATTATCATCAGCTTGTTATATACACATATTGATTACTCTAGGTTTATTTTGCAGAACATGTCAGTCTCAAATGTCCAGGTGAGGTAGTCATAGAAGACTCATAAAAAAAAATGTGCAGACTTGGTGTCTGTGGTAGGAAGGGGCTAGCGTTCCTCCAGAATTGTGTGCAGCCAGTGTCAAGGGCAAATCTCTGAAAACATGTGGACTTGGTTCTAACTTACATTAATGCCTCTATGTGTATACAGGATAGTAAGGACAGAATTTTTTTCCTTCTTCTGTCACCAAAGAGGGAAGAAAACAGACCAAGTCCATTAAAGAAATACATGACACAATAGACCTTTAGAGGCTGATATGGGAATGTTTGGATGTAACCCAGCATCACTAAACGACAACAACACCAGAGCAAGACAATCAATGTCATGCTAGCAACAGACACATGACATAGAAATAAGGGGTTTTGTTCACCACAGATTTGTTTTGGTAAATATCCATTGTGACCAGAGTTGCCTTGCTAGTTGCTGTGTTCAGCTGGCCCTTTATTCATCAAATGTGAATCAGCACACTCAAGCTATCACGATCTTAATTTGATTAGCATCATGGGGAAAGCATGTCAGCATGACCTTTGAATCAGACACACTGTAAGTCTGTGCTAACTTATAAAATGGAAACTAGCTGGGCCCTGATGGCTCATATCTATAAGACTGGCTGAGATCTGAGGATCGAGGTTCAAAGCCTACAGGAACAAGAAAATCCCTGAGACTCTTATCTCCAATTAATCACCAAAATGGCTTGAGTAGCAGAATGCTAGCTTTGAGGAAAAAACAAGCTTAGAGACAGCACCCAGACCCTGGTACAAGTCCCAGTACTGGTACAAAAATAAAATGGAAACTGATAGCAATAATGATTCTTAATTCACAGATAGAAGTATAGTTTTCATAATAAAATATATGTAAAAGTTTCAGAAACTCAGTGAATACAAAAATGATTGGGTTGAAGTTTTATTTTTTCACTATCATTGAAAACCCTGAATATTCTTGAGAACAACTTCTCTTTAAGTAGAGGGTCTTCTCTGGAGATGATTCTAGTAATATGCAGTCCCCAGATTATATAACCAGAATTGTGCATGAAATGACACTGAATCAGACTGATTTGATGTCATTCACCACATGCACCAAAGAAGAGGGTCCATTTGTTGCTGTTTTGAGAGAAGGTCTTATGTGTAGCTCAGCTGACCTCAAACTCAAGGTCTTCCTGCCTTAGCTTCCCAAATAATGAGATTACAAGTGTGCAGCACAAAGATGTTTTCTTTTTAAGTTAACTTGAGTCAAAAGATTCTCCTTTGACTCTCTACCAAGAAAAACTTAGGTGGTAAGAAATGAGAAGACAAGACACTGGTAGCCCTGGGAAAAATGGTACATGCAAAGACTGAGAAAGAGATACTTGAATTGCCTAAAAATGAACACGTACTGGCCATCTGAAGTTGCCTTTGAGTTTTAGTCTAATATGAGTTGCACATCACAGCCACCAGAAAACAAAGTGTCTGAAGAGATGCACGCTGAGAATGCACATGGCTTAGGGCCTACAGGATTAGAGAGACTTGCCTAGTAGGACACATTGGAAAAAGCCCTTAAAGCAGGACTTGCAAATATATTTATGTCTATGAAAGAGGTCAATCACATGTACTTTTGGAACTTTTGTTTTTGATAATGTGTACCAAGCTAAAGTGTACATTTCACACTGTGAATCATGGCCAAAAAATCTGAAGTGTTAGAGAATGAATATGACTGGACATGTTTCTGTGGGCGTTTTTTTGTTGTTGTTGTTTTTGCACTGGGATATTTTATTCCTTGAGCTAACTTTCTCTCTCCTTCCTTTCCAGCTCTGACTTCAGCTGCAAAAATGAGTTTAAGGGCTTCCTTTTTCCACAAACTTTTCTGATATCCCTTTACTTTCCATCTCTTCCTAGAATGGGCTGAGCCTCCCAGCAGCATGCTTTCTTGGTACCCTGCACTCAGACATTTTATAACACTTATTGTATTACTGTGTTCATTGTTTACTTACCAGTATCAAACTACTCAATGACAAGATAGCTTGGATCCACAACTCATAGAAGTCTGTGTTTTACCCTGAGTCAGTCTTATGGGTCTTCAGCCCATGCAGGCACACAGAACTCTGTGCTTGCAAGGGCCTTGGGCTTATCATGCGTCACTGTCACTCTCTAGGAATCTTTAATCATTACAAAAATAGAATCTAAATTTTTGTTTTGAATTGTACCTATAAATTATATAGCCATCTGCTTTCATTCACTTTATGGATAACCAAGCCAAGCTTAGACAACACAATAAGAAACACAAATAAATGAAGAAAAGATAAATATATGAATGCATTAAGGCCAATTGTTTATTAAGAGTGTATTTTACCTACCCGGGAACTGGACAGACAATGGTGATGTACTTTGTGTCATCTAAATGTCTAAGTTAAGGACAGGAAGTCATCTAATGGCAGAATTAAGGACAGGAAGCACTGGGGTAGGGGAAGGGCTTTATGAACAAATATGGGAGCTGGGAGAGAACAGGGTGTTCAGGGAAAATGGAGAACAGAGGTTAGCTCAGGTTAGTAGAAGGGAAGGTGTTAGTGGAAGATGTATCTGAAAAGTAGGTTGAAACCAGATGGTAGAAAAAGTGCTAAGTTGTACTTTGATGATAATGGGAGATCTGAGTAATCAAGTCTGGGCATGAAGAGAAGTTTTTAAACTTTTTCCATCTATTCAAATCTGGAAGAGCCA